>NW_022589731.1:24632339-24634839 GCF_004348235.1 Phoca vitulina
TGATATTGCTTATGTTCATGCTGAGCATTAAAAAGGTAATGTCTAAAAGGTTTTACTGTGTTAATAAAACTCAGAGGTGGTCAAGACTTGGGTGCACACAGGGATGGAATGTAAAATAATCAGTCATAATGTTATGACTTCATCTTTCATTGTGTGTTTTCAACTCTGCCTTGAAAACCAGAGATGGCTTCTAAAGAGAGAAAGAGACAAAATTATATCAAAGGAGAGGGAAAATTATAAGCTTGACTTATCTTTAATGTTATACATCAAAATGAAATTCCTGTGATACGTGGCATGTGCACAAACAACGCGGGCAAGCTTTTGTCTTTGTTGAATTTAAATGAAAAGTCCCCCTAGATATTAATATGTGGACTTCATTTGTTAGCTTGCTAAGTCAGGGACTTATAACAAAAGCTTTGTAAACAAAAGATTAAACTGAATCGAGCTTTAGAAAATGAAAGGAAAACAAGAGTCAAGTAATCACAGATCAGTCTGGGGCTGCTTAGATTGAAATCAGCGCGGGCTACTGGAGTGGAAAATGTTTAATTGAACTATTTCATTACGCGGAAGTTTATGTCCCCCTCACAGAATCCAAAATATTTGTACCAGAGAAGCCTGTCTTTTCCTCCTTTAAATAGATGGAGATGAGACATGAGCCCGGCGACCGCGGGGGGCCCCCTTCCCTCACCCTTCGCCCGCCTCGGACGGGCCGGGGCACGGGCCGGGGACGACTCCCCACACCTGCCGGCCTTGCCACGGTCGTGGGGTCCGGGGCACCTGGGAGCCCCCCTTCCCAGCGCACCTGCTGCCCCCGAACCGGAACCGGCATGGTGGCGGACCCGCGTAGGGCGCCACTTGCTCTTTTACTAACCTTGGGTAACCTTTCGGGATCACCCGGATGTCTTGGGATCACTTTCTGCAACCTCTGAAAGCCGTAATCTATGGTTGGTTCATTAAGGGCTGTAACAGGACACAGAAATGTAGGTCAGGTTAATTACTTTTATGTCATCCATTACTCGTTTATTGCACACTTACAAATAAATGTGTGACTCTCCTTTTCTGACGCTCTCGGAGGCAAGCACCCCCGAACGCTAGCTCTGTCTTAAGGAATGGATTTCCCCCCTTTCTTTTGCACATAAAAGCAATGATTATTTCTAATCTATAATTAGACTGGAAGAAAGTCAACGGGTTACTCAATATATTGTAAGAATGGCAGTGCAGGCAGAAGGTGGCAAGTCTTGGGGCCATACATAGCAATCACCACTGTCATGATCACTGTCTACATCACGCGGTGCTTTCCACCCTGGCCAGGGATTTATGGGAAACTGGCAATTATGACATATGTCCAGCTATTGCTAGCTGCAGATTTATCCCTGTGGTCCTTTTCTGTCTAGCATATTGCCTGAGCACAAACCAGGCAGGAGGAGCACTTATTCTTGCAAAGCTTTAATAATCTGTGAATGGCTGACTACAAACTGATGTAGAGCACTATCATTCCACCAGCCTCACGAAATTGCCGGCCACAAATAGTAATTAATCTTTTTATCCCTCAAATTGTAATTTTGACTATGAACTGTGCGCGGCCATAAATCAGCGGCACACGCGCTGTGTACAGTGCATGAATCACGGCCGGGACTCCGTCCGACTGCACACTCTGTGTTTAACAAGCTTTATAAGGAGCCATTGGGCTTTATTATGGCTTCGCGTGACTCCAACAAAAACTGAGCCCGGAGGCCCGGGGACGTGAGTTAAGATGAAAATACTTATTAGAGTACATTACTTCTTGATGTAGATATCGTTTTCCGTGGAGTAACGCCACGGTGCATGGCGCGACATAAATCAGGGGGTTTTCTGAGACTAATAGGACCTGCCGCCATCTATTCATTACGCAGCCCACAATTTGGGCCATCACTCATTAGTCAGCATGTAATTTGATGATTAACACCACCCAACTCAGCAGGTCTGCAAGAGTGCGGGGAACACAAAGGCGCCGGCTTCGAGGAACGAGGTTAGAGGCTGCCTTTGAAAGTGCTCTCTGAAATAATTGGTCACTGCTTTTCCTCGAGCGCCGGTGTCAACACCCACGGTGGGTCTCGGACGCGGCGGGGCCGGAAGACTCGCACGCACACTCAATAACACGCCCGTAAGTTGAGGGCCACAATATGATCTGACATTCCATCATACATCCCAGAGACAAAGGTCCGCACAGGAATGTGAAGTAAGACATTTTCTTGTTAATAAAGCATTGATCCGACGTATTGATTTTACATGACATGGCTTTTGCTGCGATTTTGCCCTCTTTTTTCTTTGCAAATAGTAAAGCTCTTCAAAATGCCTCGGTGTATGTGACATGGCAAAATTTCTAACTCTCTGTGATGTAAATTCTATATGTGTAAAACCACTTCATAATCAAACCATTAATCATCAGAAGCTGTCAGCGTTGACTTGGGGGACAATTTGTCATGTCTCTGCCGGGCCAGGACAAGGGTGTCAAGGCGGA
>NW_022589731.1:24639839-24652339 GCF_004348235.1 Phoca vitulina
CCGACGGGCCCGGGGTCAGCCTCCGGCTCACGCGGCCGCTAGTCCAGTAGCCCTTCCGACCTGCTAGCTGAAGGGTATTTTCTGTAACCGAGACTTCTAAGGATGGGAAAAGTGCCACACTTGACTTCTAATTGGAAGTCAGGTGCCTCCCTCATTCGTGTGGGGAATATTGTTCTGGTATTCACACAGGCAGCCCAACCCGGCCTGTGCACAGGGACCCGCTCCCATTCACCACCGCCTGGCAGTGGATGGCGGCATTGTGATGCACCAAATGCAGAAAAGGGGACAGCTCGTCTTCCTTGTTACCAAAATAATACCCTTGCTGACAACTACTGGATTGCATTCAAACAATGCTGTTTACATACCTCAAAGAATACATGGGCTGCAGCTTTTATAGTCTTGTGGAAACTACACCTACCAAGCCCAGCCCGGCAGCGAAGGAAAACGGAGTCACGTGGTCTGTCAGCGGATCTCACTTCTCGAATGGCTTTCGGTCCCCGGGGGATGGGGAGCCCAGAGACGGACTCCCCATGGTGGCGGCTCCAGGGTGGGGAAGGGGCACTGGCCATCCCATAAGCCTCGCCTCCCCTCACCAAGGCTGTTCTAACACACGTGAGCGCCCTGTACGTGTACAGAGCCCGTGAGCAAGAGGAACGGAGAGGCCAGCCAATAAGAATCACCCTCAGTGTACGAAAGGTCTCACACGATCTGTCATCCTTTCCTTAAGAAAGAAAAATCAAGTGTCCTAGTGTTGCTAACCCTCTTAGAGAGGTTTGTTGTTTTTTTTTTTTTTTTTTTCAAGAAAGGGTCTTAAAACCCAAACAGGCAACATAACACTCTGTGGAGAGCCATCCCGGCAATGGATTTGCACACTTTAAACCAGCGTAAAATCTCCGTATAGACATAAGCTGCAGAATGAGCTGTGGAGGTAATACCCCCTCCCAGGGCTGGAAGCGTGCCTGCTACAGAAAGACCCCCACCCCTGTGTTTCCAAAGCCGGCCAGCCCCCTAGGGACACACATGCCCAGCCCGTGTGCTCACTTGCTCAGGAGTCCATCCTCCTCCCTGAAGGCAGGGCCGTCACCCCGTGTCACCGCACCCGCCCCACTCCACGCAAGGTGCACAGAGGTGCTCAGAAACCTAGCAACTGTGGGACTTCCTGAAGATACTAGACCAATGCAGAAGGCATCACAACATTTTTGATTTTGAGAAGCCAAAGCAAATGTAACATTCTCATCTGTCCACACAAAAACTTGTTCACAAATATGTCCCAGCCACTTCATCGGTAACACCCGGGTGTCCTCGAGCTGATGAATGGATAAATGAGATGAGGTCTCTCCAAACAGTGGAATAGTATTCAGCCCCGCAAAGGAACGGAGATCTGATGCACGCTACCCTGCGCGTGACCTCCGAAACAAGATGCTGAGGGAAAGACGCCAGTCACAAAGGACCACATGCAGTAGGAGTCCATTTCCATGAAATGTCAGGAGTGGCCAACACACAGAGACAGGAGGCGGAAGCGGTTCCTGGGAGCAGGGGTGCAGGGGGGCGGTGGGGAGCGAGTGCTAATGCATGCACGGTTCCTCCTGGTGTGATGAAAGTGTTCCTGACTCAAGAACGGTTGCACACCCTTGTGAATATACTAAAACCCACTCATGGTACAGTTTGGGGGCATTTTATGCTACATGAACTACATCTGAATAAAAAACTAGATTTTAAAAGAAGGAAATGTCTCTAATCTGGATTAGAATATACACACCAGCTATCCCTCTACTGACGGAAATACCTTTCACGGTCTGAACGCCATCTCGCGATAGAGGTGCTTCGGGCCCTTGTATAAAGAGGGAGGCCCACACCCAAGCGAACACGGCAGACCACAGCTGTGGGGCAGAGGGCCGGCCTCCCACTCAGGGAGCGTAACGTGGCTTCCCAACATGACCGCCTTTCCCATCTCCACGCAGGCATCTCTAACTCCTGGTATTCAGGGACAGGAATGTTCTAAGGCACAGCCTTTGAAGACCTCGCCGAGATTAATGTAAATCCTGGAATTCCCCCAACCACAGTCCTTGAACACAGGATTCTCGAGGCTGCCAAGTCCCCAACTGTACTGGGATCAGAAGGCCTCTGTGGCCTCATGGGACCTCCCTGCCACCCTGGCCCCCGGCCGCTCCCCCAGACTTGCTCCGTCTGAGTTCACACTTGGTCCACACTCTTCCCTCTGCCTGGAAACACCCCACTCCTACTGCCTATGTCCAGGGGACAGCCTCCCCAGCCCCCCCACCATCTCTGTTGGGGTCTCCCTCCTAGAAGACCCACAGTGCCTCCGCTGTCTCTTTTCTCATAGAACTTGGCACCTTTTATGAGTATCCATTTCTTTTCTACATCCTGTTTCGCTCCCATAAGACTCAGAGTCACTGGGATCATAAACGTAGCTTGTGCGTCATTTGCCGAGTACAGCCCAGAACCAGGCATCAGGCTGCCAGGAAGAAGACGTGGCTCCTTCCTCTGGTGAGGATCCCACTGCCCGGTGCTGCCCCGCCCCAAGCACCTGTAAGACCCAGATGTTTCCCTTCTCTTCTCCATCCCCTGCGGTGCCCAGCGGAGTCCCTGCTGCAGGTGGGCATCAGGAAGACCCCGAATGTTTCCAGATGCCGTGGGTCAATCCCAAATCACGTTGCCAGGAAGCTTCAACATCACATCCTTCGACACCATGTTCACCTTGAATGTCATTCCTTTCGGGGGCATTTTCCAAGGGCAGAGGGCAGGAGTGACATGAGCGGCTGCAGAATTCTGGGCAGTGAGGAGTAGGGGTGCGTGGGGATGGGTGGGTAGAGGGCTTCAGCACAACAGGTGTTCACCACGGTGCCCTGACAAAGCTCACGTGACCTGGGGCGCTGTCACAGAGACGGTGACAACAGACCGTGGGCATGAGCTCCCCACAGGCAGGGAGCCACGTGACGTGGCAGCCCCCCCCCCCCACCTTGCGCACGTGCCCCTTGCTTTCGTGGTATTTAAACAAGTCAACCTCTGAATCCATTTTAACTGATGACAAGCACACGAGGCGCATTTACAGGCTTTAGCTTGGGAATACCCAGTGGTCCAAGGCCAAGTTCGTGGTGAAGTGTTCATCTGCGCCACCCCCACGGCAAAGGTCCTGCTCCCACAGAAATGTGGAGAGGCTCCCTCGGCCTCGAGACTCATCCACCAGCCCAGCACCAAGGCACCTGGAAGCTCACGGAGGTTGTTTCTGGACTGGGGACGTGTTCATTAGGAAAAGCACGAGCTGGTCTCCAACACCAGCGATGGAGTGATTTTCGTGGTAAAGCTGCTGGCTGCCCACCAGCGCCAGGCGCCCAGATGCACGAGGATGGGGAGGACCATGGTGCCCCAGGCCACCAGCCCCTCCCCCCACCGTCCACCATCCACGGGGCTGTGACCGGGGGGGCAGGGACAAGGGGCATCCAGCCGAGGGCCTCCTCCTGGGAGAATAAGGGGTGACAAGATGGAGAAGGAATCTGGCAGAATCCCCAATATCCAACCACCTCGGTGCCCTGACCTGGGTCCTCGAGGGTCCTCGATGCTCAGAGTGGGACAGGGCCCAGACCCTGGGGCCAGGTAATAGGACCTCCGTGTGTGGGAGACGTCAGGAAGGCCCGCCTCCTGAGGGCAGGGAAGGGGGGCATTTGCCCAGGAGAAGAGTCAGACCCACTGCCCGGCTGCCCCTTAAAGGAACTTCCTCCAAAGACGATTTACACCAATGCTTACCACGGTCTGCAGTGGCCGATTGCCTCAATGGGACTTTCTGTATTTAAAATTTAACACCGTCTGTAATGAGTCTTCCCGAGCATATGTGCCGTAACACATGCACTCAGGTCCCTTGTGGAACCAACTTATTCCATATGCTCATTAAGAGCATTTGAAAACTTCTATTTTGGGGGGGAAGGGGCATAGCAAACAGCCCGCATCACTAACAGCTTCCCGTTTTGTCGTTTTTATTGAAAAACCATTCTACAAAAGGAATTACTCGTTTTGCATTTTCTTCCATGAATAAAAAAGGCCCAGCTGATGTGAATGATAATTTTTTAAAAGTACTTTTTCTCAGGCCGAGCATCTGGGACCCAAGTCTCAACACGGAACAAACGTGTGCGGACAGGTCTGCAGATCTTCCCCCAAAATGAAGCCGAGGCGGGCCCCGAGCTGCGGCAGCCTCACTGTCCCCACGCCCAGCACACGGGAGCGAAACGCGCCGCCTGTCAGCTTCCAACCTGGGCCCTTCGCATCCTGCCCGGTGTCCAGCTAAATGGGCCTGGCGGGAGGAGGCCTGGGGCCTCCACGACCGTGGTAAGCCAGAAAGAAAAAGGAAAATCGTGACGTGTAGTTCCTGTTTCTCTTCTTCCGGGGTCACCGGGTGATCTAGTCCTTTCTTCAGCATGGAAAGAACCGCACACCTCCGCATCAGGCTCTCCTCTGGCGCTGCCCTTGGTCTTCATCGTTGAACTTGCGGGTTTTCACAGGCGGGGTTTGTGTGATTTTATTTTTACATTTATTATCTCTGCTCTCTTCTGCACTTGGGTGGACTACAGTCACTCTGTTGCACTTCTAAGTGGTGATCTCCCCGGTCCCCGCCCCCCGTGACCTTTCCGAGTTGTTCTCAGAAGTGTGGCCGGCATCCTTGCCGACCAGAGACTCGAATGAAACCGCCGCTCGTGATCCCATTCGGTCCCGTGACTCCCCTCCCGCGGGCCCCCTGGGCGAGTGGGGGAGCGGGACCAGGGACCCCGCCGGTGCAGCGGGCTGAGCGGGCGGAGGGGTCCAGGCCCGCCTCCTCCGCCCGTCCACATCTCGACAATCACTGAGTGAAACCCAGATGACCCCTTTGTCCTTTGGGGAAGATAAATGGCTGTCTCCTCTCGGCTACATTTTGTCAGGTTTGGTGCTGGAGAGTCAATACCTTCACCTTGACATGGAAACTTCGTGATTTATCAGTCGGTTTCTCCTCCTGGGTTAGCGCGGCCCCGGGAAGTGCAGCCAATCGGGGCACCGGGAGCCGACTTTGGTCACAGCCACTTGGAAAACCACCACAGCCCCTCTGATGACAGACAAATGTGTCTTGTTAGCAACTGCCCAAAAGCGCTTGACTTGTACTAATAACAAAAAGGCCATGCTGGTCACCGTGGGTCCAAAGACGGAGCACCCTGTCACCAGCCTGGTTGGGAAATTAGCAAATAATGTTCTTTTCCTTGATAAATGGGTGACAGCTCCCTCTCACCAATCATTTTTAACATTTTGATGCATGCCTATGATCCCACTGGAGGAGCAGAAAAGTTTACTGGCCCTCAATTTTCAGATGATGAATGGAAGTCTCTAAATGTGCGATTTCTGTATGAGGTATAGTTCATTTTAAGCAATTCTAGTAAATGGGTGTCACTGATTAGGACAAATAGTCTACTTGTGCAATAGCACAAGCAGTGTGTCTCATTCTCCAGGCCCCCTTCGAGACAGGAGAGAAGGGGACAGCAGTGACCCCGGGAGCCCTCCCGGCGCCGCTCCCGAGGAGGGGGCGTCGCTGAATGTGCGCGCTCCCCGCGCCCGCATCGCGTGCCGGCAGACCAGCCGGTGGTTACCTGGTGTCACGCTGTACCGCCCAGGGGACACCAGGGGGGCGCCCTCCCTTCCCCTGCGGCCCTCAGGAGCCCTGCCAATGACCCCAAAGACAGCCAGCTGGCCCGGTGTGCACACCGCCCAGGCAATGGGCAGAGATCTGCCCTCTCCCGCCAGTAAGTGAACAAATGAGCAACGCCAAGGTGGGCCGGGTGGGACCGTGGGGGCGGAGCTGTGTGCCACGCAGACAGCTGTCCCAGCTCTCCCAGGCCAGACAGGTCTGGACACGCCCTGAGCTGAGCCCACGGCCCCACCTAACGCTCCTCACAGAAAGGCAAAGGTCTCTCCACCAGGGACGGTGGCCTCCCACCGACACCCTCCAACCGCCAAGGAGGAACCGTGACACCCACCCATGGCGCTCACGGAGAGGAACAGACAGGGACCAGCCAAGACCCGCCGGGCCTCACCGGCCAGGGCACGCTCCTCAACAGGCCGGAAGCCTCCCCAAACTCCGGGGCCCGTAATTACAATATTTGTCTCTCCACCAGGCCCACATATGTGGTTAAAAATCTGTAACTGAAATAATCAGGCGGCTCACACTGAAGAGAAGGCATGAGCATTTAGTGTAGGCACGGTAAAAACAGTATGACTTGTGGGGGGCAATTAGGATTCATTTGCGCTGTGGACACAAGGAATCTGGAGGGCGCTGGCCTGGGGGACAGCTAGTTGGTGCCGGCTGTGGTCAAACGGTACTGTTGACAGAATCACGTCTGAATGCACACAAAAGATCTTTAAAACACTTCAGAAACATGAGTGCCTTTCAAGGGGGTGACGTGAGGCGGGGGTGAACGGGGGAAGCTTGCCAGAGGCGACCGGAGGCCCTGGGCGAGGAGACGGTCCCCCCGGCCACCACCCGCCCAGCATCAGGACAGCACCTGAGGACGGGGCCGTCCCTGCCTCGACATGTCCCCCGTTTAAGGCACAATCCAACTTAAAAAAGAAAAACACACACACACACATAAATACTGTATCGGGAAGATCACAAACTGTTAGCAGCTAGTGGCTGAGTAATGATTTCACAAGCAGGAAACTGAATGCACATCTTTGTGCAGAAAATCATCATTTCTATGTCCCCGTCAAGGAAATGCATTGCAGACCCGAGCTGGGCCCGAGCACAGCAGTCGAGCTCGGGCTGCACCCGCTCTGGACGTGTTGACCGTCAACCGCCAATATCTTGGTTAGGAACTGGGTTTGGCCGTTGGCAGACAACATGTTGACTCCTGGTAATTTGTGATAATTTCTGTAAACGAGCAAGAGAGATCTCTAACATGAGGGTGGGCCAGCAAGCAGTCAGGTGCAGGAGGTCAGCAGGGAGCCCCCCGCCGCGGGCTGCACCCCGGTGTCCTGGGGAATGATGCCTGAAGGTGAGCCACCACCAACTAGCCTCGGCTCTTCTGTGGAACAGGAGACCCTCTGCCACGTGGACACTTGCAGAAAAGTGATACTCGTGTTTGTGCAAGAGCACCTCATGCCTGGAAACGTGTCTGTTAACTAGTCCTCGTTCTAACAGAACTCCAATTAGAAGCATACAGATTCCAATTTGTCTTAATCAGATAACACGGCAATGCCTATATTCTAATTAAAAAATGATTTCTTTTATTGCTCTTAACAATGTGATGTGTTTCTCCTGGTGAAGTTATACATGTGAAACTGCTCAGTTCACCATTTACCAGGAGTTTCTCAGGTAGGACAATTTGCCAGGACTATTTTAATTATTATTAAACAAGCAAATGATACACTATTAGACAAATATTAAAACAAGCATTGCGCTCAGTTATTAATTTGCACTATTCACTTTTAAATGCAGCAAATATCTCATTAATTTAATTTTAGGTGCCCACCCGTTTATATTGCATTTTACAGCCTAAAAGGCAATTTACTATTAACTGGCAATTACATACAGAGTGATTGTTAATTCTGCTCCTAAGTGCTAGCCGCTTGAAAATTGTTCTCTCTCTCTAATTTTTGACCTTCTTACAACAGGGGTGAGGCACACTGGGAATACAAAGGACTAGTATGGAAGAGCCGGACATGTCATTTGTGACTCATTCTTTTAATTCACCGTGCTAATCAACTGAACCGCTGCTGCCTCCCTAGGTAATTGTGCTTTTATAGTAGTTGGTGAAAGCAGCGGGCAGAAGGGTCTGGAGGGATCGGCTTGGCCGGCCTCCCCTTCCCAGGGCTTCCCAGGGTGGGGGCAGCAGAGAGTGCCTGCACCCACTCTGGGTTGACTAATCGGGTCTGGTTCTGAAAAATCTGGTGTTTCTCAGATGGCTGTAAACAGATCATTTAGGCCTTTTGCCTCTGGCGGGCGGGGCCCCTTCTCTGTGCACAGGTCCATTATCCCTGGGCCTGGGCCGGCCGGGAAGGCTCCCTGCGAGGGCGTCCCGGCAGCCTCGGGGACTGATGGGAGCCAGATGCCCAGGGGACGGCGCCCTCCCTGAAGGGGCTGCCTGCCCGGGTCCTAACGTCCAGAAGGGCTGGCTCAGTTTTCAGTGGGGACAGTGCAATTGCCCGTGATTGCTTCACTGTCCCCATCAATTTCAGGGCAAAGCAAATCAGACAGAAGCTTCCAGGTCAGACAGGTTATGACCCCACCTTTCCTCTGCTCCCTGAGAGTGTACGGGCCCCGTATCCCTTACACAGCGTTTGAAATGTATATTCCCGTTAATGATTGGGGTGTGGGGGGAGGCAATAAATTAGCCTCCCGCTAGGAAAGACTGAGCTCACTGAATGGCTTCATTGAAAGGCCCATTCGTGGGAGAACTCTTGACAGAAGAAATCCCCAAAGCCTTGGGCAGCAGGGACCCCGGACCAGTGTCCCTGGAAGCCCAGTCTTGGGGTGCAGGCGACGTCCACGGCAGAAATGGAAGCCGGGTTCGGGCCAGCGGGCAGCAGCTGGTGCTCACCAAGGGATTGCCCTCACCCTGAGCAGGGAGGAGGGGAGCACCCCAGGAGCCAAAGAGGAGGACGGCGTCCTGCACAGAGAGCCGCCCGGACACCAGCCAGCCCCGACCCCGGCAATGCCAGGCCCTGCACTTGTGACACCCGCCGGCCAGTGACAGATGTCCCGCCCTCACTCACTTTTGGTCTCTCCCGCGCTTGATACGAAGCTCAGCCCAGCCCCTCCTGCCGTCTGCGGGCAGGGCAGGGAAGGTTCTGCCATCTCGTTCTTCTTACAATGGCCACTGACCGCCCCCCACCCCAAAAAGCCCACAGCTGCAAAGGTCTGATCTGGGAAGGGAGCCCCTGAAGGCACCAGCTGAAGAACCTAACCAAGACGGGCAGACCAAGTGGGAGAAGCCCACCGTCCCCCCGCTTCTGGGCAGATGCGGCAAGTCCGTCTGGCCACTTTTGGACATGCTCACCGCAATGCCCTAAACCAACAAGGACACCCCGGTCCTGTGGCAGACGTGGGAGCCCACACACCACATGGCTCATGAGCAGATAGTAAATGTCTCCTCTTTGGAGGGACTGGGGACCCTGGTGGTCGTTACCCTAACTGACCACAGAAAGGTACCGCTTGCCATGTTCCCACCTGTGGCAGAGAGCACCCCTGAGTTCTCCCTGACCCCCACAAAGCCCGTGGGGGGAGGCCGAGGAGTAAGTGGGACTCAGCGGGGTCAGGAGGCACAGGGCCCAGGTCCTCGGGCCAACACTGGGCAGAGCAGAGCCTGCACAGCGCGAAGCTCACAAGCCAGAGGCCCCCGGAGGTGTCATGCCCCCAACAGGGAACACAGAGTGGGGTGTGGAGAGTGTGCAGGGGCACGGCGACAGCTCACACAAGACGACGGGCCCACAGCAGGTGCCAGAGGCCCCAGCGGGTACAGGACGGGACTCCGGCCGCACCTCCCTGGACCGGCCCCACACGGCACTGGCCGGACAGCGCTCACGTGTTGGAGACGTATGGGTGCTTCCTAGATGCCCCACGTTTCATGACCCTGTTTTGCAGATGACACACTGGGGGCCTCGCAAACTGGAGGAGCCGCCCTTCCCACTCTCTGGGTCTTCCCAGGAAGCCAGGAGCATCCGGACCCCAGGAGTGGGCCCAGGGACGTCCACCCATAGTTTTTCTGCTGCACCCACTTCCCCTTGGTTCCTGGGCGGTTCTGGGCTCCTGGGAGTGTGTGCTGGTCCCATGGGAGAAAGTGGCCCATAGTATGGGCACCTCTCCCCACCTTGACCACGGCAGGGTGCAGAGTTTCAGGGAGGACAGAGGAGGAAACTGCCCCCACTGAGGACCCCAGGTATCACTGGCAGGCAGGCTGCTGAGGGTCTGGCCTCTGGGGACAATAGTCAGGGCTGTCTGAGAGGACCCAAGTCAGGCACGCCCTTGAGCTGATGCTGGGTCTACGGGAAGTGGTGTGGAGGAGCTTAAATTTTCCATTTCCTACCCACTCAACGTTTCCTACAAGGGGAAGTGGGTGAGTAACCCCTCCTCCCTCCTCAAACTCCTGAGTGGAAGGGACCTCCACACCCCCCACATCCCCCTGCCTGGTGGACAGAGAGACCCGCATCCCAGGGGGAGGCCAGACCCGCTCCAGGACATCCTGCAGCTGGTGACAGCATGTGGTCAAGGCTGCAGTCCCAGCCCAGGCTCCCGGCATGGACCGCCCCCCCGCCTGTGGCCGCCCCCCCGACAAGCACATCGAGGCCACAACAGGAGAGAACAAGTGCCCATCCCTGTCACTCGTGTGGGGTTTCAGCAGGTGCTGTCCATCGGCACAAACACTTCTCAGGTCCTAGAGCTTTTGCAGTTGGCTAGGACGGAAACCAGAACACTTCGAGTTTATCGATGGCGTTTCTCAACAGCCACCTCGGCCCAATAGTGTTCAGTCAGCATCTATGTGAGCGGGGCTTCGTAGCGGAGCACTCTGAGATAACAAACGTGCCATTTCAGAGGGGACCCCTTCTAGTGACCAATTCAGAGACCCTCGCAGAAAATGGGTCCTCTTTTAGAAATAGCACGGGGCCTGGAGCAGACAGACTCCTGGCTTCCACCTGCGGCCCATTGATTACGGCGCGTGTGGCCTTGGGCACGTGACCCATGCTTCATCCCAGTCCCAACGTGTGCAAATGGATGGCAGCATCACGGGCAGCCACGCGGCGACGCACGGGCACGCAGGACATGTGGCCCACGGACCAGGCACACGGGCAGCTGCCCAGGGGAGGCCGGAGCTGACTGGCTACTGACAGGCCCCCCACCTTGCTTCACAGGCCCGAAGGCAGAGGGCCTCAGGTTCGGGGAGGGGCCCAAGAGCTCATGGCCTGGGGGGGCTGCATCTGTCCAGAGCACTGCCGACTCGGACGAGGATGCAGAAACCATGCACCCCACTGACCCAACCCTCGGGCCAAGGGGGCTTGGCCTGCCCTCACGGGGAGCCCGCCTGTGCAGGCTGTCATGGGGAGGAGGCATCCCCCACTTGGCCACCGAAGTCGGAAACGTGAACTCACCAGTGTAGACAAACCGCCCAGGAGCACCTTTACAGAACTGCTTGGATTTGTAGGACAGGGTGACTTCAACAACTCCAGGAATGTGCCGCGGCGGGGTCTGCACCCGGATGGCATGGGGAGTGATGAGCTACAAAAATCACAGGTGAACAGGCTTTCAGAGGCGCTGGCCTGGGAGGGCGGGCACTTGTCGGTGGGATACAATTACCAAAATGAGCACAAATTGGACCATCATCCCGGAATGCTCCTTCCTAGCTGTCACCCAGAGACTGGGAATCTACAGTGTTCTTTAAGAAAAATATCTGCAAACGATCCCGGGTTTTACTTTGCAGGAAAGGCCACAGGGCATCATTCATATGAAAATTGCCACCATATGTTTCCTTAAACCTGCTTCTAGTAATTCTAACACTAATTGTTGCAGCGCACGGAGGGACCTCCTACGGCAGGTTTGAAACCCCGGGGGCGGGGCTTGGGGGGGCGGGGGCTCTGTGCCCACCCACCGGAGAAGCCCCTGCCACAGGCAAACCGTCAAGTTCTGGGGGCGTGCGCGCCGGGGTGCCCAGGGGCCACGCACCACAACAGCCGGCCAAGCCGCTCGCGGGACAGCTCCGGCCGGACGCGGCCCGGGCGCGCAGGCTTACCTCGCTCCACACCAACATGGTTCCGAACACGACTTGCAGGCCGTCGAAGAAGTTGTCTCCGATGATGATGACGGTGGCTCCCCCCGTGGTCCAGCCTTCGCTGGGGCTGATGGCCTTGATGCACGGGGTCGCTGCTCGCACAAGACAGAGAACGCACACCTTAGGGCCCCGGCCCCCGCCACGCTGCCCGCCGCGGGTCGCACCGGTGCAGCAGGACACGAGGAGGGCCACTCCTCAGGCGGCACGCAAAGGGCAGTCGCACATCAGCATGTTGATGTGTTTAAAGCAAACTATTAAATGTTTTATAAAGCAAAGGCCAAGCCACAGAATACTGGTGAGCAAGGGGGGAAAAAACTGGCTTGATATAGCAAATTATGTGTCAGGGCAAATATGACTATTACAAATGATTAAGCACTGCGTGCATGTGGCATGTCGATTTATCTGCTCTGCCGTACAGATCTAAGCAGAGTCAATCAAAAGGTTGTTGAGGGGGATGGAGGAGCAAATGCCTTGCATTTCGATTCCTCATAAGCAGCTAATTGGGTTGGGTTTTTTCATCCGCGAACTTTGCCTTTTGGTTCAAAACTTCATTTTCCTCTGTCACTCCACAATTACTACTTTTCACTTTCCATCAGGAAAAAAAAAAAAATCAAAAGCACTATATTAATACTTTTGTCAAAGGTACACATTTTACATCTAATATTGTTTGTCGACAGGAACCCCCGAGCCTCTGGCCTGACCTCTCTT
>NW_022589731.1:24657339-24664839 GCF_004348235.1 Phoca vitulina
GGATGTGAAACGAGCTGGCGGAGGGACAGACAGCCACTCGCTGGGTGAGACAGAAGCCGCCGCCAGCCCCGCGGTGCGCCCCGAGCCGCGCCCGTGCCCGCTCCCACACGGCCTCCCGGGCCGCCAGCACTCGCAGCTTTTTTGGTTAGTGGGGGTGGGCGGGCTGTTTTGCTTTGTTTTGACTCAAGATTGCTTCTCTTCAAAACCCGCTACACTAATTACAGTTTAATCTCCTATTATGCTAACAAGTGAATTCAATTCAGAGAAATATTCTTCTAGCCATTAGATTCAGAAACACCCCTCCAGCCGCTCATTTTAAAGCTGCTGTTTTGATTGATCTGTTCACATATTGATTAGATAGTTTATCTAATTAAAATTAGTTCACTTGAGACTGTCCTCCCTTGAAGAGTTGTGAGGATTCAGGGTTGCCAAAAACAGGCTTCCTAAATCAGAAGGACTCCGGCTACCCCAGCCCATCATCCGTGATCCCTGGGTCGATTTGACAATTACATCTAATGTCTGGTAACGAACCTTCCTGAATCTGAAAAGCCCAAGCTGAATATGAGTAGTGGCAGTGTTTTCAATCCAGAGCAAGCACCCTTTCTCAAGTTCACTGCGGAGACTGGCAAGGACCCTGGTGCCAACGCCCTGCCGACCCCGGGCGCCTGCCCAGGTAGCCCAGAAATGGCACCCTTTAATGGACTCGGGAAACGAGAATCACTACCCGGCCTTAAGGTTTTTCTTAAACAGAGGGGGGCCCATGCGGTCCATTATTTCCAGAAGAGCTGATATGAGTAGCAAAGACACGAGCCCTGGTTCCGTCTGGGTCTCACAGCAGGACTTGTGGCTGGAGCCAGCATCTGGGGTGCCGGGAGCCTGGCCTTGGCCACATGTGGGCAGTGGTGAGGGCCAGCACCACCTCGAGAAGCTCAGCCCCACAGAGAAACATGCAGCTGGACAGAAGAGGAGGGGACCAGAAGGGTTCCCAATCCACGTCTGCTCTCCCCGCCTGGTCTGCACATGTCCAAACACGCCCTGGAAAATGACCACTGAAAGCCAAAGCTACAGCGAACCTTGGTTAACAGAACACTGGTTCATCCCATGTAGCCAATGTACCTCGCCAATGTAGGACATTAACACCAGGGGCAACTGGGACGGAGGGGGTGCCCAGGGGGCACATGGGAATGCTCGGAACCTTCGTGGATTCTTCCCGAAAGCCTAAAACTGCTCTTTAAAAAACCAGTCTACTGGGACGCCTGGGTGGCTCAGTCAGTTAAGCGTCTGCCTTCGGATCAGGTCATGATCCCAGAGTCCTGGGATCGAGTCCCGCATCAGGTTCTTTCTCTCTCTCTCTCTCTCTGACAAATAAATAAATAAAACCTTTAAAAATAAAAAACAGTCTATTAGCGGGGCACCAGGTGACTCAGGAGTTAGGCCTACGACTACTGATGTCGGCGAGCCTCATGGTCTTGGGGTTGTGGGACTGAGCATGGTGTCAGGCTCCGTGCTTACCAGGGATTCTGCCTGAGATCCTCTCTCCCTCTGCCCCCCCCAAAAAAAGTCTATTAGAAAAAAATAAAAGTAATCAAAAATAAAAAATAGCATTTTAAGGGTTAAAAAGGTCAAAGCTGCACACACACACACACACACATTTGAATACGTGTGTAATTGACTTTTTCATAAGGAAAATCTCAGGCCCCGCAGGAAGATTGTGAAGCAGGGGCCGTACCCACCACACCCCCCAAAACTCCCTCCCAGGGGCAGCTTCCTTGATGCTTCTCTCCTGGGTGGGCCTCACCAAGACTACTGGAGTCTCACAGTATTGGGCCTCTCTGAGCCTCAAAACACTGTGGGTACCACCATCGGCGTCCCCAGTCCAGCCTAGACACGTCATCCTCTTCTTGTCGACGGCCACCCACCCACAGGGCGGGCACGTGCAGTGCCCTGGCCACCTCTGCCCCCAGGACCCAGGGCTCGGGAGGACCTGCACCATCACCTGAGCGTGAGGCAAGGCCACAGAACGAATGCTGAGCCAGACTTGACCCTCTTCGAGTTCTCAGACCATGATACGTTAAAGAAGCAAGAAAGGTAAAAATAAAAATAAAAAAAGGACACTGTTTTGCTCTGTCATCTCCATATAGGTCAGTCACCAAGGGAAAAGCGTGTGGCTCAGCAGAGGAAGCAGACAAGCTGTGTTTTGCTTCTCGGCCTGGGCCGGCCCTGCAGTGCACCTACAGGAAGGTGCTGAGTCTATGAAGCCAGCTGGAAATACTGCGTACAAACTCTTCTGAGAGGCAGGAAGACGAGCTAGAGAGAGCAGAGCAAGTCCTTCTAGTAACCGTGGGCCCACTTGCAACTGAGGGTGTGCTGGCCAATGGCGAGTGAGTGTGCGCCCTTCCACTCCGCTCCGATGGGCAGATACCACTGTGAAGCCTGGTGCCAGAAAGTTGGAGGCAGGCCCAGCTGTTTACAAGAGACACTGTGCCCACCTGCAGAGCATCACTGTGGACCAGGCCACAGACCCTTCTCTGATTGGCTGGTTGGCTGTAAAGACAAATGTCACATGTCCTAAAGGACTGGAACGTAAGTTAAATTGCTAAAGATGACCTTGAGCGGTTTGAGGGTAAGTCATCCAATCTAGCATCATTCCCACTAGCTGCCAGATTCCTCTCTGGTTGGTAGGGACTAGCAGCAGTTCTGTGTCCTGGCCTAGAATATTTTCACAATTAAAATCAGCAAAATAATCCATTGTGCGGGGAGTACCTCTCACCCTGAAGCAACCTCCTAACCATTCACAAAGGCAAGAAAAATATGCACTCAGTGATGACCGATCCAGGTCTACCTTCTCTCCTTGAGATGAGATCCTCTGAAGCAAACCAGAATATGAGTTAGCCTGCCTCCAGCAACACGGCCTAGCAATTAGGCAAGGGTGTCAGGAAGCAAGAATACATCAACCCTGAGGGAAAGGAAGCTGAGCTGGGGGAACATTCTGGAACATGTAGAGGTCCGCATCAAACAGTGCAGCTCCCTTCATGAGGGGGGCCCAAGGTCTTGTGCTTACCCAACAGGCTGCACTATGGCTCTGCCCCATGAAAAATCCACCCATCGATCCCTAAGAGAAGACCTTTGGGCACGGGCTCCAAGTTCTCATCAGTTGTGCATGGCTACGTACGGCTGAGGAAACAGGCTACCTTATGTACTAACGTATTTGAAGAGATTCTGAAAGTCATTCTGAAACACACCTACAAGACTCACCATGGCTGAACGTCAGGGGGAACCCGTCTTAACCTGCAGCTGTGAGAACTCTGACTTCCAGATACCTGGCAGCCCAACGCGGAGGCCGGGCATGGCGCAACCACTCTAAGAGGTGCACCTTATAAGCCAAGGTCACGTTTTCAGAGCCAACCCCAGTGTGCACAGACTCGATGAATCTGGCGTACTGAAGAGCCCAAATCATTTTTAAGGCAAAGTGATTTAAATATTTTATCAAATGGACCAATTCGGGTTTGCTCCCAAGCCCTTGGAGAACTAAAGACTGTTTTCTGAACAATCGAAACATCAGAGAATTCAAATTGCATGTTAAAAGTCCGGACCGTGGCCCGCGTGTCTTTGAGAGATGTGTACCTGGAATCTCCGCATATCTCGAGGGTTGCCTGCATTCTTCAAACAGTTCTGATTGCACTTGAGGAAAAACTTTAGAAAGAATCTATAAAAATACAAAAAACGGATATGTGTTAGGGTCATGAGACAAACTCACAAACTTTTAGAAAGACACTGTTGCGTGGGGAGTGGTGGAGGTTACCCGCCACCGCGCGCTCGCCGCCTGTAGGGGGCGGTACTGGGTCTGACCGCCAGCCCTGATGTCCACAAACTTACATCTGTCTTGACTGTATGGGTCTCCAAGCTTTAGGACAGCATCTGCGACTTGGACTGGCCATTCCCTGCCTGGACCTTTGCACGGTAGCCACTGGGGAACTGTCCAGCCCAGAAGGGGCTGCCAGTTTCGGCAAATAAGAACACAGGATGCCTAGTGACATTTGGGCTCCGGGTAGACGACAAATAATTTCTTAGGATAGGTATGTCTCAAAGCATCCCTATCCTAAAAAACTGTTGTTTACCCATAACTCAACTGTAACTGGACATGCTCAACTTTATCTGGCAGCCAAGCCGCCTAGGTAAACGGACTTCCCAAGATGAATTTTTAAAAGTTGCGGTGGTTGCAACTCTTAAGAAAAGAGGATTTGGGGGTGTGCTTTAAGGACTGCAATGACTTCTGTGAAGGGTCTACATGTGTTTTTGAGGAAATAATCGGTAATTCCAAGCCGGCACTGAAGCAGCCCCTCAGGTGGAAAGCAGGAGAAGCAACCCCCAGCCTGGGCTCAGGGCGAGAGCGTTTCTATTTCCCACCAAGCCCCGCCCTTGTGCCTTGCGGCGTGAAGATTCAGGGGTCCTGACAGTGTGTTGAGATGCTGTGACAAAAACCTCATCACGCTGTCCCCTCCATGCCCGCGTGCTCGGTGACAAGGACAGGAGCTCTGGCTCCCAGCGTGCGCGCATGGGCTGGAGCGCCCGGCATGGGGGCCGCGGGGGTCTGGTTCCTGCACCCCTCTGCCTCGTCCTGATGAGGCGAGGCCACCGCGGGCCGCGCCGGGGGGCGGGGGGGTCTCTGGCCGAAATACATGCCCTCTTCCGGTGTCTGAGCGTCCTGTCTGGCAAGGCTACCAACAAAACTCCTCTCTTTTCTGTCCAAATGTCACCTGTCCTACTTGGGATTATTCAATTTTCATGAAGTTTCACATGATTTCCTTGAACTCGACCTTACAGTCAAGGTTCCTTGTTGACAATGATCATATCAGAAAACAAAAAAGACTGCACAGACGAAGATTCATTTCTCTAACCGCATTCCCGGACGACTTTTCACCACAGCCGAAGAAAACCCAATTGATGGGAAAAAGAAGAGTGGCCACTTCATTAAATTTTCTCACATACCGCCAGGCCTCACTATTTTAGGCCAGAATTTACATCTTTTATTAACTCACCTCACCTCTACACTTAGCTCCCGGTGCCTCTCAGCACCATCTGCCACCAGCCTACAGTAAGTCACTGATATTCCACCCACCAATTTTTCCTAACAACCACTGTGCAATTAAACTCCACGCGCTCTGCAGAGGTAAATTAGATGCACCTGCGGCCACACTGCATTTGAACTGCATCAGGAAGGCCCTAACAAGGTGAGGGCGTCACAAAGTTATCGTCCTGTCAGGCAATTAGGTTTTCACTTCGGGGACAGCCACATGGTGCAATTATGCCACACATTACCACCCGGCTAATCTTCTGAGCAGGCGCCGGCCCGAGCAGCTCTCCTCTGTATGGAGCCGTCTACGGGAGCATTTTGTCATGGGAGGCATTTTTTTTTTTTTTACCCTCCCCCTGCCCCTCTCCAGAGAAGGTTTTTTTTAAATTCCTTGATGTCTTTTTAGGCAGTTCACCTTTTGCCTCTAAGACAGCAGAGCGTATGTTGACCAACCAGTGCCATGATGGGGGAGCGGGGCCTGGCGCTCTCTCGGGCCTCCACTACCTCCGGCCGCGGGCGGAACGCAGCAGCATAAAGCTGGGCGCCCGCTGGGCCCCCCGAACCTCAGCATTCTTGGGGCCTGGCTCCCCGGCGCAGGTACACACGCTGATTTGGGAGGTGGCGCCGGCAGTTTTTGCTTTGATGCCGAGTGTCTCGTGAGCCGTGGACCCGCGCGGCACCGGAGGGCAGGACCCCCTTCACGCGCTCAGGTCCCAGTTACACAGACACGATACGGCACAACATCGGGGGCCAGAGACAGGAAGCTCCAGCCAGGACGAAGAGGAGCCTTGTGCTTGCTCTTCCGCCTTGTTTGGCTCGTTAAAGCGAAGGAGTCAGTCAGGCCTCATCCTAAGGTGGATGGCACAGGAGGGCCCATGCGTGGCTCTTCAAGCCGGGCCGTGCCGACGTTTGGGGAGCGCGAGGACGCCGGGTGCCCTGCTACACGTGAAGTCAAATGATAATTCTCATCCTTTTACTCAATTACCCTGTAATTGGCTTTTTTCCTAAGAAATATCTGACAACCACTTTACATATCTCACTTCCAGAGTCTGGTACACACAAAGGATTTAATACTCTTGTTATGAAAGGAAAAATCTTTCCTATGTCAGAAAATCTTTGGCTTTAACACCAATAAACTCTTTATTACTGCTAAACATGGATTTGCTGCTCGATGGCAAAGAGGCGATAAAAATTCGAACCTGTCATTAGTACATTATGCTTAATTGTGTACAGTGTGCTTTCCATTGCATCTGTTGGCCCATCATCAAAATGACCATTATGTACACTAATTCCCTGACCCTGTCTTTATTTCCCTAAAGAGCCATCAGCTTTCACAGTAGGTACCAGAGTAAATCAAGCTTGAAATATGGGCTTTATTTACTTGTTTCTCTCAGGCAGGAGGGAAGGCAGCTGCCCAGGGCAAACTGCCGCACATTCACTGAAACTCCCCAGTAATATTCTGCTCGGAGACCGCGCACAATCCTGGAAAGTTCTCAGTCGCGATTAGAAGGGGGAGAGGTAGGATCTCATTACTTTAGAAACCAGGTTTCGGCCTGGAGCCCGTGCAGGGATTCACGGAGGCCACAGGCGCGACCCCCAGCGCTCACACACGCGCGCAGGTTCTGGGGGCGCCGCCGCCTCCCTCGCACCAGCACCTGGGAGGTGGGCACAGGGCCGCGGCCTAGGGAGAGCCGCTGGCTCCCGCCACGGTACCTGCCGTCTGCACTGCAGACCCCCCGGGGCAGGCCTTCACGTCTGCGGGGACCCCGACCCAGCGGAGCCCGGCCACGGCCGTGCCCGCCAAGCCAAGTTAGGCTTGGTCTTGGCTGCATCCCTACCAGCATCCTCCCAGACGGCCGCGGCGCCCACGGAAGCACGGGGCAGCGGACGAGGACACCATGAGCGGGGCCACCGCAAGAAAGGGGACCAACCGTTTCGACGGGAGCCCACCCTCAGCATCGCCCCTCCCCCAATAAGGGGCAAGCCCCCACCGCAGTAACTCATTTCAGAGTCTGCTCCACTTCTGTGTGTTTAAGCTATGAATTAGTTCATTTATATTTACTTTTATGAAGCTGATTAACCAGAGCTTCTCTATCTGATGAAAATCATTTTAATTGTAGTGTTAGGCTCCTGTGTAATATCCATTACATTATGAACTGTTTAAATTCTACATGGGCATTGTATAAATTGGCCCTTTGTGTGCGCGTAGGCAATTAGGACAAACAGCTCTCCTTTAAACGGCTGCACAACTTTGTGGTGGTGTTCAGGACAATCAGAAACAAAGGAGGCTGCTTAATTGTAATTTAATGGAATATCAAGGAGTCCGTGGCATTAGACGCTGGCAACAGAGAGCAGGAGAGAAAAATTAACTGCAATTATGTTTGATTAAAGCTATCCTTCTCAATAATCAGCGGTCCTGACAGGCC
>NW_022589731.1:24669839-24672339 GCF_004348235.1 Phoca vitulina
TAAATAATTCAGGGTGAGAGATGGCAATTACAGGGCCCTGCACAACCAAAATGAATATTTTATGAGGACTAAAACTGCTCTGGAATGAATCATACACACGGAGTCGCACACACATGGAGAGTGGGCTCACATGCCAGCCCCAAGAAGAGCACGGCCCGGCCCTACCTCCTTCCAGAGCCTCCACCAGGAGCCCGGCGGCCGGGAAGAAGCAAGCGCGGCCTCCGTGCCCAGGCCTGACGACCCGGCCCTCGAGGCTGCAGACGCGCACGCCCCCCGCGCCCAGCAAGGGGGTGCAGAGACAGCGCCCCACGACCTCGGCCGGCAGGCCCTACGAGTTTGGTCTTTAATGATGAGTTGTGAATCAGCACCGTGGCTTTCCTATTGTTTCGACTATTCGAAGGACTCATAAGTGGGAGCCGGAGACCTTCTTCCGGCAAGGAGGGGATCTGGATTCGGGCACAGGGAAGGACGGTTGTGTTGTCCTCCATGAAAGTGAGGGAGCTGAGGAGGGGGTGCGCATGAGCCTCCGCGGGCGTCCCACCCGCACGCCCGGCCCAAGATTCCGTTTTCCTCCGGCTCTTCCTCTGTCTTCTGGACCGAACCTTGTACGGTCTGGGTCGCCGGACTGCAGGGCCCGACCGCGACTTTTCATGCCTTACGTCCAAATTCACACATAAAAGTTGCTTTCCTCACTTTGAAAAGCGGTCCCCTACTAATGGGGGTAGGATTATGCCGAAAGAGAATTTTAAAGGCTGAAAGGATGGTTTCATCTGTTACATTTCCTCCAAAAATGCTCCTGGTGAATGGCTAGAACAAATAACAACATTGTTCACGAGGCCGAGGAGGCCAGTCCCACTGGTGAATGGCCATTGTGTTTGTCCAGCTACTGATACCTGGGCCTTTGTGGGGGAAAGAAGGCCGGGGGCCGTGACATGAACAGAGCACAAGTGTCCCTCTGTGCAGACAGCCCGAGCGGGTCCCTGCCGCGGTGGGAACAGAACACCAGGTCCCTGCGAGGTGGTTTTCTTTAAATCCAACTCCAATGCATTGTTTATGAAAACAAGGCTATTAGATATATTAATAATTTGATAAATAGGGATTTGCCCTTAATTATTCATGAAGAACATTTGGCAACAGTAAAATTATATTCGCAGAACAGGTTTATAAACCAGCTAATTATAAATTAAGTATGCAAGAGAAAATTGCTAACCTTGAAATTAAAATATTTTATGATTCTGCAATTACAAAAAAAGGTAGAGAATTATCCAAACTCCAGTGTGAGCAGGGGCCCCACAGACGGCACAGCACGGGCCAGGGGAGTGAGAGCAGAGCAGGTGGGCCGGGGAACGTGCCCCCCACCCCCGCCATGGGACCACGAGCGACAGTGGCGTCGTGGCCACGGGGCAGCGCCGCTCCACTTGTCCTTCTCGAGTGCAACTTCACAAGGGGACACCCTCACAAAACCAGCATCCGCTCGACAAAGCAGGTGAGCATCCTTACAAAGCCTGTGTCTGCTCTCTGGGAAGGACACGGCATGTCATCTCGGCTGTTGTCAAGCCCTGGCACTTGGGCAGCCTGGGTGTTCCCATCGCTGCGCTCAGGGTCCACAAGGAGGCCCCTGAAGGCTCCCCTGCCCCTCCTCACTTCGCTGCCCTCGTGCTGGGGTGGGGGTGCACAGTGAGCTTGGGGTCCTGAGGGACCACACTGTTGCCCGAGGCAGAGGTGCGCAGTGCCACTTGTCCCCACTAGAGGGCCTCTCGCCGCGGCGTCCGTGGGGCGCACAGGGATGCCCTTGTGCAATCAGGACACAGCTCCCCGTCTGCCAACAAACTTGGGACAGACCCTTCCTCCCAGCTGGGTCGTCCCGTCCTCCTCTCTGGTTCCTCTGCCAGCAGACTTCCTTGTCCAGGGGGCTCCGTCCACACCCACCCACCCATGACCTCGACAGCCCCCAAGAGCGAAAGGGCCAGCAACACCCGTGCAGGAGTTTCACAAACCCTTCCCTTCCTGGTGGGATTCACGAGGACACACACAAGTCTGTCATTCACTCTGCAACAACTAGAGATCCTCACCCTCAATTCGGGCAGATGTTAAAAGAATTCAGGAAAGCAACCAGGATGAATTCATTGAAGAATATCCTGTTTAAAAAAAAAAAGTAGGCCGTATTCCCTAACTTCTTTTCCCGTGGCTACGTCGCATGTGCCAAAAATGCAAACTGTAGAGACTCCGTGACCACGGAGGCCCGCCTCCTGCCACTCTACGTGACTATGCCATAACTCAGTGACTCCACGTGCTCATTCTTCACACTCCTGAAATCCAAGAGAAAATGAGCAAAATCCACCTAAGTGGGTTTTATTTTTTCTCTTTCTTTCTGGTCATGAGGAGTCTTGACTTCCCTGAGAATAGAGAGTCCCATGAATTGCTCACATAACAGAGAAAACAGCACAGTGCGCACCTTCCTGCCCCAGCCGCCTCCCTAACACTCCGAGACACGGCTGCG
>NW_022589731.1:24679839-24729839 GCF_004348235.1 Phoca vitulina
GCAAGCGCATGGGCGGCCAAGGGCAGATATCATTGAACTTTGTTGGGGTTTTGTTCCTGCATCCTCCAAACGCTGCAATTCCTGCCCTTTTCCTGGCGAGGAATTTCAAATAATTCTGTTATAAATGACTAAATCTGGGGCTGCTTAACAGAAGAGAGCCCAAGCTGACCCGTCGCTGTATTAAATTTTCATATGAAAAGAGGACTTTTACACAGGCAGCCAAAAGGGCAGAGCTCAGGGCTCCTGTTGGGATCCCAGAGACAAGCATCTTCTAGCTCTGCATGCATAAAATGAGCTACAATAGGTGTCAGTAATTAAACGATCATGTTTCAAAGTCTTGACAACAGTACAGAAGCAAGAGAACAAGACGATAATTTCATTAGTCTGAGGAGCTAAGTCATAATTAGGTGCCTTTCACAGAGTAAAAGTCACGGACAAAAGGTACAGATCCTGCCCAGCCGGGTCTGCAGCACAGGAATGAAACCTAATCCGGGGTCCCCGGGTTTACGGGGTTCACCCGTGGGCAGGAGGCTGCCAGCAGAGTCTGGCCCGAAACAATCAGGCTTTCTTTGGGGAGGCTGAGAAAGGAAATGATATAGAAATGACCTGAGAAAGTCGGTAACAATAGGATGGCGGTGGGCTATTGTTATAGGGAAATCTGAATTCCTGCCCTTGTCCAGGGGGGGCTGGGAGGGAGGCCTGGAGGCTGTCCCCCACAAAGGGACGGCCCCCCCACTGGGGTTCCAGAGCACCAGAGCTTCCCCGGGGGAACCTCCTCCCCCCCACACACACACCCCGCCCCGGCGAGTCATTAAGGACGTTGCAAACTGACTCTGGTAAAGTAGCGTTTATTTAAAACTAAACTGTTGGGATGGGCACTCCATCGAACCATTAATGTGCAGTTTGATGCTTCTGTCAGTTTATTCATCTCTGTCTTTCCTTGCTGAGGTATTTGCATATTTAATTGATCAATATGCTCCCTGTTCCTCTTGCACATCTGCCAAGCTGGTCCCAGCCTCTTCTACTCCTCATTTCTCAAACTGACAGCTCGCTGCCTGCCGCCCCCTCCCGACCCCCAGGAGCCATGGCACCTCCGCGCCGGCAGCCCGGCCGCCCGGCCGCGTCTGCACGTCGATTCCTTTTCCGTCCGCGGATAACGGACCGCCCCGAGCAAGGAGAAAACGTTTCCGGCGTCGGATCTGTAAGAAGTTCCTCAGACAGATTTTCCACCTGGCTGCGCGTCCGCGTGCACACGGCAACATGTACCCGTGGCCCCCCTTCAGCATCCGTCACTGCCGGGCCCTGCCTCCGCGCAGCCTTGAATTGGAGCCGCTTATCAGCGGTGTGTCAGAAATCCGCACTGCCTTCTCCTCCTCGTTTAATCTTTTATTAAGAGCCACATTGTGAGCGTCTGATAGCGAATGTCCCCCACCTCATCATTCATAAATCGGAGTCCGCATCAATAAGGTGGAGACTCGGCGAGATCGGCCGCCAATGAAAACGTCTTAAATTTTCTCAACAGCCCACTGGCATGTCTTGATGCCAGTAGAGAGCTACAAAACCCCATGATGTGTGGCGGATGGGCGAGAGCATAAGGAAGGTGTTCTCCTCACGTCCCCGGCCTCACAATGGGCTCTGCGGCGCGAGGACGGGGCCCAGGCCATCCCCCCACCTCCACCCCCCAGCACAGTTGGGTAATTTCAAGCGGGCTGAAAGAACCACCATTTGCTTAGAACATAAATAAGTACAGCCCTCCCGACGTGCAGTGCGGAGGCCGCAGTGGCTCGCGAGGGAGACCCAGGAGGGCGGGCGCGGGCTCCCCCGTCCTCTAGGCCAGCCGGCCCGCAGCTGGAGGAAGGAGCGAGATGGGGAGTCAGACCTGCCCATCCTGCTGGCGTGCGCCTGCGCTGGGGCCGCACCTGCTGGACCGAGGGCGGGAGGCATCAGCACCACGCGGAAAAAAATTTAAGCAAAGGATGGGCGATGCGTTCCTACGAGGAATCTGGTCCTCTGCTCACACACTCTTCCCTTCAGTGATTGTCACGTTATTTCTCTCTTCTTTTGATTGATGTTTTAGTCTGAGCTGTCATTAGTTAAATTAATTTTCTCTCAAAGACAGTGGAATAAGGTCCACAAAGGCAAATCTTAGGAGACTGTAAAAATAGACCATAATTTGGAGGAAATTCAGATGTGTTCCCTGCTCTTGTCGTCACTGCAGAAAAAACACTTTAATTTGATATGAATTCCTCAAGAGAAACTTTAAATTAACTTAGATTTAGCTGTGTTTGAGGGATAGCAATTCAAAGCAACAAAATAAAATACTATTTGCTGACTCCGGTGTTTCTATGTTCATGCTTCTATATGTTCCTTTTTATTTTCTGCTCAGGCTAAATAAATGCCAATATTCACCTTGAAAGAGTCATCATAAAGTAACTCCCTTGGGATATAAAAATATACTTCTCTCATCTTCCATCCAAACAGCGTCAGATGAAGTTAAAAGGCCTGGTAAATGTGCTAAAATCTGCTTATGTGAATTATTCTTTTCCAGGATAACTGAGCAGCCATCACCTGAGCTGTCAGGATGCAAACAGAAATGCGGGCTGTTTTATAACCTAAGAGGAGGACACTGATTTTGAGGGGTGGGAGGTGGGGGGACAGCTGGGGAGAGGCATGGCCGATGGTCAGGATGGGGCTGGGGGCCTGGGGGAGACAAAGACGAAAATGCACATACAGATAGTGCAACAGTCAGAAGCGGAAAGGTCCTTAAAGACATCTGGTCCAGCCCCCAGGGATGTGAAAGGCTGGCCAGCCTGGGACCCCCAGCTGATCACAAAGGGCCTCTAGCTCTTATCACTTTAGAGAAGTTCTAGAAACTCATATATTTCCTAAACAGACACCCGGATTGGCCGTCCTATGTGTGTGCTTTGCATCTGTGAGCTTGCAGAGGGTGTGTGGTGTGTGGGTTGCTCCAAGTTTCCCTGTTCGTGATTGCTCCTGAAAGTCGGCTTATACATTTCCTGGACTCACGTGATTTGCTCCCATCGTCCATAGGACGGCCACCTCTGAGTGGGACTGAGGCCATACCTGTGACCACCTCTGGTCAGGGTGACGGAGCCCACCAAGGTCCTAATGCAAACCTGGAGGTGTGGGGAAGGAATGGGCATCACGCACCAACCCAACACCCACGAGGGCCAAGTTTAAGGACCAGGTAGCCAACGAGACCGTGCATCACCCAACACCCATGTGGGCCAAGTTCAAGGGCAAGATCTGTGCCTCATTCTTTCAGCTGGGAAGTCTCTTTGCGGCACACCCTCCAACAAGAACCATTCTCAAATGTAGGATGCTCTTGACATCTAAATAAGTGGGTCCTTCCAGGTCATACAGTCAAGTACATTTGGAGTGTCTCCTCCAAGTGGCTGTGGCCCTCTTGGCTGGGAACGAGCCAGAGGCCACTAACGCACAGCTGACATTTTCACATGACTTACCGCCAACTCGGGCAATGTCATAATTATGACGCCTAAACTTACCCTGTTTATTTGCAGGCTAGAGGAATGCATGATTGTTTATTTTTATTACAAATATTGATGGTAACTCACAGGCATTTACTTCATTGCCATTTCAAGTGAAATTGCCCATCATAAAATATCTCTAGAATTCTGATCCTGATTAGCTTCCCGAGCTGGTCCGGGGTGCAGTCCTACCATTTGTCTTAATTTTATTTTGCTCTCCCTAACTGCACACACCACTTCAGGAATATCTGGAATTTTGTTTTAATTGTACAGCTTTCAACTCGCGCCACATTTCTCTTTGTGTTGAAAGCATCCCGGTGATTTATCCTCATTATTGTGTAAATAGGTTTCGGCAGTTCTCAGTAAATAAAACAAAGACTGACAGGAGGAGAAGAGGGAATTTGCTTCCCTACCAATTAGAGTAGCCTTAGGCAGTACTTTTAAGAGGAGATAAATCCTGCAAATCACTAAAATGATCCTGTCACATGCACCAAATATTAAAATCGCACAGCGGCGCCCTCGGTCCAGTTTGCTCTGGTTTAATGAGTTGGGGTGGGCACAGTTGGGGACCCTTGACTGACAGCAGAGCTCACGCCCAAATGCAGCTCCCCAACCAGCGTGGCCAGATGGAAGATCACAATCCAGTGGAAGAGGCAGCTTTTTAGCTAACGAATATTCTCAAATTGTCTTTTCGCCTCCTACCTGTGAAATCCTCCCCCCGCCATGATAAATGCAAACCCCACGTCACATTAGCCAAAGCTATGCCTTCAGTGCCCATCACGGTTTTCACCCACAAAATCTGGAGTCAGAGCCCATTAAGGGAGCAACCTGTTAACTTCTCTGTGGAAGTTTAGGGGACATTCAGTTCCCTTCGTCAGTTATCACACCCAGGCCCCTACAACGGTGTGCTGGTGGGTGGTCCCCAGCAATGAGTTCCTGGGGGAGACGTCAGGAACTTCCAAAGAATTTTTTTTTTTTTTTTTTTTTTTTACTATGGTTTATACCTCGTATACTTTCTCCAGCTTCGCAGTTAAATGGTCACCCCGACCCCAAGGGTGCCGGCTCACGGGAACCACCAGTGCTTTAAATAAGACTCACGAGGTCATGGTTACCAAGGCCAGCGGGACTTGGGGAGCCGGGCGTGCAGCCTTCCATCATGTGGCCATGCGGACTACTGAGCCACAGTGCCCTCTGTGGGGGAGCCACATCTGCGAGGGACCGTTTATCATGATGCTGCAAGGGCCAACGAGACGTTCATCATGGAACCCAGAGCTGCGGAAAGCCCGACGCACAGACCTGCTGTTTCGTATTTTTCAATAACTGCCTTTACTCTGTCTGCCACGGTCAAGTCTTACCTGGTGACACTTACACTTAGTGTATTAAGCAATGACTGTTCGCTTGTTATGGTGTTTTTGTGGGAGTCTTTATGAGAGTGTAACTAACTGTATGACAAGAACTCCCGTAACCAGGGACCCTGGGTCAGGAGCACATTAAAACAAAACAAGGCACACAGGACTTGTGCACAGCGAGAAGCAGGGCTAGAAGAGACACCAGGGCAGGGGGGAGGCGGGGAGGGGCTGGAGTCCTCCCTCCTCACCAGCTGCCCCTGCCCTGTACGCAGGCCGAACCAACCCCTGAAGTGCGGGCCACATCGAAGAGAGTAGGGCTCACACAGGACTCGGGGAATTTAAGAGTCCAGGTGATTCTCCAGGAACTCATCACCGTTGTCTTCCAGGACACAGGCCGAAAAACGTGTCCCGAGTCACAGAAAGAAGCACAACAACAGAAAAGATGCCGTCCTGGGGCTTTGACAACGTCAGGGAGACCTGGCCCCACTCCCTCGAAGGCTCAGATCTCAGCCTCCACCCGAAGTTCCGGCCCACCAGCATGTTCGCAGGTTGAAAATGATCACATACTGGCAATCATAAGTGGTCCCACTTAGCATTTTAGGTGAAGGCAATACCAAAACCATAAGGTCAGTTTCCAAGGTCATTATTTTTGTACGCAATAGGTGTTTGGAAGGCCCGAGGTGCCTGGGCCCCTGCACAGAGCCTCCCTTGGGAGGGGTGATCAGGCTGTTAGTATCTGGTCGCTGTGGTTATTCTACTCTATTCTTTTTACTCACATATCCATCTACCATTTCCATAAAAGTGTGCTCTGGACCAATGTCTGTGAATAAAGAGATTACAAAGACAGCAACCCATCCTCACACAGTTCAGGCTCAATCCCATTAAACAATGTCAACTTGTCAAGTGTTGAACCTACTCTATGAAGAGTGCATTCTAGAGATTCTGGTGCCTTGTTTTAAAAGTGTTTATTGGGCCACTTCCCAATGGTTCCTTGGATGGATAAATACCCGCAAAGTCAGGGAGGGGAAGGGGACCTAGAGAATGTGATGTCTGGTGACCATCGAGTCCATGTCCTTGTGGGGGCTCCGAGAGGCACCTTCTGCCATCATGGGGAGACCATGGGGAGCAAGAGGACCCCAGGGACGGAGTTCAGTGGAATCTTAGTTGCCGTGAAGGACATCCTAGGAAGCACAGCATTGTGTTGCTGGGAGGGGACTCTGAGCTCAAGTTCAATCCCAAAGTGAGAAAGAGAGGCAGAAGCAGTGGGGCAACCAGCCAGCTAGGCCCCTGCCTCATTCCCTCTGCTCTCTCTGCCCCCCAAATCCTGCACACAGTCCCAAAGCATACCCCAGCAAAGTCGCTGCTACTGTTGGAAGAGGGTCCCCATGCTTCAGGGCCAGGACACGAGGTCTCCCTTAGTTACTGAGGGTGACAGTCTGTGGAAGGGATTCAGGCAGTCAACTTTTCCCCACCTTGAACTCACGCCATTCCACAGCTCTTCTCTGACGGTGCGCCAACCCCTACCTTCGCAGTCCCGGTGCCCGGAGCCCCGGCGCCCCTGCACTGCCCCGGCCCACCCAGACACCTCTCCCAGCACTCGCCTTCCCGTATTCATCGCGCACGGCCTGCAAACACACCCAGGGTTAGGACTGTAGATTCGGAGATGGGTGGATGGGCAGATAGGGATCTAGCTGTCCATAAACAGACTTAAATAGATGTATTTTATGTATTTTCTCTCTCTGTAGCTCTATAACTGAAGATACTGACTTCTACCTCCACCCACCTCTACGTGGATGTAAAGACAGATCTCTCTCTACACCCATCTAGCCATCATTTAGAGCAGGGGCAGCATTTTACCACCTTGCCTCAAACTAACAGATCTTCAATAAATATTTCCTGCATGAATAAATGAACATGTAATTAGCTGTTCCTAAAGCCACAGAAGTAACTCCTTCCATAGCTCCCCGTACGGTCACATTTTCCCTGAGTAGGGAACAGCCTACTCGGGGAACAGAAACAATGAAATATTTCTGAAGAAAAACCAGACTCATCCGTACGACGAGGATCCCACCACCAGATGAGTGAGACCAGAAGAGCAAGCCTGGGCCTCGCAGGGGTGAAGTCATGCGCCGCAGGACAGTGCCCTCCGGGCCAATGCCTGAGACTCCAGGGGCCCCAGCGTCCGCTCTTCCTGCCCTTGTACTTCAGCTGATTTGGGGCTAGAGCCTGGGGAGAGACCTGCAGCTCTGTCGTGGCCTTGGTGACCAGAAGGCCACTGTGGGACCCTGGAGCGTGCCATCCAGTTGGAAGTCACAGCCACACGCGGTAACGGACCATGAGACATGGGGCTGTCCTGGGGGGACACGTATGTGTCCAATGCACACCGAATTTCCAAATTCAGCAACGAGGAGGACATTTAAAATAGCTCAATAATTTCTTATATTGATGACATAATGAAACAACAGTCTTTTGGAGCTACTGAGTTAAATTAAAAAATATTAAAATGACTTCACTTGCTTCTTTCTACTTTGTTAATGTGGCCACCAGAGAATTTAAATTGGCATCTGCGGCTTGCTCCCTGTCTGCAGGCCAGCTCCAGTCCAGAGTGGGCTGCTTTCCCCCAGGGAGCAGCTCCTGACCTGGCCTCACGCTCCCACGAGGAAGTGGGGCGGTGGGGGGTCCTTGAGGATCGCTCAGGCCCTGACCACCATCCCTGGAGGATGGGGCCCCCACCCACACTGCCGCCCCCGGAGACCATGTAGCTCAGGGAGAACCGGGCACTGGCCTGAGACCCCAGCAGGCCCCTAAACCCACAGAACTGGACTCGCCTACCCCCGTGTGGCGAATCGCCTTCAGACGCTGCAGGAGCCCCGCCGACCACCCCCATGGGTCGGGCCCCCGAGGTGTTATTTGTTTATTAATGCAATGCCCAGACACTCAAATGCGGCTTCACATTCTAGAGTGATTCCAGAAGTGATTTCCACAACATGATTTACATACTAGCCGAGCGTAAATTTAGAATAATTTGGCCTGAATGGTCCTTGCTAAAATAGATGGCCCCAAGAAAAGAATGGCGAATAAAAGCAGCTTTACTCAGAATCTAAGCAATTTGCTGGTGAACACATACAGCATTTCCCCAGATTATAATTTACACTGTATTAACTGTCAAGAGCGCTTTTGAGAAATATAGATAACAATTCAGATGCAATCGATAGGGAGTGACAGTTGATTTTAAAGCTTAATGCAAGACAAGAAAGAAATGACTGGGCATCAGCTCTGGAAGAATAAATTTGTTTTGTATTTGATTTTTGTGTTAAATTTATTACTGCCAAGAAGAGCTCTCTTTCAATGATATTAAGAACAAGATTGAGAAATTGCAACATGCCCGTCTCCCCCGGTTTTCAGAGCATTTCCAGCGTACACTGGTGCCCCTGCTCGGCAGTGGGTGCAGATCCCGCCCGGGCCCCTCGGTTCCTGCAGGTCTGTGCCCCGCACCCTGCGCTGGCCCCCCCAGGGGCAGCCCTCCCTGGGGTGCAGGTGCACTTGCTCCCGGCCTGGGGGGGAGGGACAGGACGGCCCCTGGGAGCCCCGAAGCGGCCTCCACCACGGGCTCCTTCCTCGAAATGGCTCACACGCCACCGTTCCTGCGAGCAGAGTCCAGTGAAAACAAAAATCTGAGAAAACGTCAGGCTGGGCGATGGATTGAGAACGGTTGGTATATCCTCGTCATAGTCAATAGAAGCTTTTTTTCAATTCTGTCAAAACGTCCAGTGTATATAATCTTAGGGTTTGATGTTCCTTCTGTGCAATACCACCAGAAACTTCCTTGACAAATACCAGGGAAAAAAAATTTCCCTTCGGCCCAACTCTATTATACGCGGTGTTCTCTCCCCCCAGCCGGGGTCGCTTCTGCGCAGCCCGTGCACTCGGAGACCCACCGGCGCGGCCAGAAATGAAATGATGGAAGTTACCACAGTTCAAACTTATCCATACTTCTCACTTATGACATGATTGATTTTCCTTCAGAGTGCTCAGATACGGGATTGTCTTCCTTCTTTTCTCACTGTGGAAGCGGCTAATGTATACAGCCGTGGCCTGCCAGAGAGTAGGAAGCCGTTGACACATTGAAGAACAACTGAAATGAATACGGATGAAATTTGAAAGTGCAATTTTCCATCTGTCAATCACCTTTCAAAGGGACCCGTGATCCACCAATCGGGAGACCCTCGGCGAGGGTGTCCCTGTTCGCGGCTCGCCACGCCACGGGGCCCTTGGCCTCATTAATCAAGATATTAGCTGCTGATCAAAGTTTTGCACAGGTGCGCGGCACCGACTCACTGCTCCGAGTACACTTCATCACGCCGCTCCCCGTGTTACTGATAATTTATATTTTGAATTAAAACGAATGGTCTCCTCCTCAACAGAATTTGATTAGGTGACGACAAAATCTATTTCGCTCACACTGGTGATGGTACGCGGCAGGTCCCCTCCCTGCGCTGCCTCTGAAGAAAATGTGAGGTGCTCCCGAATTAATAATGGATGGTCACCCCAACCCTTCCTGGCCGCAGCGCCAAGATGCCTCGCAATACAGCCAATTAAGGTTTATTTAATTATTAAGGTTGAATAAATAACAGCGAAACATGTTAAAAATCTTTCAGTTTCAGTCAATCATAATAAAAAATTAATGAGACTGGATAGAGAACCATAAAAACTGATAGACTGCGATCGTGAATTATAAATTGGTATTGATTTTTTCCTTTGCAATAACACTCCCAGGTAATCGTATGTTGTCACATGTAAAGTGCACTTTCCTGGTTGAGACTAATATTAACTATCAAATATAGATGAGACGGAGACATTTATGACACTTCAGATTTCACAAACAAAAAGCAAAAAATACAATCTGTGGAATAATAGTGGTACCGAGCAGAGAATCCTAGGGTGTTTATGGGAGCCGGCCGGGACCCCACTGAGCCGTGAATTCATAAGACACAGTTACCTTATTCTTCTCCTGCCATTTCTCCTCTGATATGTTACCTTGTTAGTATCCCTAAGAAAAGCATAAATATTTTTTATTATTTGTGAGGCTCATCCTGTCTTGCTTAATAGACAGGCCACATGGAGTTAAAGCCATATTATATGACCTGGTGCAGAAGTGATCATTCAAAAACCCAAAGCACATATTTTATACCGCCTGGCTTTATTAATTCTAAGCCCCCAAGAAATAGCGGGAGGATTTTCCAGCTTTCTGTTTATTGAAGTAACATGGAAACAAATAAGACATTTCCCTAGGCTAGCTCAGATAAAGTGGACAATTACTATTGGCATTCCACATGTAAATATTTAACACTTCACAGCTAGTTTGCACCTAAATACCCATTAGATGTTGCTACAAGCCTGGACACCATTTCCCAGCAGAGCTACATGGGCCGTCCTGGGCAATGGTTATTGGATTAGGGCGAACACAAATCTCGTTCTAAATAGCGCTGGGAGGGACTCAGCCTGGACAAGAGGGGACGTACCTGAACGGGCGGCTTCCGTGAGTGACACAAACCAACTCCTCCAAGAAAACTCAGACAAAAGCCAGTATTGGCGAGGCCTCAGCCGCCGGCTGGGCTAATTGATAACCCATTGCTGCAGTTCGTTAGTGGTGTTGATCAGATTTCCCTCGTTTGGGGAAAAAACAGAGAGGAGATATTGTGGACATGGGCCAGCTATGAGGACATGTGGGTGGCTGGCTGAGCTCCTCCGTCCCCACCTCCCGCCCGCACTGCCCGATCTGGGACAAACGCTGAGCAGTACAGCGCCGCCGTCCTTTTGGGACAAAGTACTCCAGTGTGCGATCAATACACAGGACGCACAAGCCAAGCGCGGGCCAACTCTAAGGGCAAAGGACTGCCGCTTTAAGTAACTTCTTCTTTTTCTTAAAGATATACCTAAAGTATATTTTTTTATGTAATCGGAGTTTAAAATGTGGACATGACGTGCCCACTCTGATTTTCAGCCCTGCCTGCCAAGGTTTTCTATCTGAACTAAAGCGTTCTGCCCCTTTGCTGGCACTTGGGACTTGCAAAAAGATGGGCCGGGATTACTCCACCTAAAGGGCAGCTCTTTAGTCCACCACCTTCCCAGGACTGGAAAAAGCCGTTGCCCGCAACACTGCGTACCTCCACACAGATGCCCTGACGGATGCGGCTGGACGTCTGGGGACCAGCTCGCTGCTCTGGTCGGTCCTGCAAGTAAGACCACCCCGGGTCCAGGGGAGATCCCGAGCCTCTCACCTTTCAGACCAGCGGCTCACTCCCAGCACCCTCAATCTGCAAAGACCCCACTGGCCACCTTAGGTGATCATCCTCTCCCAGGGAAACTCCGGCCGGCCCTGCTGTCCCAAGAGTGGCCACCTCCCCACCATGTCCCCCTTGTGCTCTCAGAAAAGGAGGTGACCTTCCCCAGAAAGAGAAGCCACTGGGCGGAGTGACCAGATGGTCACCCTAGTTCTGAGTAGAGGCCACGGCCTCTCACTCCCCTGACTCGGACAGTGGAAAAGCCTTCACAACCAGCCCAGGAGCAGCTTTGATAAACTCTGGAATCCAGCACCCTGAGCTGGACCCCCGCCCACACCCCAGCCAAGCCTGCGTGCCCCCTGCGCCGGCCGTGGATCCTCCACGGACATCGTCGGCTGCCAGGGACCCAGGTGTCCAATGGCAGCCCCAAGCCTTTGCAGGGGTCCCATGGAACGGCGGCACCCACCCCAGGGCTCTCAGCCTCTGAGAGCCCAGCTCCCAACCTTCCCTTGCCACACTGACCTCCACGCTCTGGAAACAATTACTCCTGCAAGGCCTGTCAATATCATTATTTTTACAAGAAATCAATACGCCTCACAAAGTTAATGGGGGATTCAGGCAGGGAGCGTTTACCTCCTCACTGTCAGGGCTCAGCTCCACTCGGCACCGATGACAGATCCGCCGACACCCAGCGGACCGTAAGCGAGCGCGGAGAGGAGGCTGGCCGCCGCGGGTAGGCGTGGAGGCCGCGGGCAGGCGTGGAGGCCTCCGGCCCGCCCCGCTAACGAGCCCGCCCGGGGCCGTGGAGCAGAGACCCCAGGGCCCTGCTTGTGGGTACCAGCACAGCTGGCCCAGGAAGGCCTGGGTGCCCCGTAAAGGGGTTACTTGACAAGTTTCCCTAAGCACCGACCGTGTAAACACCCAAGTCCCCGAGGCCAAGACAGGGCCTGGAAGAATTCACAGCATCCACTACTCCTAGCCGAGGAGACTGCCTCCCCCCCTGCCCAGCCACCCCCTCCGTGTACTTTACAGGGAAAAAACTAAGTAAAATAAAACGACAAACACGTATACACATACATACTATGCGCACATACATTCATATATTTATAATCCAAATCAGAAATAACTACATTTACAATCCTAGAATCCAAACTGGAAGGGTCGAGGGAGCCCCGCCCACCACCAATTTGGTAGATATACATCAAATCTCAACGAAAATACTTAATACCTCAACTCAAGAACCTATTTCTCACTTCAAAGCCAGTGGGTTTGCCAACTGCCGTCCCAACTCCCCCACGTCTCCTACCTCCCCACAGCCTGCAGTTACATGATTAAAGTGACGAAGAGGGGCGCCTGGCTGGCTCAGTCGTTAAGCGTCTGCCTTAGGCTCAGGTCATGATCCCGGGGTCCTGGGATCGAGCCCCATGTCTGGCTCCTTGCTCAGCAGGGAGCCTGCTTCTCCCCCTGCTTGTGCTCTCTCTCGGACAAATAAGTGAATAAAATCTTTAAAAAAATAAATAATAAAAATAAAGAAAAAAAAGAGGGGCAAGCTGGGTGGCTCAGTCGGTTGGGCGTCTCTTAATTTCACCTCAGGTCAAGATCTCAGGGACGTGAGATGGAGCCCTGCGTCAGGCTCCATGCAGAGTCTACCTGAGATTCTCCCTCTCCCTCTGCCCCCCCCCCCCCCGCTCACACTCATGAACCTGCACGCACACTCTCTCCCCCACCAAAGTAAATAAATAAATAAACTCTTCAAAAAATAAAATAAAGTGACCAAGACAGCCCAGGTATGGGACTTCATGCTCTAGTCCACACTGAGACATGGCCCTAAGAGCATTCTAGACCCAGGTCTCCCTGCTCAGCTGCAAGCCTGTCCAGAGACCCAGCCACCCTGTGATCACATGGTCACCGTGGGGGCTCAGAGCTGCCTTCTTACTGTTGCAGCTCAGCACAGCCAAGCCTGTCAGGCATGGGGGCAGCTAGCTCAAGGCTGCTGACAGAAGATTCGCCACACGGAACACGGCTCAGACACTCGGGACCCAGCACCAGACCCCAACGCACCATCCCGGGCTACTCCCAACTCCCCGACCCCTGCCTTCTGGGCCACTCCCCAACTGCGGCCCAGGAAAGTGGGATCCCCCACCACAAACGTGGCAACGACCACAGCCACATGGCACTTGGGCCTCCAACCCCAGAGGCCCCAGGACTGCAACTCTGGGTGAGGTCAGAGGGACACACCTACGGCCCTTCCTGGGACCAGCGAAGGAGAACCAAACAATTCTCTGCTATTGCAGGGTTGGCTCAGAGGACTGTCCTCAGTCCACCCGACGGGCCCTTCCTCCCTAGACCCTGTCCTGGATGTTCCTCCTGCTCCTGCATGGCCCCATCAGCCTTCCCATGTTCCATTAACATCCCGCTTCTGAACCTCCGTGCCCACCCAGGAGCCTGAGCCTCGGGGAGTATCGGCCGGGCCTCCAGGAAAAGGCAACCCCCTCCACCAGCTGCTCCCCCCACTCCACGGTGCAGGGCACAGAGTTGGGGGGAGAGGCAGGGCGGGATGGCAGGGTTCACCCAAGAGCAGGGGCAGACAGACAGCAAACCTGTTGTTCAGAACCAAGATGGCCAAAATCCCGCCAGGAAAGATGGAGGGAGTTGGCTTCCAGGGTGGATTTGGGGTAACAGTGACGCCCAGCTCTACAGCAAAATGCACGGGCGAGAAACCCAGGCCCAGACGGGCCCGCGGGCATCTGACACACTCGGAGGACGGCCCTGGCCGACTCGAGGGAGCTTCGCAAACAAAGAAAGTGCAGTTGGCGCGGAGTTCCAATCGGGCCTCCCGGACTCCTGCTCACGTGATCTCCGCGCACACGGACGGCGCTCGTGTAAGCTCCCCACGCGGCTAAGTGAAGGGGGTGCCCCCACAGGTCCGCAGGAGGAGCGGGCTCACCGCTCAGAAAGCCCACCACAAAGTACAAATGGGGGGGGGGGGGAGGTGGGTCTCGCACCAAGAATTCTAACTATGCCGGCCTCTTCCTGCGGATGGAATTCCCCCTCCACGCGGCGGCACACACAGGCCCGACTCTGGGAAGGGGCTCGGGAGCCCTAAGAGCGGCTCGGAAGCTCCTCTCCCCGCTATCAACAGTTTGGAATTTACCCTGGCCCCTTCTGCATCATTCCCCGGCTCTTCACAGCTTCTGAGGGCCTTAATGCAAACCATATGCAGAGCGCCTGCTCGCCAAGCCCCAGCCGCGGCCCTGTGATTGGCTCCTGCAGGATGGGAACGAGAGGTCTCCGAGGGGAAAAACAACAAACAGATCTCTTGTCTACAAAGCAGAACTCAAAACATTTTTCATGCATTCTGGGCTTCTCGAGAAGCAGCAGGCTGTTTAAAAAAAAAATACCTGGCCCAAATTGAGCATTTGCCTGACATGATGGAAAAGTGAGTGCTATTTTCTGTTATATTGCCCCTATTCTACATCGACAAGAATATATTTTTTCCCTGTTCCCAACTGATTTCACAGCAGTGAACTCCGTTTATGAATTATCTGACACATTTCTTGCAATTGTTCTGACAACAGTGCTCAGTGGAAATTTCAAGGCCCCTCTCTTCTGACAAGTAGAAATATCAATATTTGAATAAATTGTGGATTTTAAACTTCTCACTCTGATGCGCCAGTGAGGAAGACTGAATTCTTCTCTTACTGGGTCTAATCCCCCTGAGCCTCGGGAAGAAATCTGTATGCAGCGTTTCATTACAAGAAAGCAGTACTGAGTGACATTTGAAACACACATCTAAGTCGACCTGATGAAGTTTACTTCCTTCCAACGACAAATAGCAGCTTTGTATCATCCCCCCTTCTCCGGGAAGAACGGCACAAGCACGGTGTCGGAGCAAAAAGCCGAAATGTTGATTCACAAATTGACAGGCCAATCTTTAAACAAATGTGTTTCTTGGGGGGAGAACGCATCTTTGTTCGAGCTAAGCATGCTTCTTGTGCTGACAGAAACGTCCTGGCCTGATTAGAAGGCACTTGTTAGGTCCGTCACAGACACTCTGGCCCCACGTTTTAACAAGCGTGCAAGGAAAACAGCATAAAGATAACAAAACCTTGTCATTACCGTCTCGGGGTGTCTGCGTGTGCCCTTTCACACGCGCACGCATTTCCCCTGGCGGCTCACGCGCACCCACACGCCCTGCACCGGGCAGGGCCCAGCACCAGCCCCAGAGGCCCCTCAGGGAGGGACCCTCCGCGCTAACGGGGCCGGCGGGCCAGAGGGCGCGGGCAGCTCTCGCAGCATCCCCTCGCTTCCTGGGTGGACACACACACAGAGTGTATGTCGCAGCCACAGGCCGCCCTGAGCTATATGACGAACGGACTGTATTTTCCAGGGAGTGGCCCGCAGAGCCACCGCCGCCGAGGGCGTCCTCGCCATCCGGATACTGCAACCCCAAGCGCCCCCAGAGCCACGGCCCCCTGAAATGGATCCCTCCTGAAAATAAACAAGATACGAGCCCGAGGAGGAGCCTGGGTTCCCTGGGGAACCCCCTGGGGGGATGTCCAGAAGGCTGGGTCACCACCTGTGAGAGGAGCCGTGGGGCCAGCTGGGAGTGGGACGGCCTCAGTTTCTTCACCTGCACAAGGGGACGGCAGTGCCCGCCCTTCGGGTCCTTCCACACGCAGCCAGCACTCACCCAGGGCTGGCTGCCATTTTCACATCTAAATCCCAGATTCTCTTTCCCAGAAAGCTTAAGCCAGAGCATTTCCAGCCAAACCCTTTACTCATTCATCTCATTTCTGTCCTTCGTGGAAATTCAGCCAGAGAGCTCTGGATTCATCCTCACGATTTCCCACCTTACGGATTACAAAACCAGGCCTGGCCACTCAGGAGCTCACATCTCGTCTCACCAAAACCACGCACGCCATTGGGCCGTCTCAGGGTCCCAGGGCAAAACTCTGTCCCAGGGGAGGGGAGGTTGCTCGTGGGGTCCATAGCCAGCAGGGACCCAGGGAGCCGAAGCCCACCGCCCCCACACCCCCACGCCTGCACCCCGCTTTGCCAAATGCCAAGGCAGACAGTCACGCATGGTCTGCACAAAGGGCATCTGTGACCACCCCTGGCAGAGGGATGGCGCTGGGTGTGCATGTGCCTTGAGGCCCCCGGGAGGGGGATGGCCTGGGCCACTTCCCACCAGCCGGGCACGGGTGAAGGCCGGGGGCGGGGCGGGGGGTGGAGGACCTCGGCTTTGCACCTCACCTGTTAGCAGACGGTCACCTGTGCTGAGTGCTTTCAACGCCAGATGTTAACACAGCCACAGCAAAAACAGATACTCAGGCAGGGAAAAATATTGGGGAGAGTAACTGAAAAAGGGGAAAATGCTGTTGCAGGACACAATGGGTGCCCTTGTCCCGACGTGCCCACCGGTGCGGGCATCTCTTGTGGATGGTTTCTCACGGGGCTCAGGGAAGGGCTGGGTCGATCCCAACAGGGTCTCTGTCTACTCTCACCAAGGAGGTAAAGTGAAGGCCTCATGGAAATGGAGACCCTCTCCCTAGATCCCCAAGGGCAGGGGCAGCCCAGCAGGCAGGACCCCTGGGCACCTGTCCATCTAAAGGGCAGCGGAGGGTACTCACACTGACTTTTGCTGTGCTGGACGCCTCACTGTGAGATCCCAGAGTGGAGGGGGGCGCCTGGATGGAGGCCACCAACTGACCCCTGCTTCCACCCACCAGGTATCCAGCACCCCCCCCCGCCCCCCCCCGCCAAGCAGGGTATCCCATGAGGGGGGCAGGACCAAGCAGGGAGGAAAAGGGAACGAAAAAGTCCTTTAGAGTCACTGGCGCATCATATCAGGTCTGGGGAAGGCAGGGGCTGGAGACCAAGAAGGCATGGTAGGTCCAGGGGGCCCAGGGTCTGGGGCAGGGGCTCTACCTCTGCACCTGTGAGCGGCGTCGCCTGCAGGGCGGTTAGAGGGCCTGGTAAACAGGCCCGGTCCACAGCTGGTAAGCGGCAGGTCCCTATCCATGTGTTTGCTGCTCTTCAGTTGCCTGAAGAGGGCAGGGGTGCCTACTCCTCTGGGTCAGTTCTAGCCTCATCCACAGAACTAGGGCAGAGGGAGGGAGACAGAGGACAGAACAGGAGATGTTCATTTATCTAGTCAACAAGTATCCGTCCGATGCCTGCCATGGGGTGCCAGGAGCTCCACCAGAGGCTGCCCAACAGGAGGCCTCATTCAAGCAGAAGGGCTCAAGCCCCAGCACCCGGCCTGGGAGCAGGGACCACCAGATGATGGCCAGAGATTCATCTGCTTGGCATCTGGGACAGGAAAGCGGGGACAGTGGGTGCACATGTGCACACACACACACGCACAGCCGGGAGAACCAAGAGGAGCCGGGGACAGCCAGGAGTCAGTCCAGGAGTCTGTTGGTACAAGGTGTGACGCTGCACTGAGTCTGTTCTCATGAGCGAGAGCCCAGACACCCACGCTGGGAGAACACCAGCAGCCAAGAGAGCGGAAAAGCTGTGCCCACAGATGGCCAAGCATTTGGAGGAAAGCACAATATTTTATCTAAATATCCAAATGCAAATACATTATCACACAACACCAAACACACATCCACCTGAAAATGTCCAATGACAACTCATGTTTTCCTGCTTTTTCTAGAAATTTGGGTTGTGTTAAGTTCTCAGATGAATACAGATGAGAGAGGGGCCAGCAGAAGGGGCGGCCTCCACCCTCTGAGAGTGGGGTTCCTTCTCAAGCGAGCAGAGGGACGGGGTTGCTGAGGAATTGGGGGTGCCTTCCCAATGCCCATATAAGGATTTTCTAATTAAGGAATCAGGTTTTTTTCTACAGAAGGAGTAAAAAACATTATCCTTTTTCAGACAGTGGTGAGGTCCAGGGAAGGAGAAAGGGGTGAAGGGGCAAGTCTGAGAAATGCCATGGAGTGGGCACGGGGTCTGAGGCAAGGCCAGCCCCCATGACCCCTCCTGTGAGAGGGGGACGGTGGGTTCAGAAAAGCACCATCCAGAGCGACAAGACCCCAGTCCCCGTTCCACTGTACTTCATAACTCTGTGGCCCTTTCCCTCCGTAAGCCTCAGGCTCCATTATCTTTAAAATGGGAATAACCTCTCCCATCTGTTGTCTCCTGGGATTCAGTAAGAGTTAAGTAAGATACCATGCAGGAACTGCTTTACGGTTCAGTTTAGTGTGGTTTAAGAACCTGATCTTGCAGTGTTCTGCAAGGACACGAAGAACCCCCAGTGCAGGTCACCTTGTGCTGTCTGGGCAATGAGACATGCAGCCCAGTGCAGGTGGGGAGACCCCGCAAAGAAGGACTCAGTGCTGGGGGGTGGTGGCCCGGGTCTGCCACAGCCCCGCAGCCCGCCAGAGCACAGTGAGGGCACAGGGAGGCTGACATGGATGGTGACACCCTGAATCTTGGGCAGAGCTCAGGGCCTGGCCACTGGGTCCCCAATAATAAACAACTGCCTAACCTGGGGGTATCCCCTGAGCTCACAGGGCTCCTGCTTGTTACAGGGCCCAAAGGCCACATTGGGGACAGAAGTCAACTGGACCCAAGGGAGCCCTTCACAGAGGCAGTATGAGCAGGACCAAGACAGTTGCCAAAAGGGAGAACTTTCTGCCTCAGAAGCAGCCCCTCCAGTGGGGGCTCTGAGGAGCCTGAGGGAGGGCCTGGTGAGCCCAAGGCCACATCCAGGCCCCGGCTTCCCAAACGTCAGATAAAACATCTAGAAGTCCCAGAGGAAAGAGACCCATTCACAGGAAGTACCACGGATTTGTGAAGACCAAACCCAGAACAGAAGCTTGGCTGTGCTGTGGCTCATATTCTCAGCGGGGCACGCATCATGTGTATGTCTCATGCAGGTCCCTACATTATAAAAATGGTTTTCACATCAAGGAAACCCAGCAAGGGAAGAAAACAACTAAACAACTAAGTTTACAAAACAAAAAACAAAAACAGGCTGAGATTACCTGAATTACACAAGAGGCTTTAATAAGGGACGTATTTCAGCGAGCCCGAAGCATCAGGCCCGCCCCGGGAGGCTACCTCAGTGTAGGGGACAGCATGAGGCGCTCCTTCGCGGGGCGGGATCAGCAAAGTAACAATCCCAAATCCTAGGGCAGCAACGACCCAGCCTGAATTGAGGGCCTCCTACCGGTGGGTGCTGGGCTACCCGCTGTTTTCTCGTCATCACCCCCCATCCGTCCTGAGTGGAGGCCTCTGTCTGTTCTGCTTTGCAGATGCAGAAACTCAGAGGGGGTTAAGTTGCGTGTCCATCCCACGGTCAGGGAGGGCCCATGCAGCCCTCACGGCACCCTCCTACCCAGGGTCCCTGGGGCCGAGGACACCCAGCCTAGCATTTTAGAGACTGCTCTGCATGGATTCTTTGGGCTCTCACGTCTTAGCTGTAAGGCCCTCAAAAATCAGCGGGGTCTCGGGACTAAGTCCCGGCCCCACACACCTTTATTCAGGAAGAAAAGGGTTTGGGAGAGAAGTCTAGTTTTCACAAAGGCTCATGTCTAATCTGACTTGGGGGGAAATGCAAGAAAACACATTAGACCTAGAGGAAGATCAGAAGTCAAAGTGGACCACCAGATGAAGGGGAGGGGCTTGGGGAAACGCCGGAACTGCTCTTTCCCCTTCTTCCAGGGCAGCCTGTCTGGCCCTCCCCCTGGCAGGGCACCAGAGGAAACCCTGTGGGTCCATGTGGTTGTTCAGTGATGATCAGGGTCCCCCCGGGACGGAGACATTGACTGGGGCCCAGATGTGTGAGATTCTCATGCCCGTCCCTGGCCGGGAGCGGGGACTGCTGCCACGGTGACCTCATTGGGCAGGCGGAGTGGAACAGAGGCTCCTGGTCAACACACATGGAGGCCTGCTCCTCCCTTTGGCCCACAGAGCCTCTAGCATCTTCCTTTTCAATCCCTGCAACCCCAGCGAACACCGTGCTGTTGGGAAGGGCTGGGGCCCAGCGCTCGTAGACGCTGTAGATGACCCCCCCAGTCCGATCCACAATCCAAGAGCAACGTGCGCCAGGCTCTCACGAGCAGCTCCGTCCTGGGCACGGGGTTGGGGTGCGGACCCAGCCACGACCCACACGCCGAGGGACAGGGAGGCGGACGGACATGCCACAGGCGAGTCCTGGAGCAAACAGGAGTTTCCGATCGGCATCGGTGATCGAACTGCGGCAGCATCAGCGTCTTCGTGACCGGGGAAGACGTGGAGGCAGTGACGTCTGAACTGAGCTTCAGGGTTCGGGTTCCGGATTCAACGAGCACAGGAGAAGGTGTTGGGGGCAGAGCAAACAGCACAGGCAAGGCTGGGAGGGCATCTGGGACCAGCGGGCAGTGTGGTGGGGGGACAGCCACAGGGGTGAGGTGGGGGGAGCTGATGAGAAAGGCAGAGAGGGTAGCTTTTGCTCTGCATCTCTGGGAATCTGCAGAACATTCTAGTAGCACCTACCACCTGTGTTTATGGGGCTGACAACTCCCACCATGCTCCAGCAGCAGGAAGACCATGTTGCACCCCAGGTGCTGGTTTGGGAACAGAGCCCTAGAAACTGTGGACCCTGCCCCGAGGGGTTCCCGGGGTCGGTACTATAGGAGGGGAGCGCAGGGCTGGGCCCTCTGTGGAGCCACCACTGAGCCTGAGAGCTGCCCAGTGCCGGGCACGTGCAGGCGTTTGATAAATGCCACGTAATGGGCGACAATGAAGAAGCCACGATGGGCCCGCTCCTGAGCCCTACCAGGAGTGCTGTCTTTGGGGCAAACGTCTGGAGGAGGGGACTATCCTCACAGCCCCCGAGGGCGAGGTACACGAGTGTCTGGGGAGTTCGGAATTACCGAGAGGAGCACCAGCTCCTTACCACCACCCAGCAGGGGTGCTGTGGACACCACCGATGGGACCAAATGTCAGCAGGCGTCCCTGAAACACGACCCATTTTACGGAAGAAGAAAAATTAATGAATGGAAGAGAAAGCATGAGCCAGACTACACAACTCAGAAGAATCATGGAGGCACCCAGATTGAAGAATTTCCCCAAGAGTCGTGACCCCCAAACTGCTTTGCATGGGATCAGACGTGCTGCCAGGTAGGGAAGAACCGGGCAAACTGTAAAGTGCCTTGTGGGGCTGGCAGGTGCTCAGCCCGGTCATCACTGTCATCTGGACTCCAAGAGGGTCACTGGGCTGTGGCACAGAGAGCTCTGGGCTCAGGGCTGGAGGACAGGGGTCCTGGCTCTCCTCTCTGAGCCTCGGTCTCCTCATCTTCTAAAGGAAGAGGGCCACCCCAGTGGCCCTCGGAAGCCTGCCTTGCTGCTCAGGGGAGCAGGGACTATCTGGGCAGAGCAGGGAAGTGCCAGCAAAAATAAAGAGATTTGGCGTCACCGGGTAAGAGCACACAGATGCTCCCAAGCAAACACAGCAGGTTTTATCCGAGAACCCAAATGGGAATCACCTTCCAGGGAAAAAACAAATGTGGCGGAGTCTCGAGGAAAGGGGTGCTCCTGACATGGGGGCAGGGCCATGCCGTGCCGTGGGGGCGTCAGGGGACACGGACCGCACCTGGCAGAACCCCGCCGCCCCGGCCGTCCCAGCCAAAGAGGGCTCTGCTCTTTGCCAGTGTCTCCGAGGGGGCGGGTCGCCTTGGGTCAGGAACATCGGAGGTGATCGGCAGCCAGCTGGCACCTACGTGGCCGGGGACGCCTGGGATGGGACCCCACGGAGCCCTGCAGGGAAAGGCCACGAGGCCCAAGACGCACTGTTCTCAGGAAAGGCCACCAGCTCCTCTTCCAAAGGCTGCTGTCAGCTCCACCTTGCTATCCGCCGTTTGGGATATGGCTCCCCTGGGCACCTGTTCCCACGAGAGCGCCCCCAGGGTGCTCCCCACTCACCCAGAAGGGGACGGCCATAGCTGTGTGTGCCCTGGTAAAGACCCTGGGCTGACCACGTCAGGGTGCCGTGCCTGCCTCCTCAAGGGCCTGGCGCGCCCATGCGTCCCCCTTTCTCCCGGCCCCCATTCCCGCTATTTCTCCCCACACTAGCCTGGCCAGCCGCAGTCGGCCACAGCCCTCCACCCTCCCCCCGCCTTGCTCTGCTCACCCCCCACGGGGCTCTCTCTGTCCTCTGCAGACACCCACGAGGACAGGACAGCCCGGCTCCCAGAGCAGGGTGGGCACACAAGGGCTAAGCCAAGCCCTCCTGCTCCACAGAGACGCTCTGCACCTCCCTCGGGAGGCTTACACCACAGCCCCACGTCGAGTTCTCTGCGTGCACACGGCCTGGCCAGCTCCCGGGGAGCCCATGCTCGCCGCTCAGCTGCGGCCCCCAGCACCACCTTGGCCAACCCGGCTCATGCTCGGCGTCCCCGGAGGCGGGACACCACCCCCAGAGCCAGGCCACAGAGGGCTGAGGGAAGTTCATCCGAGATGGTACGGCTGGTCATCGGTGGGGCCGGGAGCCAAGCCAGGCCGCACTGGCCCCAGCACCAGACCCCAGGAGGTCACAGCTGCCTGCATCCTGGTCCCCTCGGCATTTGCAGTTTGTGCACAGACTTAAACTCTGGGCCCCTTCCCACCCCCTGCAGCTCCCAGAGGGCACGCCTGGTCCTGGGCAAACCTATAAACATTCAAGGGGTGAAGGCGAACCCTACAGAGCCGGCTGCAGGCCCGGGTACGCTGACCCTCGCTGAGTGCCCCGAGGCCAGCATGCATGAACGGTGGGGGAGCTGTGTGTCTCGACTTAGGCTGTGATGCAGGGGCCCCTGAGACCCTGGTGCGGGGCCAGGGCTGATGAACGACCAGGAGCTGCACACACATCTTACAGATGGAGAGGCTGAGGCCCGGGCAGCGACGGCCCAGTTCCCACGGCAGCAGGGGCCCAGGAAAGAAGGTGCAGACAGTGGCGTGGAGGGAGGGTGCCAGGGAGGCTCAAGGGGAGGCCACACCCCACCACGTGCCCACTGGAGCTGCTCAGCACACACACCTTCCTCCCAAATTTTTCTGGGGCCCTGGGCTCCAGCTGTGTCCCTCCCTTCTCTGGATCTCAGTCTCTCTCTCTAGGATGGGCTGGAAGAGATGCCTGAATATGTCCATCCTCGGGCCAAACCAGAGGGGCCAAAGTAAGGTGCCCACCAGGGGAGCTCCCTACCGACAGCTGCCGCAAACATCCGTAACGCCTTATCAGCGTCATGTTACTAGCTGACTCTCCGAGCAGCAAGAGCTTCAGGGTCCCTGACTGCTGTCTTCCCTGGGCCAGGGCCCTGTGCCACCCCACCGCCCAGAGAACTCACTCCTGCCCCAAGATAAACCACACAGTTAGCCGTGTTGTCTGCTCCACAGAGGACAAAACATAGAGGCTCAGGGAACTGAACTGCCCCCAATCACGCAGCTAGGAAATGACGGAGCGATGTCCAAGCCCTGGGCCGCTGGGCTCCAGCGCCCAGCCCCGGCCCCCAGCCCACAAGCCACACGCAGCCCCACCTTGAAGGGCAACTGGAACAGAAGGTCGCTCAACAGCAGGTTTCCCAACAGAGAAAGCGTGACTATCTTCTTGAGAGTCAAATTCGTGAACCTGGGGACGAAGTAGATGCTCAATAAAACACATTCCACCCTGCGTCACTCTCCGAGCGGATATTTCCAGGATGGGAAAACCCACATCAAGTCCTGCTCTCCACGGAGTTCCCTCCCCCGACCACCTGTGCTGGAATTCGGGGAAGCCTACCTTTGAGAATTCGAGGCAGTTAAGGAGGGCGGCCTCTGACTCACTGGCATTAGACCCCCCTGAATAAGTGAAGATGTATTAACATCCCTGGTGTATTTAAAACATTCCGCATGGCTAAAGTTTGTAACCTGGGGACACGAATCATGGGCAAGTGCTATAACTGGACCCAGTCTGCTGTTTTTAATTGGGAGGAATGTCCATTCCTTAGAAGGTACCTCCCTGCTTCCTGAGATGCTGAGTTGCAACCAGTCATTCAAGACGAATATAGTCTGGGGCCGTGCACGGGGGTGACTGCACACGCTAGCCGTCCGACCCACACATGGTCCAGCATGGAGGGCGGCCCAGGGCCACACTCAGAGGGGCTGCAGGGCTGGATAGGGATGCCCAGAAGAGGGGCTGAGGTCTGCCTGCCTGAAAGCCAGGGGTGTGAGCCGTGGAGGGGGAGGCTTCCTGGGGGGGGGGGAGCAGTGGCCCCTCAGCATGTGGAGCTGCCCACAAAGGAGAACTACATGGCACAGGAGTGTTCCCACAGCCCAGAGGTGGGGAGCTGCTACCTGGGGACAAGGAAGGGGATGTGGAGCCTGGGCTGAAAGACAACAGACGATCCAGCCCGACACGTACTCAGCCGGGGTCACACCAATGCTTACTTCAGGGGATGCAGAGAGCCTGAGGATGAGCTGGGCCTTCAAGAGCAGGTAGGACAGGTTCACTTGCACAATCAAAACGTCACAATAAACAGAAGAAATCGAGCATGTACCTGGGGACGGGGCTGGTAAACAAACCCTGGGGAGCACGGGAAATGGAGTGCTCAAGGAAATGGTGAGGCCACCTCATTGGAGGAGGCAAGCAAGGCCCTGAGTGTCATAGTGAGGGATTAGGACAGTTGCCCGTGGCCAGCACTGCCCAAACCTGCCATGTAGAGGCCAGCATGCCCTGGGAAGGGGCTCAAGGGCCAACTCCAGGGAGGGCCGAGTGCCCGGTGAAAGGGCCCGCCAGGTGTAGGACTTCCCAGCGCTCCCGAGAGGCAGGTGCAGGACCGAGTCCCTGGGGCAGACACGTCCTGCACCCTCAGCCCTGACAAGCCCTGGGACCGCCGCCCCTCAGAGTACTTTGGAGCTTGTCAGAGACAAGAGGAAGCTGTGTCTTATTTGTTTTTAACAAAGCCTGGAAAGTTGAACTGCCAACAGCAGTAAATTCCGGTGCTCGTCGCCTGATCAGCGTAACCAAATGGGCTCTACAGGGGTGGGGGTGCGTAAAAACTCTACTGTCCCGACATCGCCCCGTCCCCAGCTGCCCAAACTGGTCCGCAGCCGAGGAAGTCAGCCTCGGCCTCCATCTGCACTTGACCCACACGGTGCCCGTTCTGCCGTCACAAGTGATGAAGTACAAAGTGGACTAAACTTATATTTCTAAATTCAATTACATGAATGAAAGTTCTTGGCTTTCCCACAAACACTCTGAAATCTAGAGCATTAAGATCCAGAACCTGCTCCAAGCAATTTTAATCAAACCATGATCCGTCTTCGTGGGGGGACAAGCACCCAGAGGCCTTGAAGCCGCAGACATGAGGTCCTCTCTGCTGTACAAAAAGCAGCCCTTCAGAGGGACCCCAACAGTGCCTCTGGGGGGCCGCCTGGCCTCCGAACATACTCTGCAATGACGGGGAGCTCACCACCTTGCCGGGCAGCCATGCCCTCTAGGCCGCTGGCTCCAACCATAAGCAAGCACCTCTGGAATCTGCGGAGTTTGCATTTCTCCATCTTCATCTTCTACCTTGTGACCCTCACTCTGCCTCCCTGTCCACCTGCCCCCAGACATCACCTGAGGCCCTGAGGACGGTGACACACACTGTCCACTAGGTCAGGGCCCCTCGAGTTTGTCCTTCGAGGACGAGGGTCTGGATGCCAGGAGCCGCCTGGCCAGTACTGACCGGACACCCAGCACCAGCTCCTTGCTTTGCAGGCTGCTCTCAGGAAGGACACAGAGACGGGCTACCTGGAACTTCTACGGTGTCAACTCTATTTCCGCCCACTTTTTACACACTTGCGTGCTGTCCCCTGCTTGTTCGAGAACTTGCCATCCCCAGCCCCACACTGCCTCGTGTCGGCTTCTGCAGCGGCCCGCTCTTGCTCTCGGCACTACGGGACGGGGGGGGGGACGAACTGTACAGGGACTGCCACCATCCATGGCCATCAACCCCGCCCTGGAAACATGCAATATTCCACCCAGGAAAGAGCAGTGCGAGGCCATCGCAGATGCAAGGCACTTACTCCGAAACCCAACTGATGCATAATGCATCTCAGTCCCCGTGAAAGGGTCATGAAAATAATTAATGCACGTTGTAAAAATTTGGGGAAAATACCTAAAAGTATACAAAGAATATAAAAATTACCTATAAATTCACCACCCTGAGCTTAACCACAATGACGGCTCTATTTCCTGATCGTACCTTTTCCACTTTTTCTAAAAAATTGGAATGATACAGTACTTACACTTTTATATCCTTTTCACTTCATTTTATGCAGTAAGAATGTTTCCAATTTATTCACCAATCTGCCTTTTAAATGGCTGCCTAGTATTCCAGGCCAGGTCTCCCACAGTTTACCTTTCCCACTCCTACTCTGGGACGCGGGGCTTTCTAGGATTTATTGCGATCGTGACACAATGGAACCTCTCCATTCACAGACCATCTCTGTTTTAACAGACAGTTCTCTGACTAGTCACTGAGTGAACACTGGCTGACAATGGCCATTCCAGCTCCCCTGTGGACTTCTCAGAGTCTTTCTTCCATTTTTTAATTCATTAACAGTCACTCTTTGTCACGTTCATAGCTAATCCCAGGAAAAGGACCAGAGAGACCTGAAGTCTGGGGAACCCCTGTAGGTTGAGCCCCTAGGGTGTCCTGAGCAAGGGCCCCAGGGCTGTGCCCAGAGGCTGCAGAAACACGAAGGTTTTACTCTTTGAAAGGACTCTCTTCAGCATAAACCCAGCCAGTAGAGAGCTGGAAGGAAGAAGGAGGTATTCAATGCTATGTAAACATTTGTAAGAGAATGGCCCTCTTAATAATGCATTGGGAAGACTTGGTGATGAGGAGTTAATAGACGTAAGGTGGGAACTGAATTTGAAGCAAAGACATTCAAATCAGTAGCATGGTTGGGCAGATGGACCCTAGACCCATTCCCAAGTGTCCCTCCCAGATCCTGAGGGCCATGTTTTACCCCTACGAAGGAGGGTCACCACGCACAGTGACATGATTCAGTGTGGTTTCCTTAAAACACATGCAGAAACCACAGCAAGTTCTTTTTGCCACAAGAAGAGGCTTTACCCCCCTCAGAGTTTATGAAGATATCATCAAAATCAGAGCCCAGACAACTATGGGTTTGTGTTTTCTTTGCCTTGGACAGAAGGGCATTTACAGAAAAGCCAAAAGGGTAATGTCTTAGGGATACTTTTTGATGTAAGGTCATTATGGGCCCCTAATGTTCTCCTGGGAACCCAAGCGCACGTTGGGACCATCCCTGGGAAAGCGAGGTGGGGGTCTGAGCATGGCTGTGAGACTGTTATAATGCTGCAGATCCTGATGGCCAGAGTGGACCCCAGCACTACACACCAAAGTGCCTCGGACGTGGTGGCTTTGTCAGTCGCCTCTTTGAGAGATGGGCCCCTAACTGGCATGTACCTAATATCCCCACATGCTGAGCTACCTGTCTTGGGCTGTGAGTTGCCGGAGGGCAGCGCCATGGTCTGAGCCTACCTCACTCCTAACAGTTTGCTCTAATGCCCGACACAGAAGGGACCATCAGGGACACAGAAGGGACCGTCAGTGACACAGAAGGGACCATCAGTGACACAGAAGGGACCGTCAGTGACACAGTCTGAATATTTTTAAGTGGGAGACTTTTAGGACTCCTCTTCTCGCCCTTGCTCTACCAGTCTTGGTAACAGAACTGACTTGGGCCCACTGACACCAGGCGAGCGGAATACATTCTGCTCCTTTCACAGAGCAACACCTGCTGGCCACAAGCCCCACCTGAACTGCCCTGAGCTCTGCTCTTCCCCGACCCACCCCACAAGGCAGGACAGGATCCTCCTCCCCTGAGCTGTGCGGCCACAAGCTACCGAGAAGGCCGTGGCTGGGTGTCTGGGGCCCCCAGGGGTCTGGGGCCGGGGTGCCCCTCTCCACAGCCCAAGAAGCACAGCAGTCTTCAGAGGTGACCAAGCCAAGACTCAGGGGCCCTCTGCAGCAGACAGACCTGCATCCAGCGCCCAGGGGCAGCTGACCTGCCAAGGGAAGAGAGCTCAGTGTCCCCTCCCCGGTGCAGAAGGATGAGGGGCTGCTCTTCACTGGGCCCAGGGGCAGAGGTGAGGGCAGCATGGAAGGAAGCTGGCTACCCCAGCAGGCGGGAACCCGCGGCCAGGCAGACGCGCTCTGTCCGTACCTGGGAAGTCATTTGACTTTGTAAGCAATCTCTTGGAAGCAGAAGGCATTACTGTCACTTTTAGGACTAAAACGGATAGGATGCTAAGACAGAGGCCTTAGTGGATAACCCACTTCTCACTTTGGGGCATTCGCTGCTGAACAGACAGAATCAAGCCCCGCATGGAGAAAAGCCCCATCGTTTGGGAACAATCCCTGAGCAGCTGGTCCTCATCCCCTGTCCCAGCCCCCCCAGCCCCCGGGAGCCACGAGGAGGGCCCCTCGCTGCTGTCGGGAAGGACGCACCCTCCACGGCTCTCATAGTGCCACTCTGTGATCGATTGCTCCCTCTCTGAGAAACTAAAGGAGCACTTTCAAAGCTTATATTTATTTGTCACCTTCACAGTTTACTCCCATTGCCTAAAAGATCAATACGTCACCGTTTCCCAGGCTGACACGGTGAGTGGGCTGTGGGAGGCAGCACGGCCACGCATTCCTGCAAAGTCTCCCCAGGAAGAACACACCTCGCCCTGCACGATCTGTGCGCTTGCAAATTTCACATCCCCAACCACAGAAACTAACTCAAATCAGGTCAGCCACTGTTTGTCCACCACCATCAAGTTAAAGACACCGGATAACTAGATCATCCAGCCGGGATGCTCCCGCTCCAGGCAGGAGGCCCAGCTACGCTTGGGTTTATGAGAACAACTAAGAACAGCCACCATCCTCAAACGCCCCCGCCCGCGCCCATAACTGAGATAAACAAACTTCACCTATTTCAGTTTTTTTTTTTTTCCCTTTTTTTTCAATTTCAGAATGCTCAGTGTACCAACAGGGCTGGGATGCATTTCACTCTTGACTGGGTACAGTAAGATTGCTAATCAGGATTACTTGATTCAGTCAACACTGATTTCAATAAAAAGACCCCAAAAAATTATCATAAATATAGAGAAAGTGCGGGCGGCAGTGACAGGTGATTAAAATCTCATTCGCTTGGAATCAGCCTGATTCATGGAGGTGGGGGCGGGTCAGTCCCGATTCTGCCGTGGTGATCGTTATCTGCCTCTCTGCGAGCCACTTCGGAGCACAGGCACGCTCGGACACGAGGAACCGCAAGCAAGGAATCACGGGGGGCCCCGCAGGGGCGTGGGGAGCTAACACGGCGCGAAGCGAGATGGGACAGGGCACCGTAAGGGGCACAGGAAGGGGCACTGAAAACTCAGGCTGACAGCGTTTAGGAATATTTGACAGAAACCGGCCCGCTCAGCATTACAGATGGCATTCGATTACAGAATCAAAGCGACTCCTTTACACACAAAAGAAGGAAAGAGGATCGTGAGACCCTCAAAAGCTGAGGGTCAAGTGGACCCGGTGAGCAAGCGGGGATCCTGTTCCCGGCCCCGACGGAATTCTGCTGGCCAACTGGGGGAGCATGCGAAGTATTTTTTTCTTTAAGACCCCAATGCCTCAACATATTTCCTCTGTTCATATCAACACCCAGACCCCAGTGGGGCCCTAATGTGCCCTCCAGTGGGGTCAGAGCCCTCTGGGAAAGGGCCAGGGAGTGGACAAAGACAGGCCTGTGGACAGCTGGGCACCCCCTCCCACCCCTGCCCTGCCCATGCCAACCACTGAGGCCCCAGGCGTGATCTGCCCAGTGAACCAGCACCAGCCTCTCTGATCTGACCCCTTCCCCTCCTTCCCCCCTCCACCCCACCTCTCCTGCACAGTTTCATGGTTCTAGGGAGCACCATCCCATGGACGCAGAGCCCTCTGCGCCTGAGCCCTCCCCAGACTGGGGTTACCAGATCTGCAAGTGAATCCACAGGACACCCAGTGAAATCTGCCTTTCAGATAAGCAAGGACTAAGGTTTTAGGATAAGTATTTCTCATGCAATATTTAGGATATACTTATCCTAAAACCTTGGTCCTTGCTTGTCTGAAAGACAGATTTCACTGGGCGTTCTATGTTTTGCAGGGCAGCCCCAGCCCTGACTGACTGCGGCCTCCCAGACTCCTCTCACTCCCTACTCGCCAACCACTGTGCCGAAAGGCACATCTGTCTCTCCACCTTGCAAAGTTGGCTCCATCCCTCCAGACCTGAGAAGACGTCCCGCCCTCCAGGCAGCAACATCCCCTCCTCCTGGGCTCGCCAAGGGGCTCAGAGCAGCCCCTGTCCCGTGCTTGGTGCGGGTCCAGCCAGAACTGAGGAGGCCTTGGGCTCCTCGGGGCAGCTGTCCCTTGTGCACAGTAGGTGCTCAGTAAGTGACTCTAACAGAGGCCCCTTGCACCATGCAGGGCTCCCATGGGCGCCTCTTGCTGGGGGAGGCCCGCCTGGACGCTCCCCACTCCTCTCTCTGGGTAATCCACGACTGGCTCATTTGCATACTATTAAGTGGCACGCTTGTGCTGGGCTGCTGGGCGGGGAGTTTCTAAGTTCACTCCCCCTCGTTTCCTCCAGTTTCCACCTGCTCCCTCACCAGCTCCTTCTGCTCCTGCTGGGAGGAGAAGCCGAGAGGCTGTGAGCAAAGTCAGTGATTCCACAAGTGCCAAACGAGCTAGCACCACAAGTTTCACACTCGGCTCTTAGCCGTCCCTCCTGTGGTCAGACCTGAGGTCAGCAGGACGCATGGCTGGGCACCGTGGAGCCCGAGGCCGACCCTCACATGAAGCCCAAATTCATTCTGCATGCAAAGCCAGGCTTCTGGAACCTTCTAGAACCTTCTGGAGACCTCTGGAACTCAACACATCAGGTCTGGATCAAGAGGGATGACATTCTTGCCTTCAACGACTACACGCTGTGTGCCTGGTGGTGATCTAATCAGAACATGGGGGCCCCAGGAATCCGTACCGCCTTCATCGGAGAGCCTGACCTGAGGAGCAGGAAAACCACACCCTGGGCTGCTTTCTCACAGGGGAGATTCTGGAGGGTTCCCTGCAACTGCCGAGGCCAGCACCCAGAGTGGAGTCAGGGTCCCGAGTGCACACCCGCCCCCGTGATAGGCCACCTGAGACCGTCTCAGCTGTCAGATGGGGAGCATGGGTCCCACTGTGCCTGGCGTGGGGTAGGAGGGAGGACCCAGGGCCATCATCCAAGACACAGGTGAGTACTTCCGCCTCTCCCGTGAACACCAGCCAACAAGGATCTCCTTGAGGCACGAGAGAGGCCCATGCCCGTGGGGCTCTGGACCCAAGAACTGGACTCACAACTAAGTACAAGGCCAGGAGCTCAAGGGGAAGGGTTAGACATGTGCCCCCCACAGGGCGGACATGCAGAAGGCCGGCAACACCTCCTAACCAGGTCACAGTGCAGCCACCATTCCTAGCAAGAGCCCAGCTGTGGTAGCAGGTCATCATCAGTGCAGACTAGTCCAGAGGCCTGACCCACACACAGAGCATCACTGCCACGGGGGACTCACACAGAGGCCCAGCCACCTTTAGAGAGAGGCCACCTCCAGGCCCCACTTCACTACTCAAGCCACAGCAAGGGGCCACGTGGAGAGTGGAGAGCTCGTGACACAGGCAGATGATGGGAGAGGCCAAGATCAGCCCCAGGCAGAGCAGGCCCCACAGAACCCCCAAGTGCTCCATCAGCCCCCCACAGGGTGGGGCTTCCTGGAGCGCCCCCCCCTCACGCAGCTGGTGCCCAGGGCTGACTGGAGGGCAGGTGCCGAGCCACTGGGATGGTGCAACACAGTCTCCGGGACCAATGACTCGAGTTATAAAATCACGGAACTCCATTATGGAATGAAAAACACATCGCAGACTGAGGATTGTACCCCTGGCTGTTTATAAAGTCCTTTCTCTTCACTGAAGCCACATGACAGCTCAGGAAGGTCCCACTCCCTGGAGGTGAGGAGACCAGGACTTGTCCCAGGTCACCAGCTCCCACTGGGTGGGCTGTGCCCACTCTCCCCTGCCGCCACGCACACCTCAGATCTGTCCCAAAGGGCAGAGAGGACCTGGAGGTGGCCTCTCTCTAGTGACAAAGTCTACAGCTCAGAGTGCAGAGCAGTAAGAGAAGGCACAGCCGGGGGTCCAGCCAGGAGGCGGAGGGCACGCGTGGGCAGGGAGCAGGGAGGCCCTGGGGCAGCCAGGTCAGGTGGGGGCAGATGTCCCACAGAAACACACGGGACTGGGGGGCGCCCGCTTTGCCAAGGGAATCTCTAACTCTGTAGAAGGTCGTGCCCTTGGACCCTTCAAGGGCTGGGCTCCACGGGGCTAAGGCACACAGTGCACGCCGTGGGCTGGGGACAGGAGACCCAAGGGCCGGCCAACTACAGCAGCGAGCAGACGGAATCCCTGGAACCGGAGACAGCAGAACACACTGATGCCTCCAAGCCAACAGGAACCCGAACCTGCGCTTGGGATCCCACGACTCGGGAGAAGCCCCGAGCAGCAGGGAGCTCGCAGCCAGGACAGGACGGGCCCTGAGTCCCGAAGCTGCGGGGAGCCCCCAGCTTGAGCAGCAGGGTGGGGTGGCCCCACAGCACGTGCAGGACAGGCAGTTGGGCACCCCAAGATCCAGACAAGCTTCCTCCCACCCCAAGGAGGCCCCAGGGGACCCAAAGCAGAAGAGGCCGATGGACCACGGTAAGAAAAATGAGGCCTCGCGTCCCATTTCCCAGCTTTCGGACACATCAGCCCTGTTGCAAACCCAGGCCCCGCCACCGGCTGGAGGGCCACACACGCTCATCCACACAGGTGTGCGTGCCTGAGGGGCTCCCCATGTGCCTGGGGTAGCACCACAACGGGGAATCCTAGTGAGGAGAAAGCCCACCCATCCCTCACCTCCTGGGTGGCCCTGGGCCTTGTCTGTCCCCACACGGGGTCTGGGTCCCAGGTGGGGTCTAGCAGAGACCCTCTCCCCCCACCACCGCCCACCTCCAGGCCAGCCGACAGGAGCTACTCCGAGCAAGCCCCGTGTCCCTCCCCAAGGCCAGCGATGACCCGTCATGCCATACCTGACAATTCCTGAGGGATTTCCTGGGGAACTACTTCCTTCCGGCCTCTTTTAACATTTCAGCCCTCTAAAAGGTGAAGCATGATGAAAAATCACCCTTTTCCTAAATAATGTTATTTTCTCTTAAGTGGACACAGGGACCAATTTTGATAAAACAAAGGAGTCGAAATACTTAAAAGCAGGACTATTTGCCTCTGCATCACATACACAGTGGTGCCCCCAAATCACACAGACTGTGAAGAAACCACCACATAAGCCTCCTTCGGGAAAACCAGTAAGAACCTTTCTACCACTCGGGCATGTCTTCTGTTGGAGGTCACTCCAAGAGGGCGTCCTGGTGCCCTGCACGCGGCTTTCCCAGGGAAGCCCCCCAGTCAACATCCAGCATTCCGTTCTAGAATGAAAACCAGTGGGGTTTTTTTTTCCTAAGTTGGTGAAGGAAAAAGGATATGATGAGACCTCTGGATGAACAGGACAAGCAGGTATGAGTGCGGCCACCTGGGGGGGGGGGGCGCAAGGGGCCATCCCCACCGCGGGTCGCCTGAGAGGGAGGACTGACAACTGGAGGACCAGGGTGCTCCCTCTCATCAAGCACTTAAAGACTACTGAGTCAGGGAGGAGAAGGCAAGATGCTCTCCAGGACCTTCATGGTTCCTAAAACCAACCTAGGGAGGGAGCAGAACTTGGGGGGGTGGGGGGAGCAGGGCGCACCCACGGGCCTGCCTTCTGGATCCCACCACACTGACAAAAGATGAAGACGTGGGCTCACGGAAGTAGACTGTTGGCATCTGATAACTCAATTATCCCAACCTGATCTTTTCAAAGCCTCCTTGAACCTCTGACCTGTCCGGAACAAAGAAGGACTCTTTGTGTCTCCCTCCTTCACATGGGAGATGCCACAGCCACTCCCCTGCACAAGATAACTTTGGACACTCACGGTCACTCCATTTCTGAAACGGACCATCTCACCCGACCCGAAGGCAGTGCTGATGCCGGCGAATGGCACCGACAGCTTTCTAAGACTTGTTCTTTGCAGGAGCAGAGGGGACGGAACAAAGCCTTGGGAAGAAACCAGTATCTGATTGGCAGCCCTCATTGTTCTCCACCACTGTCCCCGCCCGCCACTCACCCCACCCCGTTCAGTGGCCTCCCTGTCACTTCACAAGGGACCGACAACATGCTGAGGACTGGTTAAGATCTGAAAACAGTAATAGGACTTAAATCTACATAAACAACTGCAGGCTTCATCAGTAGAACTAACGGCGATGATATTTGGCGCTCTCACCGCGGTCCCCGTGAGGAAGGTGAGACTCCCGCGCATTAAGGATCGCGCTGTGCGGGTCTCACTTGAAGACGTGCTTTTTTGTTGTCGTTTCGTTTCGTTTCTGTTTGTCTGACCAAACTCAGTGAGAAAGTGATTCACGGGAAATCCAGGTCAGAGCCAGGCAACGATGCTGCAATGTTTGCATTTTCTACGAGAGACGCCCGTGGCATTCTAATTTTGCACCTCTGGATTTCCCTAGTCATGGAGCTTCATCAGACTGAAACCCTTTCAGGACTTCTCACTGATAAATGGAATTAGAATTGCACGTGGAACTAGAAACCCGAGTGCGTCGGCGGCAAACAGCGGTCACGCACAAGCTGACGCTAGACGATATCTGCATTTTTTATAGGGCCAAGAATGGTGCCAGCTCTGTGCTGCACTATGAGTAATACTTCTAAATACAGCATTCCCACAACTTAGGAGCAATTACACCAGGCGCTGTGGGTGCCGGGGTCCTCGACGAGAGGGTCTTCTGAGTCCCGCCAGCCTGCATCCCCCTCTGGAGAGTATCATTCCCTGCGCCTCTCCTTAGACGGGGATACTCTCAGCAAGCGCATTTCTGAGTACAGAGTTCTGAGCACGTAACAGGAGCCCCAATGCTCAAGTGCATCCATCAGACCCGAATCAACACCCATGTGCAGACACACGCCTTTGTCCACACAAAGTCTCCACGCGGATCCTGGGGCCGTTCTGGGCACACGTGTGCACACCTACACCTGCACGTCGCATGCCGCCCTCACCCCCCTCTTCGTCTTCCTCGGGGCCCACCTGTGAGACGTCATCCCCAAACTCCTCCCCCTCCAAGGAGGCAGAGCGCGGCTCCCCCAGATCCTCCCAGCAGCTCAGACTCAGAGTCCCCCAGGCCGCCAGAACGTGAGTGCCACAGGCCTCCTGGGGCTGCGAAGGGCAGAGTCCTAAGTGCCCGGACACAGAGGGGTGAATAAATGAAGAGGCCCCAACGGCCTGGGTTCAAATCCCTGCTGCACCCCTTCCCAGCTGAGTGACCTCAGATAAGCTTCTTAATGTCCCTGAACCTGAGGAATTACCGTATTATAGTTGGATCTGGGCTGTTGGAGGCCTATCACTTAGTAAGCTCATAGAAAACGTGAGGTACTGTTGCTTTATCTAGTTGTGGTTGGGGTTGCCGCCCCATACTCCTCCTCACACTTGCTGAGAAGTGGGGGGGGGGGGCAAGCAAGGGAGTGGGAGACATGGCCTTGCCCTGTCCTGCCGGCACCCAGGAAGTTCTTGGGGCCTCCTCCCCAACGAGGGGTGGCCCAGGAAGAGCCAAGGGGCACACCCACCCCAGAAACCTATCACCAGGGCTGTCTTTGACACCTGACCCTCGTCCCTGCCGGCCTGGGTGCCTGAGGCAAGCCACGGGAAGTGGCAGGCCTGGGGCCTCGATCTAGGGCTGCCCCAGGAGGAGCAGGCCCCGTGCACGTGGTGGGGAAAGAGCCTGTCTGCTCCCTGGAATCTCTCTTGGAAACTGGGTAACGAAGCAGGAAAACACGAACATATGTTACATCGGGAACGTAAAACATCCTACCTCGATAGGTAGGTTGAGATAAGTAACCACTCAGTTCGGCCTGCTGGCAGGCGTCAAACTGGAGGGATGAAAGAACCTTGTGGCGGCTTAGTGAGACTTAGCAGGACTATCAGCTTACAGGACAGCAGAGGACCTCAGCACAGGCGAGGCTGGGGCTCCAGGCCCTCGCTCGGATGCAGGAGGCAGGACGCCTCAGAACATGTGGTAGGAACAACGCACGCTTCTGTTCTGCCTCAGTCGTCACACACGGGCTGCCGAGCCCTGAATGCCCACGGAAGGAGCCCAGCTGCCTCTCCTGAGGCCCGTGGGGGCCTCGGGCTGCGCCCCGCTTCTAGAATGTCCGCACCCAGGAATGGCGCCAGCCCCCAGGCACGGACAGTAATGAGCTGCAGGAGGGGCGGCCTGGGGCCACAGCCATGGGGCTCTCAGGACGCGGAGCCTGAAACGGGTCTGGGTAACAGCAGGGTTTCAGAAAGCAGACACAGGGAGGGACCTCCGCACCCAAAGGGCCATGCAATTCCAATGGTCGCAGCCATGCATGGGGGGAGGGGAGCGAGGAGTAAAGGATGAGCAGGACTCCACTCCGGAGGTCCCATGCCAGAGGGAGCAGCAGAGTGGACACAGCAGACCTCGGAGTGCTGTGACCCACGGTAACAGGGTCAGGCTGCCCTCCAGAAGGATTCCTGGATGGGGACAGGGATGGGACCTGGTGGAGGCACCAATGAGGGGCTCTGCAGAAGTTGAAACTCCCATAGGCAAGGGGCAGACACTGGCTGAGTCATCCCAGGGCCAGGTGCAGAGCGGGGCCCCTTCCAGACGCAGGGGGAGCAGGAGGGGCTCCCTGGGGCGGATGCACAGGACCGGGCAGCTATGCAGGGAGGGAGGCCACTGATGCAAAAGCAGTGTCCCAGGCCCACTCTCAAGCCGCGCTAGCCATGAGAGAAATGCCTCCTATCATTAGGGGAGCCTGGCCCCACATTCAGGGCACATGGACCTGCCCCAGCCTCCAGCCACTAACAACGGCTCCTGACACATGGACTGCTTTTCATTTACAACAACTTCTAGGAAGATAAAACTGTGGTTGCATTTTGGGGGACATACATCTCTGTGGATGTTGAGTAATTTTAAGCCCCCCAACGGGAAACACACTGACAGGGGTGGCCAGGCCTCTTGGTTAGCCCCACGGGTCTCTGCCGCAGGATGGCAAAAACAGAAAAGGCATTTATCACTGATGCCGGCGGGAAATGCTTTAGTTAGGTAAATTCCAAACAAAACAAAACACATCTAAGTTACTACTGCAACTGTCTACTCTAGTCTACTACTCCCAGTCCAGAGCTCCCAGCTGCCCTAGGCCTGCAAGAACGTCCCACGGAATGCAGGACAGTGGCAGGGCACCCAGGAGTTCCAGAATCTATGGGTCAAATCAACCTGCAAAGCAGGTAATTCAGGCCCCGGGGGCATTCGGGGAAACAGGGAGCACTGTAGAGATGGCATCTCTGCTTTTTAAAGCATGTAAAAATAACATTTATTTCTTCTAAACAATGCCTGCCTGTTGACAAATCTAGTGACCGCATTTGAATCCATCTTTGGTAAGATCTTATTTTTAAATGAAATAGATAAAACATTGTATTAAATATTTACAACCAACACTCTTCCCGAACAAATTTAAATTGGGGTGGAGGGGCTTTTTCATGCAGAAAGCTCAGGTAACAGGCGTTGGTTGTGAAACCAGTTACGTCAGTGTTCCTTTGATGCCAGACCATACTTTGACATTAATTCAGTGGACCTTAGTGTAAGATACATTCTAATTTAAGGTATTTACTTATTTATTGCTTTCTAATGGATGTTCTCCTCCAGATTCCAAAAGGAAGGCTGCAGACGACAGACTCGGTCCACCATTCTCAACTGCTCTGTCTACATGATGGGAGGTGACTGTATGACCCTCCCCTGGCTGCCCAGAACGCCAACTATTTCTTGCACACAAACAAGGCCAGCCTGGGTGTCTGCTCGCTGCCAGCCGGCTCTTCATTACTGCGAGGCCTGACCCGCGCTCCCAGTTGGAGGGGATTCCAGTGGCACTCCACAGACAAATAAACAGCAAATACTTACAGGGGACAGCCTTGTAGAACTGATTCCTTAATCAACAGTTAAAGAAGCAAATTGGATTTGCCCTATCACAAAAAAAAATTAATTCCAGATTGTCGTTTTTGTCTTAAGTACAAGAAAGTTGTCTTATAGGCTTGGTTGGATAATTTCATTTCTAAAGTATCTCTAAAATTTGACATCCCTTGGGATTTGCGGTTTTCTCCATCATTATATAACTGTAAACTTCTGGATGTTAGAGATTGGATAATTTCTTTCAGCTGGACCTGGCCTCCAGCGCGCTTGGACGCGAAGGATGAGCACCAATCGCTCGCCAGCATTACCAGCCGGGCTCAGGAACAAGACGAGTCCCCGGCATCCATACCAAAAGTTTCATCGTGCAAGACTTTTCTTATTTATTTTCCTTAATACATTTTCTTCTCCCTCTGCCATTAGTTAAAAGAACTGTCAGAAATTCTTTTGACAGGCTGCATCTACTCTAGCTAGTAACAACAAAACAGAAACAAACAGACAGCCTCTTTAAGGCTTTTGGGTTTGATCCTGTTGAGCAGTTTTTCCGTCTGCGCTCTCTGGAACCATATGCTCACACGACATTATGGAGGGAAGCTAGCCTTCAGCACATGACAGTCGTGGGCTAGCAGACCCAGGCGAAACTATAAAATGCTCAGTAAAACCAGCAGCATGCAAAATGCAGCGTGTGTCTCCGTGGGTAAAATATTTCCCCAGACTTTCCCGCCCCGTGTGTGATTTCTGAGTTGATTAACATTTCACCTCTAGTGTTATGTTATTATAGCCTTTATGTTTTAATCCATTTTTTACACCGTGGGAGAAGAAAAAATATCACTATTCTAGTAATCAAGTTATTCCTGTAAAATCCTAAATAAAATGAGAATTTTATTAAAGATATTTATCTTATACAACAAGAATAAAATCAATTTGCACTGCCAGTCCGGCATCCAGTTACAATAACATTAAAATATATTGTTTATGTGCGGGCGGGAGCATTTCTCTGTTCAGATTGGTCAATGAGAAGAACACCACAGTGCACTTCTTTCAGAATATTGGCTTGGTGGCTGGACATGGAGGAGAGCATTTTTATTGTTAATCAATGCCAATCAATTCTGAGCCTTGATGTTAAATAGGGATCAATATCACTGGGCTGCAGATGAGATCTGATTTCAATTGGTGAGCAAACCTGCACAAGTTTTTAATCATAAGGTAAATCAAGACCTGGAACATAAGTCAGATGAATTAATATAGGCCGTGCAGGACCTCTCTTGCCACTGATCCAGCACAAGGAAATTTCTGTCATATTTCATTATCACTCTTAGGGCGAGCTGAAGGCAGCGTTTGGGGAGCGTTTTGCGAGCGGAAGCTGGAGCGCCCCTCACACCGCACAGCGAGTTCTCCCCGCAATTGCAGCCGCCACTCCGCCGAGTGTAGTTATACGTATGCCCCATGAATCTCATTTTATGCGATTAAGATCCATAAAAATTCAATAGCTTTTCTTCTGCAATTCACATTTTACCTGGTGAAATATCATAAGAATTTCATTATCTTTGCAGCTGTTGCCTAGGATCAAGCAAAGGTTATTACCCTCTTCGAAAACACTATAGAATATGTACGAAAATGTCAGGAGAACTGGGCATTTAAAGCTTGATTTTTTAAAAGAAAAACACTGTCTGAAGTTTAGAATAAACTGTACTTGACATTTATGTACCATGATGCATTTCTTGGTAAACTGATTTTGCAAGGAAATTCTTTGAATTCGACTCTGTGACTGGATTGTAAAAGGAAAAGGGAGAATGGGGAGGGGAGGGGAGGGGAGGGGAGGGCTGGGGGGGGAGGAGAGAAGGGGTGGAGGTGGGAGGGAGATGCTGGAGCCATCCAAAACCGAAGCTCTCCCCACATCAGGCTGTATAGGATTTCTTAACCTTTCAGATAACCATCACAGGAAAGATAACTCCGGAGAACCCTAACCGATTGCCATGGCCTAATCCTATGGATCACTCAGGCCCGTTTAAAGCATTTGAAGAAAAATGGCCAGTGCAAAGGACGTGATTGATCAGAAAGCTCCGTAAATCATGTGGATTCGGTACAGTCCTCCGGCCTCCGCTGCTAGGGTTCCATCTATGATGATAAATTAGCATTAGATGGAACCTAATGAGTTTACTAAACATTTGGGATTTGTGCTAATAAACTGGCTGGCTGTGAACTAGCAGAAGCGATGAGCAATCCCGGGGCTCCCTCTTATCTCTGTACATGACAGTTAAACCACGCTTCCAATCTGCGATCAATTCATCATCCGACATCATTGTACATTCTTCACAAAAAGATAATTACTGCTTCCCTGGATCAGAACACTCATATTTCCTTGCAATTGCTGGTCTTGATAGCAAGCACTGTCACCACTTCCTCCGAGCCCCACTATACAGCTCTATTTATGATCATTATTTTCGCCTAAACAAGCCTTTTTCCTCGACTTGATAACGAAACCTGCTATGATGAGAAGGGGAACAGTTACGGCATTGTTTCCTCTGCGGAGTGCTTTTACGTTTAGTGGAGGCCGCTGACAAATATTTTATTCAGGGCATTAGTAAAAGTTTCCACTCGTTAGAAGATATCGCTTCCATTTCCTTCAAAAAAAAAATCCTGTTCCCAGCTCTGATTTGTTAAAAAACAGAAAGGGAACAAGAGTAAAGCAAGTAATGTAACAGAGAATAAATCAAAACATGATTAAAAAGACCGTAGCGGGTTTCAAATCACGTGCCCCTGGCTTCTCTGCCTTCACGTTTCTAGACCCTCCGTCCTCGCCCTGCGAGGGTCTGCCCTGCCGACTGGTCAACTCTGTTTGACCCCCAGCACACGCAATAAATTACCATAACACACAACTCTGAAACAATGTAAATTAGTTACTGCTCACAGTCTAATAAATGGGAACAAATGTGTTTGGGGCTGGAAGGGGGTTCTGGATGCTCTAATTGCTGGGGATAATTATAATGGGGTCTTAGGGAACACAAGCGGCAGTCACTTGTCATGACAAACACCCCTAGCCCAACAAATACGCTTCTGACCACAAGACTTGTAACAGCCCACTCATTTTTTTCTTAAAGTTAAATGTACCTACAGACCTTGCTAAATTCACAATCATGTACAAGAGCCTTTTCAAAATGATAAGGCATAACTACGTGCCGTGTTATTCAGAATCAAGGCAAGTTTATTTTGGTTGCAAAGCTTTTTCTTGGATTGTCGTGGGCATGCGATACTCTGAGAGCAGAAAGTCCAACACAAAAGCTTTGGTGACCAACAGAAATGGGAGAGGACCAGCCGTTCGTGAGGGCAGTGGGAGAGAGCAGGGTCTATTTCTGAGCTGCACAAAGGCACACCTCTGGATGGGGAACCTGGCCGTTTATTAACTTGCATAGCTCATTTATTTGTTCAAAGTAATGATCTTTGGGAAAAGGGCTGTTATATTTAGAACCTGCTTGTCAAATTTAATAAATGATAGTTATTGCCATTTTTTCCCCCTGAAAGCACTTTCCCAGATCCTTCTCACCTTCCCTGGGGTCCCCGCCGGCCAAGGACCTACGGGCAGCCCGCGTCTCGGTAACTGATGGCTGCTGCCGGCTGGCCGGATCAGGCCGATGACCTCGGACGGTGGGGATGAGCATCACGTCTAATCCAATCCCCCACTTATTTCCTGACCCAATCTTCCTGATGTCAGAGGACGAATCGCTTCATTGAGAAAATGGAAATGGACGGGGGAGCTCCCTTTGGCAGCGATTCCAATAACCAAATATCAGGACGGAGAGACAGGAGAGAGGCTGCCGGGGACCACCCCACCCCGGCACACTGATCTGATTTACAAACCTCTCCTAATGTGAAACAAATGCTCTGGGTGTGAATTCATACTTAGCCATAAAACCCTTTCGTTGCTCCGTCTCGTACTAAATACCACATATAACTCTCAGCAGGTTTTATGTTGTGTTTCACTGTCAGCAACGGCTAAAGCTGGCCTAACATTTTGTTTGGCAATTAGGAAAATTTGTAGTTTAATTTATTAAACCAAAAAAGCCAACAACTACGCTGAATGCTGAATTCATTCCATTTTTATGCCACAGTGTAGCACACTTGCCTTCCAATAATTTAATCATTCTCCTTTTATGGTCTATGCTATTTAAGTATCCCAAAGAAGTATTACGGGGGGGGAGAGGGAGGGAAACCCTGATAATAAGCAAAATGGAGTCATACCACTTAAATAAACTCTTGGTAAAAGGTGTGCATTTCTTTGCAAAGGAGCCAACTGCTTAAAAAAAAAAAAATGGGGTAGAACATGCAAACTTCTAAAAGCCATGAGAAACCCACAGACAACATCCAAATATCCAAGCACTATGTCACTATGTGCGGTGATAATCTCACAAGTAAGGGAGTTTATTACAAAAACACAAAGACATTAAATGAAAGGGAAAAGATCACCCGGAAACCTTTAAAAAGGGGGGGGAAACAGAAATTCAAAAAGTAGTATCTGTGGCTATGAAGTCACAAAAATGCACAGAAGATCTTAAATGTGCATTTGTAAGCAAAAGAGACTAATCTGAAAAGGCTACATTCTGTCGGATTCCAACTATATGATATTCCGGAAAAGGCAAAACGATGGAGATAGTAGAAAGAGGAGTGCTGGCCAGGGGCTGTGGGCACGGAGGCACAATCAGGCAGAGTGCAGAGGACGTTTAGGGCAGTGAGACTACTCTGCATGATACCATTATGGGGAACGCATGACGTCATAGTACTGTGCGAGCCTTTGGGATGAACACCACCCTGAGCGAAGCCTAATACAAACTGTGGACTTTGCTTTCCTTACAGAGTATCAATGTTGGTTCATCAGTTGCAACCATGTGTCCCACTCACACAAGATGTTACCAAAAGGGACTATGGCAACTTTGTCCTTCCTGCTCCTATGTCTATATACCTTGAACTGCTCTAAAAAATATAGTCTAGGAGCCCCTGGCTGGCTCAGTCCGTAGAGCATGGGACTCTTGACAGGGTTGTGAGTTCGAGCCCCTCATTGGGCCTAGAGCTTACTTTAGGCCTAGAGCTTTACTTAAAAAATCTATTAATTTTTCTAAAAAGCAGTCTCAGACCATCTTGGAATCTGTATCAAATGCACAGGAAGGACAGGCCAAGTTGGGGTGGTTTGTCGCTGGTGCAGGTGTGGAGTCCATGGCCCTGCTCCCTGACCACCCACTCCCGAGCATCGGTTTATGTCTCCGGGTTTTTCTTCCTGGCCATGGGATGTCACTTACAGAGCTGGACAGCTTGGAGATTGAGTCGTGACACTTGGGAAGGACATCTGTGTAAACTGGTCAGAACAGGGTTTAGGTACATGCAGACCACACCCCCTGGCACCGAAGGTCTTAGAAAACTTAAGAGATTCTCAGGGAGGAGTATCCCTGACCCCTCCCCAATGCCAAGTTGGTTTTGTTGGGTGTTATTTGAAATAAAAGGGGGCACCCTTTCCTAACGGGCCTTCTGTGCAGGCCCCATCCCCCACCCAGAGTCGGGGTGACCTGACTGCCCCGCCCCCGCATGCACGCACGCACGTGCCGCACATAGGTCACCCTCCGACAGCCTCACACCAGGGGTGGCCTCCAGACCCATTTTTCAGGGACTCCATCACATCTAGATTGGCCACTTCTGCGAAGGTTTTCCATTTCAGTGAAAACGGACATCGAGGTGTGAGGCTTGCAGCCTTCGCTGGGATGGTGGGCCTCAGGTCAAGGCTGCTCTTTCCCCCTTTGGAGTCTCATCATAAGAAGGGCAAATGTTTTCAGGGCCTTCAACACCGCCCAAGTTTTGTCTTGTTTTAACAGGGCACCCTGCCCCCAACTGCTTTCTACTGAGAGTGAGGGAAAAGAAAAAATAGAGGCAAGGAGGGAGGAGGGAGGAGGGATGGGGAGGGGGCGGGGGCAGGGGAGAGAGAAGAGGAGGGAGGAGGAGGAGGGGGCCGGGAGAGGTGGGAGAGAAGAGGGAGGAGGGGGAGGTGGAGGCAGGGGTGCGGCTGGAGCTGCCTGTCTGGGCTCAGCACGGCCTCCTCCCCAGATGTGTGAGCAGCTCCCCTCCACACCCAGCAGAGACAAGCTGGAGCCGACTCCTTCCGTCAGTGGGGCCTGGGCTCTGTGTCCTACAACAACACAAACTCGAGCCCTTCCTTTCCGCACATGTTAAACTCATTTCCTAGCGAATTACTGGGGAAGCGCGGCGCAGCCCCTCTGCTCCCTTCGCATGCGTCCGCTGCTGGCACCGCCCCGAGTGCGTTTTGAGTATTTTCTAGCTGAGCAACTTCCAGCGAAGGAATTAGAGGAATATTTTTCATGTGTTTTGTTTTGAAAGGGAAAGGGAAATGAGGGATTCAAAAACCAACCAAAGTAAGAGTTTCCCGGCACCAGCCTCCACGGTGCTCTCCACCGGATTGGTTGCAAATTTATAGCATTTATTACGTTGAGAGATAGGACAGACTGTTTTCTGAATAAACAGTTTTGGAAACAGTTTCTCTTCAAGCTGCTGCGATTTAATGAACCCTGGTTACCCCAAAGACTAAGAAGCTTATAAAATACAACCCAAAAAAACCCCTTAACACGTAAAATGCCTCTGCTTATTTTTCTGAATTATAGCCATATTCTTACTTTAAAGCATTAATAATACCAGCATAATGTCTCATTATGTGCACTTTCCACCACAAACATTTTTGGGAGATTTGCTACGAAGATAAACAAACAAGAAGAGCTTGTGTTCTGGCGGGCTGACGGGAGTGCATGGTTTTCATTTTCTCCGAGTGTAAGCTCTAGAAGCCGGGCCAAGCACAGGCTAAGCTCCCTGAGTTTTCACTTCCTGTACCCCTACTTGTCCATCACTTCCTGTCTGCCACGACAATCTCCATCATTAGAGCGTGGGATTTTTATCTCCTCCAACGTGCCTCCCGATGCCACTGTTGGTTTGAATTCCGATAAATTATTCACCACCGTTGAAAAGTAACCGAAATTACAGCGTCGAAGCGAGCCCCCCCCCCCCCCGACATGCAGCAAGGACCACGGTCCTCCTGTTTGTCTCCTAAATGCTCTGACGAGGCGAGCTCCTCCTGCTTTCCTCGGCGGCACGGGAAGGCCTCTGGCCAGCCCCAATTATCTCCTGGTGCACAGAGAGTAATTATTTGCTTCCTGTAAGCATGCGTAACAGAACCCCGAGTTTGGACGGCTTTCCATAAGGTAATCCAATTCATCCAAGCCATCCTAACACAATTACAGGCACTGGCAATATCTTTGCTTTTCACCTGATAAGGCTGCCGCAGAGACGCGGGATGGCTTGCGTCAACATACCTCCCGGAGTATAGCTTCTGACAGCCCTGCTTGCAGCCCCTCCTCTCCGCCCCCTGCATTTTCATGCCCGGCCTGCTGCCCGGGGCTCCTGCATACAGCCTCAGCAGCAGTGAGGAGGCTTCTCCCTTGCACAGGGGACAAGAATCAGAGTCGTGTGAGAGTGTTGCGGAAGTCATTACGGGTGTGTGGCTTGTTTTAAAACCCAGCCTTTGCCTGGCCTGGCCATGGAGTCCTTACCCAGGCCAGGCAGCCATAAATCTCTGCAGGCCTCCCCGGCCTCGACCAGAGACGCAGGCGCTGGGCCTGGTGGTGGCCCCGAACCACGGTGGCAGCCGACTGCCCTCCCCGTGGCACGCAGTGGCGGTTAGCACCCGGACTTAGCATGTATGAGGGAGAGCCGCTAATCCCGGGGCTTCCAGGGAGGAAAACATACAAAGTGGGATCTGTTTCTGGTGTCTCCTTATTTAAGTGAAAGCATGTCATTGTGACTCAGTAATGTAGCGCTTCCTCTCCTGTTTATTTTCAGAAGTTTATGAAAAAAAAAAATGTTTAAAGGATGAATGAGCACGGTGAACTTTTTGCCTCTCCCCACCGGCGTGCCAGGGCATAAAACAGCCATTCACACCTGAGTGTGCCGAAGCCAGACGGGGCTGGTGCCAGGCAAAATCAGATTCTTTGTAGCCACATCCATTCATCCAAAGTGTGCCTTCGTATTGCCAAATTTCTAGCCAGTATCTGCCCTTCACTCCAGTCCCAGTGCATTAAAACAGCCCCTGAACCGAAGTGGGTCTCAGACACAGCCAGCCCCAGAAGGGCTCCAGGATCCGCAGGCCCACTCACTGATAATTATATTCACATCTTTAAGAAAACCGAGAAGGAAAAATTAACACCAAACTGTACTGTTTTCATCGCGTTTATGCAGATGAAATGACACGTTGTCGTTTAAGAAGTTAATAAACAGTCTCCGTTTTGCAGGTTATCCAAATGCTACTGAATAGAAAACCCTGGATCCCTAAATGATGTGTAATTAAAATTATTTTTAAAATCCTCCTTGACAGGCCGGGGCTTAGCCAAAATGTAAATGACATTAAAGAAGACAATGAATTTAATTTTATTTAATGTCCCTTTTTGCAGATCCTCATTTACATAGCATTTTTAACAAAAGCGTTGACCTTATAAATGCTGGCATTTGTACAGCTCCCTCGGAGTTGGATTTAATCACGCTCGTGCAAAGCCATGAGGGAGGAAGCTTTAAGTTCTCTGCTCGGAGACAGAGTAGGAATAAAAACAGTGGGACTGGTCAAATGTTTATCCTCCCCGCTTCTGAAAACAACCTGACAAGAAGATGTAAGGGGCTGGGGAATAGCCCGGTGCTGTTTGTAAGGCTTGGTAATAATCATACATAATCGTTTGGAAATATAGCTAATAAAAAATATAATGAGTGTTCAGCAAAATCGGCATTAGGCCCAAATTACATGATATTAATACTTGAACAGGTGCAGAAAGGCGCTTTAAATGAGGTAAATGAATAAAATGTCCCAGAGCACAACTGTGTGTGCTGACAAAAAGTCAATGCCATGAATAATTCAGTGAGGGGGACTGCCAGCAAAGGTCGGCTCTCTTTGACCTTTGTGACAGGAAGTGAAAGGAAACACTGTTGACTAAAAAAAAAAAAAAGAAAGAAAGAAAGAAAAAAAGAAAGAAAATCTCCAATCGGTCTTCAGCTACCGTTCTGCAATCACTTTAAAGGTGTAAACTTAAAACGCGTAAATGAATCAAAGTAAGGCTTTGGAGGGGCGGGGGGTGCCGAGTTAGAATTGTTGGTAGTTAGCACATCTAAGGACAATGTGAAATCGCAGACAATAAAGGTTAAGTAAATAATATTTTTCTACAACCCCATGTCAATTACGTATAAAAATCTGAGGTCAGCTGAAAAGTATTTTCAGAGCCCACAGGGTTGAAATTTTGTAACAGCTGTTAAATATGACAAAACTCCTCCCCCCCCCCAAACTAAAGCTATTCCAAACTCTGTATGAAAGAAAATGGGATAAACAGATGTCTGGCTTCCAGACAGGAAAGTAGGACAGACTTGGAATGATAAGTCTCCCAAACTCTATAGACCAATGCCAGATTTATTGGGGGGTGGGGGGGGCGCCGCCTGACACAGAGGTGCCAGCAAGTAGGACGCGGGAGACGGTGCCATCTGGAACCACCCCGCCGCGCACGCTCCCGGCGCTCCGCGAGCACACGGTGTGCGACCCGGCCTGTTTGGACGGTCCCAACACCTGGCTCCCACCGCCCCGCAGGTCGCAACAGTTGGACCGTGCACACCGCGCACCTCCGGTCCACTCAGGCCAGGCAACGAAGGGAGGTGAGAGCGGGGACCTTGCCGGGCACTTCCAGAAGGCCTCAGGGAACACATCAGGATGGCACGGGAGGAGGACGAGAGCCAAAGTGTGGTTTTGGTTTAGCAGCTACACCGACATCCTGTAATCATTTACAGCCCTTGGAATGTACGGGTGAAACAAGAGAGATTTATCTGTTCATAGTTGGGATATGTGGACAATGGGTGTTCCTAATGAAGACCATCTGCTTTTGTGTTTTCCCAGAAAACATTATTCCATGAAGAAAATGATACTCCCATCCTTTTCAGGAATACCGTAAAAAAATTATGCATGCATATGCATATGTGTACAAACACAGATATACATACATGTGGGTGCGTGCGCCTGGGTACGTACACACACGCACACACACACACACACACGCCTTTTCCCTCCTTACATCTGGCTCTCCACAGGTCTCTACGACGTACCATAGCGCTCCTATGGTGCCTCTTTATGGACCATGCTTTTTACTTTACAATGTTACGTTTCCCCCTTCCTTTACCCCATAAGTTGTTACATTATCTTACATAAACTCCAGTGTAATTATATTTGTGGAGCTATAAAAAATGGTTTCTCTGGCATTGTTTTATGAGGAAGAAAACAGTTAACGTAAGTGAAACCTTCACAATAAATTAAAAGGGTTTGGTAATCCTTTTCCCCTCTTTTTGACTCTGAAGGGTCTTCTGTGCTGTTCATGAGTATTTAATGCTTCTGAAAGATAACTAAATTGTGTAATTAATTGATTTAAGGCATCGGGGTCTATAGAATGTGATTTCCCTGCCAGAGCGGGAAGCTTACTCTTCTGTTCTCATAACACAGAAAAGCAGTCTCGGCGTGCCGGAAGAGGCTCAGTGTGGGTTAGAACAAATGTGGGCCCATTGATCTCAATTCAGGTTGGAATTATTGGTTTATATCCTCAGGACAAATATGCCTTATCTGGTCAGAACCTGCTAAATGTATCCAAAGGCCACAAGGAGCTGGCGAAGAACATTGTATATAATTCTTTTTTAAGCCAACTAACCAAGTGATGACATTGCTGATGGGGACCTGTAGACTGACTCACCAATCTGATGGGATATTTTATCCTGCAATACTCAAGAGGGAACACAGGCTAGAAACTCAACATAAGCAACTAATTTTAGGAGGCAACACTCACCCCACAGAAATGACTATCATTACAAAATTGAAACACATCTCAGTCGCGAAAGACTGCCTCTCTCTAAAGATATTCCCCTCCTGTAGGTGTTTTTCTTTCTCTGATTAACACAACTTGCCCTAGTGAACACGAGATGCTTCATTTTTCCTCTCAAAACACGCCTAAAACTGGAGATTGAGCCAATACAGCAACGATGTCACGAGGATTTACATCAAGCAGCAAAATGCAAATAGTATTTATTCATTATAAGTGACAGCTCTCTTAAGAATGCTAAAAATGTACATTCTGTTTGTCACTGCATAAGAAACTGTCCTTACCTTAAAATCCCTAACATGGAAGGTGATTAGAATTCCTATAAAATTGTCATATCTTTGAATTTAGAAGCAGAGCAGATTTTTCATCAATAATTAAGACCTCCAAAGCATTTACGCCAGGCGTAAATGGAGCTGCAATCCTCCTTATTCAAATAAACTTGGTAAACCCATTAACCAAATGTTTTTACATTTTTCCCCTCCTCTCATGCTTCTAGAATATCAAACAATCACACACTTCTCTTACTTAGATTAGAAAGGTATCAGTAATCTTAGCAAACGCTTTAATTAACCAAATATAAGAGAGCGTTCAGACATGAATTAAACAGTACATTTCTGCATATCAAGGGAAGATATTTCCCATTGTGTGATTACAACTGAGTATTAAAAGTTGTTCAGTATCAATAGTCAATAAATGATTGAATGTTACACAAACCCAAAATGATTTTGAAGGGAAAACACAGCCTCCAAAATGGCAGTTGAATCAGCCTGACTACTCCATTATTGTGCCATGCTGAAAACCTCACAAT
>NW_022589731.1:24734839-24770550 GCF_004348235.1 Phoca vitulina
CAGAGGCTTCTCTGGATCCAAGTGGAATAATTACCGAAGGGCACACGGCCTCCGTCTTTGTCAGAAACACGGTCGTCTACCTGTAAGATCTGTTCCACTCTGAGAGAAAACCACACTGTTTTACGCCGCAGACACTAAAATCCAACCCGCTTGTTGCCTAGGTAAGGACCAACTTTTAAAGGGGAAGTAAAATCCAAAAACTAATTGCTGTACACAGAGTGGGAAGCAAGCGAGCTGGGCTGCAGGAAGCACCAAGGAGTTCTTTTTCCCTTGGCTCACAATTCTTAAAGTTAGCATCAAAAATGAAGGTGCTACTTTCATTTCTAAGCCCGAAGCCCACCTTGGAAGTATATGTTAAATCAATCTGTTGGAGTGGGTTTACTGTACACATTGAACTTTCCCCTCCCCCAACACTATTTTAAGAAAATGAGGAGGGGGGTAAATTTTTACCAGGACTACACAACAACACACCACCCGGTACAAAACCAGCCAGAGACTGCACAAGGTCAGAAAGCAATGAAGCGCTTTTTCTGCACTTAATCACATTACTGATAGCCAATAGTTATCATCGGAAAAGTTGACCAAGACAGGTTAAATAATTTAATAAGGAACTGCTTGTAATTATGTTATTTACAAGGTATGACAGAGGGTGGGAGAGAGAGCAAAAGCTGCTCCCAGAGCAATGGACGGATGTGGGTGACCTCTGGAGCTGGGAGTTTGAATTATGGAGAGGGGAGGCTGAAAGGTGAAGACGCACTAGCGGAGAACAAGGTGACTTTTCACCCCAACACATTTCACTTTTAAATCCAAATCAACGTCTCGCGTTACTAGACCATCACACTGGAAAGGAGAAAAAAATGAACTAATCAAGTCCAACTCAATGGGCTTTGGAAAGGAGTTAGATGCCTTTGTTATAGAAAAAAAAAAAATCAATGAAATGATTCCAAGCAGAGAGAGAAACATTTAAAAATATATACAAGAGGGGAAGTATCCTGAAATTTCTGTCAAATATTAATTACCATAACTAATTAAGACAGAATTTTATCCCAATCACACGCCATCTGATGAAAGCATAGATGTCCTGTTCTAACGACACAACATGAACTGTTTTACCCATCGCATCATTTATTCCAATAAATATGGAATTCTCATTAGCATGTCAAGGAAACTAGATGCAAAACAACTCCACCAGTTCCGTTTGTCAGCACCCCCATCTCAACCCCAGGACAAGACAGCTGAGCAGCGCGGACTAGTGCGGAGGTTTGAACTTTCTCACCTGTTTGGTCATTGAATCTATGAGGCGAACATACAGATCCTGCTCCGTTCTGACTCCTGCAAAAAACAGGGACAAATTCTCATCAGGATTTTAGCGAGGGCACCTGGGGCACAGGAAGTCGGTAACTCAGGACCGCTGTGGGCAGTGAAGGAGCAAAACTTCGGCGTGCCCTTTAAAAGGCAAGAAAGGGAACCCCAATCACTTCTCCTTCTCTTGGTTTGTTTTCTTAATTAAGAACCTCAAGACTCTGAGGTTTGCACTGAAAGGTGCAACAAATTTGCCAGACTGAGAGCAGGCCTGGTCGCCACACCGGTGGGCCCATGCGCTCATTTATTTTTTAGAAAACAGAGAGCACCAAATGAGTGAGAGTTTGAACTCTTTCTAATGTCTCTCGAGGATTTTTTTTAAAAACTCGTGCACAGGAAGTAAGTTATGCTCCCGTTTATGGAGCTTCCCCCATCTCAATAATTAACATTAATTTGCAAAATTGAAAAAAGTCACTTAAAAGTGATGCTCTGCTGAAGCCCATATCGATCCCCCTTTTTACTTTCTGCTTCACGCCCCACCGGTTAATCATGTGAAGTGCCATCGACTTATTGATCGTTTATGTTTTGTTTTCCTTCTATGCCATGAGAAGAATTCGTGTTTACATCCATGTCATTTTAATCTCAAAATCTTTATGTCCTCTAGCCGTCTCGGGAAAGGAGCGCGAGCCCGGGCAGGGGCGGGCAGGCGGCGGCAGCCACTTACCGTTGCTGTACAGCAACTGGAGTTTATAGTGGATGCCGTTGTTGGTTTTCTCGTTGTTGGGCTCCTGAAAGGAACGATAAATAATTGCATTTAGTGGGATCGGTGTCCGGCGCGGCCACCGCGCTCGGTCCCCCTCCGCGACCGAGGCCCGTGGCCTCACACATGGCAGGAGTCCCAGCTCGGAGCGGCGCGCTGATGTCACTCTCCTGCTGGAAGCCCAGCGTCCTCCTCGCCCCGAGTAAGTCCGGGCGCGGAGAAGTTGCGCAGCCCTCGGCGGGCCCGGGCGGCCGCACGTGGCGGCGGCGGGGGCGCCTGGCGGAGCGGTCCCCGCCGCCGAGGGGGGCACTCGGGGCCACCGCGCTTGGGCACCGCCTGCCTCCCCCTTCTAGAAGGACGGAGGGCGTGACTGTGTGTTTGCACTTACTTTCTCTTTCTCCACAAAGTCCACAAAAGCGGTCCTTTCGATCTCCACCGGCTGGCCCTGCCTGTCGTAGAGCGCCAGCACGAAGTGGAAGAAATTGGACTTGCGGAGGTTGGAAGGCGGCTGCTTCTCGAAGTGCGCCCGCGCCAGCCCCACGCCGCTGCGGGAGGAAAGAGACAGCGGCCCGGTGAGGAGCGCGGCGCCGGCCGGCTGCGGGGACCCGGCGGGGCCGGGGCCAGGGCGCGCGGGGGCGGCCGGTACGTACCTCTGGGCGGCCGTGTTGGCGTCCACCACCCCCGCCGTGTGCATCCACGAGCGCACCGGGTTCATGCCGCTGCCCAGCGGCTCCTCCTTCATGGTCGTCCCCCCGCGCGGAATATTCTCCTGAATCCCAAACATGAAAACTGCTGGCGGCGGCCGCAGCTCCCGGCCGAAAGCGCTTCCGCGAGCAGCGGCGCTCGGGGCTCGGCGGCAGGCGGCTGCCCTGGCCGCGCTCGCCCTGCTCGGCGCCTGCGGTCCGGCCCGCCGCCGGCTTCAGCCCGTCCCGGGCAGGCGCGACATACACCGGCGGCCGGGCGCTCCGGACGGCCGGGGGCGCGGAAGCGGCGGCACCGGCGGCCCCGGCGGCGGCGGCGGCGCTTCGGAGGAGCAGGACGCGGTGGCCGCGGATGCGGTTGTTGTTGTTGTTGTTTGCAGGCGCGCTCAACGTGGTGTCATCCTAGCCAGGCGGCGTCCGCGGCTGCAGGACACTGCGGGATCGCCCGCTTCTGGCGCGGCCCGCCTGCTCCAAAGACAAATAAACGGGGCAGTGAGTGCCGCGGCGCAGTCCCGGGCGCAGGCGGGGCGCGGCGGGGCCTGGAGCGGCGCGCGCAGCGGACGGAGGCGCACAAAACTCAGCCCTCTCTCCCCGAGGAATGGACCCTTTCCCGGGAGCCAAAACTCGAAGCCCCCGGGAGCGGCGCTGTCAGAGGGTGACGTCGGGGGGCGGCGCCTGCGCCATATATGGGAGCGGCCGCCCCTCGCCGCGCCCCTCGCCGCCGCCGCCGCCGCCGCGCTCGCTGACTGACTGCCTGACGGCGCCGCGAGCCGGCCCGAGCCCCGCGAGCCCCGCGAGCCCCGCCGCCACCGAGCGCCACCGAGCGCCGCCGCCGCCGCCCCCAGCCACGCTCCGCGGCTCCTCGCGCCCACCCGCAGCCCAGGAAGTTACTACTCGCCCAAATAAATCTCGAAATGAAACAAACAGCCTCTGCACGATTGCCGCTCGGCCCCCTGAATACCTCCTCCCCAAATCAGCCACACGGTCAAAACACTGTAGGGAGGAGGGGGTAAAGTGCCCAGACGCCCCCAAGTTGCCCAAACGCACGCAACAAACGCAAAGGGCCTCAGCTCGCCCTGGGGCGGCCCAAAGGGGAAAAGTGGGAAGAAGCACGCAGGCCGCAGGGAGGGGGCTGAAGGGGCAAGCAACCGACAGGGGATGGGGAGGGGGGGCGGTGGAGAGGGCAGGGCTCCCTCGCCAAGGCGGGGCGCGCAGCCCAGCCTGGTTTCTAAACAGACCTAAGGCTGCTGGGGGGCCGGTCTGCCCCGGTCTGGGCCTCGCCGGGCGCCGGTGTTTTCTGCCCTGGCGGAGGCCGCCGAGTGCCGGGCTGAGGACCCACGTCGGAGGCGGGCCCTGCCAGATGCTCTCTCTTTCCCGGTGGCCACGGGAGACCCGGTCCCCCGGCCTGTGCTTAAACGCGGCGAGTGACAAAGAAGGCTCCGGGCTCTCCGGACGGACAGGAAGCGCGCCCGGCCTCTCCGGCGACCCGGAGCCGGGGGTCCGGCTGCGCGCCCTGCTCGGTAGCTAGACCTCCCCGGCGCCAGCGTCTCTAAAAGCCGAGCGGACGCCGCGGGCGCTGGGGTCCTGCCCTCAGTGCCGCCGGGCCCGGGTGAGCGCGCGGCGCGCAGCTTCCCGACCTGGTTTCGAGGAATCGGGAGGGCAGCAGGGCACGGGCAACGCGTGGGCCCGGCGGCAGAGCTCCTGCAGCGGGGACTCGGAACCCAGGCGCGCTGCCCGCCCAAAGGACGTCTGCACGACACGGAGCAGAGACCCAGGGGACGCCTAGGAGCTGTCCCGGCACTTCCCTGCCGAGAGAAAGCAGGCCCTTTCGATTAAAACAAAACCAAAACAGGTTTCAGGGTGCAAGTGTGTCGCAGGGCACCCCTTTCCTGGCCGGTATGGGGTGGCACTCTCTTTTTCCATGAATTGGCAGTGTGTGTACGTTAATATTTTAATTATTCGGGAAAAATCAAAGTCCGATTTACGTTATCTGGGGACCCCCACGCCTCTTGGAAGGGGTGAGAAAAAAAAAAAAAGATGTGTTGGAAAGCAATCTATTTTGCTGGTGTTGGGGGTTAATGACTATTGCCAAAGATAAGTGAATTATCAAAGCTGTTGCGCCAGTCCCATCTCAAAATCCATTACGGTGCCGGCCGTCTAATTAAATACGTAAGTATAATAAAATCATATTTTATGACTATTTGAGGGTAATGAGATTAGTCTTTAGAAGCGATCGCCACATATTAAAGATGCCACTGTCTATAGAATGTTAATAACCTTAAATCAAAGTGTATGGAAACTATTCACGATAAATTAAAAGAAAATTTCTGTATTCCTAGTAAGCCCAGAGCTTTCCACCTACCTCAGACTGAGTGGGGAAAGGAACACTTTCTTCATGGAGGGACGACGCAAAATAAAGTTGGCCATAGGTGTAGGGTGGGGTTGAGAAATTGCTTTGTGTCTGCGTGTTTAGCTGCTTCGGGGGCTCACGCAGGGCGAGCGGCCAGGCAAACGTTATTGTCAGAATATGCAAAGTACCTTTTCGGGAAAGATGAAGTTGGAAATAGGAAACAATGCTTCCTTTGTAGCACACTTCCTAAAATGCCCAGCCCGCCTTGGAGGTGCCCCCTTCCTTGAGCTAACGAAAGTATCATGCTTAAAATCATTTACAGTATCTTTAATTCAGATTACACGCGCCAAGGCGATTTAAATCTGATTACCAAATTAGAAGGTTTAAAAACAAATCCTTCTAAATCTGATACTGTTGACTAAAGAGGGGAAAGAAGTTCTATAAGCCCATCACATAAGGTAACGATCCTGCCCCAGAAAGAAAAGGGGTTTTAAACCTTTTTGACAACAAATGCAGCTGCCCCACTATTTTGGACGATATTAAGCGAAAATGAATGCAAATCTGTGTTCAGCAGCCATCTGGCCCGAAATGGGGGAATCAGCTGCTCTCACAACAGGCTCGGAGGCTGAATCCATTTCAGCTCATTTTCTAGATCATCTGGTCCCGCACCCAAAGCGTGGAAAATACGGTCTTTATCATTCACCAACTTTATCTTTTTTGTCACTCCACTGCTGGCTCTGAGCTGCGGGCACAAGGACTGCCTGACCGGGCCGGGTCTCCACCCGGGCCTGCTGGGGAGCAGCCTGGGAGGGCAACCCCTCACCCCCCACCTCACCCTACCCCAGATTTTCGCTTTAAAGAAGGGGGAACAGCAGCGGAGAGGAGACAGGGACAGTGCACCCAGGCTGGGGAGGAGGAAGGGGACTGCAGGTCAATTCCTGGATGCCCTGAGAGATGCTGGGAGCGCTTCCCAGCGCCGGCCTCCTCCCTCTGGAGTCCTGCTCCCGCCTCTCTCCCTTTCTGGGGAACTAGGGGCGCTCAGCGCCCAGGAAGGGGAAGCAGGGGGGTGGGGAGTGGAGGGGGGGTGGAGAGACAGGCTGACACTTTGGAAGTTGCGCAGGCAGGGCCGCTGGTCCAGCCTCCGCTCCCAGAGCGCTCCCAGGGGCCAGACAGACGCCCAGGGGCCGGTCCGGGCGGGGCCGGACCTTCGTTGGGAGCCCCGCGGGCCGCGACGGCGAAGGCGACCGCTCAGGGCCCCGCGCTCAACGCGATTTGCACGGGTGGCCCTTGCGCCGCCGCCGCCTCTCCGCCGCCGCCGCCGCCTCCTCCTCGGAGGGTGGGAAGTATTCCTTTTGTGCGGATTTACGGGGAGAGGCTTCAATGAGCCCCCTCACATTTGCATTTAAATAGCGGCATCAAGCGCTTCGCGTGCCACACACCAGTGGGCTCCCAGATGTCACGCCGGAGTCAGTCAGATGGCCAGTGCCCAGCTGTCCTCCCCACGTCGTGCCGGAGCAGGCAGTGACCTTAAAGAGACAGCGCCCGCCGCCCCTGGAGCCCTGTTCGGGGAGCGGCGTGCAGAGCGCAGGGCAGAGGCGGCGCTTGGCCGCTGACCCGCGGCACCACCCGAGGCCCAGCCGGGCGGTACGACCGACCGGGCAGCGTCCGCACCCAGGCCCAGCCCGGCTTCCCTGCTCGCGGTGCAGCGCCCAGTGCCCCGGCCGCCGCGCGCGCCCAGCCCCTCCGCCCGCGTCCCCTACCCACCCGGGGAGGGCGAGGGGCCGTTCCGCGAGCGCCAGGCGTGAGCGTCCCCCTGGTACCTCCCCAGTCCCGGGACCTCCACTGTTGCGTGGTGCAAGGCCTGGAGAGCGGGAGGCGAGCTGGTGCCAGTCTCAGAGTCATCCAGAAACTTGGACCAAGTTGGGGTCCCAGGGAGTGAGGCCAGCCGCGGAGCCCGCACCGGCCCAACGCTCAGGGTACTTTGTGAACACCCCATCTCACTCGCGGCCCACTCCGGGGAGCCAGCCGACCTCCCTACCAGCCTTCCAAAGAGTAATGAACTGCATTTCCGGCGTTGAGAAGCCCGGGCACTGTGTTCCTGGAAGCCGAGCCCCCTGAGGCATCGGGGGCGCGCGGGCGCGTCCAGGCGCGGCGCCCTCGAAGGGCTCGTGGCCTCAGGCCCAGGCTGCGCGCCATGACACTCAGCCCTCGAGAAAGGGTTAGAAGCCGATGCGCCAAAGGCCCGCAGTTCGCGTTCCCGCCGCCAGTGCCGAGTTGCAGGCGCGGCCCGCCCCCACGTCCTCCGCGCCCGGAGGTCACGCTCGGCCTGCACCCGCTACCCGGCCTCCAGCCCCACTCCGGCTCCGGCTCCGGCTCAGGACCCGGCGCTGCGCACAGGCAGGGGCCTGGGAAAGAACCCGAAATTGGAGAGCCAGACAGACCTTGGGCCCCGGCGGGAAGGAGGCCACAGGGGCCGGGAGGGCCAGAGAATAGGGAAATCCTGGGAAGACACACCTGGAAAGTCCCGTGAACTGCGGGATAGGGTGGAACAGCCATGCACTCGCAGACCCTGCCCACCGCGAGTCAGTGTCACGCGGCCCCTGAGTGCGTCCAGGGCTGGGACCTGTGCTGCGGGGTCACGCTCACCGGTGGGCCGCGGGAGGCCGGGGAGGTAAGGGCTCCCGTCTCGGGCCACCCCATCCTATTAAACTGCGCACAAAGGAGGCCGGGCCAGGTTTGGGTGGGTTTTCCAGGGCCAGAGAGAGCGCCTTCGCCATCCCAGGGCAGAGACAGAAGCCGCGGGGCCCTCGGGAGTCATGTGGAGAGCTGAATCCAAGCCAGGCCGCGCGGCCCGCCTGCCCTCGGAGGCAAGTAACCGGGCACCTCGCCCAGGACACACGGGGCGCCCCAACGGGTTCCTCTTGCCTCTGCTAGAAGGGGGGAGGCCTGGCTGGATTCACAGGTAAAAAGTGAACACTGAAGGGTCTCAGACCCCGGTTCTCTGCATCACCCCCCGCCCCATTCGTCATCCTGTAAGGTTAACGATGGTGAAGCCCGACCCCTGAGTACCGAAAAAGGCTCAATTCTCCAAGCTAGAATATGCAGGCGCCTCCTGTCTAAGCGGCCAAGTTTGACAAACAGCGCCTCCTGGGGTGGGGAGAGCAGTGTCGCCGCGCAGCCGAGAGCCAAGCCGCCGAGGCTTCCACCTACCCCAGGGCAGGTGGCTGCCGAGGCTCCCTGCCCGGCCTACCAGCTGCGCCGCGGCTCCTGCGCATCCCGCGCACCTAGGCCCCGCTGACCCCGTGAACCTAGGAGCGCGCGGAAACGTCCACCCAACGCCTGGTCCTGACTGCCGCCCACGTGTGTCTGCAAAATCCAGGCCGAGCCCGGCACCCGCGCCAAGGCCAGGGCAATGAGCGCCGCGCCCACGCCCTTGCTGACGAGAAACGTGCGCTCCAAGTGCCCAACCCGCGGGGGACAGCGGATGAGACCCGGAATTCTCTCGACCCTCTCCCTGGAAAACCCAGAGCTCTCCAAGCTGGGCGGAAAACGCCGGGGCGCACCTCGGTTCCTGCTGCGTGCGAAATTAGAAAGGAAACAGTTAATTACTGTCTCCTTGTCCTGACTTTTCTCTGGTTCCTTCGGTCACTTTGGCTGACCCCACCATTCTGAATCTGCCCTGGGGGCTCTTCAGCCACAGCGAGAATCCCAAATCAAACACTCGCATTCTGCGAGCTGGGTTTCTCCCAACGCACCTTGCAATCTTAAAGGTTGCCTCTCCGCAAAAAGCTTGGGAGGAGCACCTGAGCTGGGAAAGACAGCTGGTGCGTGGCGGGGTCCATCGGACCCCAAAAAGGCGCAGCGATTTAACGAGCTGGAGTTTCCGGAGCTGCGTTCAGCGGCGCCCTGAGGCAGTCGGGCAGGATGCGCGGGAGCCAGCGCCCAGGACGTGGATTCCGCGCCCACCCGCCCCCGCCAGTTTACAAAGCAAACTTTCCCCTGAGTAGTTTCTAGATCGAACGGCGCACAGAGTGCGCCAATCAACACCTAAACAGACCCAAACTGTAGAAACACGGATCGATCAGATAATTTCAAATATTATAATTGGCTTTAATTAAACACACTGCGTTCTAATTAACTCTGAAATTTTAGCATGCTTTGGGACACTGGTGTCTGATTTGATATTGTCAGTCCAGATGTCCTAATAAAATTCAATCCTCCACTCAAGACTTCAATATTCACTAAGAACAAAATGCAAATTAAATGTAAAACCTAAAGTATCGCCAAAGGTATAATCAAGAAAGGTGTCTCAAAACTTCTCACTTTTTATTACGCAGTAGTTAAAAAATGCAGATTACATCCTAACAAGACCTCTCCAGCACGCCATAAATCTTAACTCTTTCCTGGGAGGGGGTGGGGTGCCCTGCCACTGGCTTAAATGTAAAGGAGGGGGATAACCAGACCCCATGAAAGAATTGAGTACCCTCATCTGAAAGCTAACGGAGCGCAAAAGTTCGCCAATGAAATTCTGGCTTGAAATGGGTTTGCCAAAACCGGCAAAGGAGTTGGGGTGGTAGAGAGCCAAGGGCTGAGGGTGGACGGATTGGCATGGGATTGACGTCCTCCTCAGCAGCGACACTCGCCCACTCCTCGGCCGCACCTTAACGGGGTGTGTACACATCCGTTCCTGTGCGCAAAAATGGGTTGGTGGGTGACAGCTGCCTGGCCTGGTCAGTCCGCCCGGGTAATTATCTCAGCTGTAGGGACCGCGACGACGAGGCTGGGAGGAATGGGAGAGCACACTACCCTTGGACAGAAATGTGTCAACGCCTCCTCCCTTCCCGCCTGCACAAACCCTTTCAGCCACGTTCGCGCGATTTCTAAGGGGTCCAAGCTGGCGGACGGTATTGGGCAGCGCGCGGCGGCGGGACGGCCCCTCCGGGTAAGCCGGGCGCAGGCCATGCGGGGGGTGCGCCTTTGGTGACACATTTGGCCGCGACGTGATTCTTTACCAATCCGAGGGTCTGCTAAATTTACAGCCCAGAATGAGCCCTGTTAAAAGGAAGCTATTCTCACATTAAACATGTGTATGTTTTCCATACTAATGGAGTCACTTAAAGCTGTTGCTAATTTAACTTTTTAAAAAGGCCACACTGTGGAAATTTGCATTTTCTTTAGGATATTGAAATGAAGAGAAAACTGCTGGGCGGCGAGGCTGCCCAGGGCATAGCTAGGGGCCATGCAGAAATAAAAACAGATAAAGAAAAGAAGAAAGAAAGAAACCCGCCTCTCTTCTAGACTATTAATAAGCAATTTGTCCCGCTGAAATTTACATTGCAAAGCGGAGCGCGCCGGCAGCCGAGGCGGCTGGGCGGGCGCGGGCTCGGGCGGTGCACCCGGGGCGGGGCGGGGGCAGCCTCTGGGCCGTCCTGGCCGCCCCCGGGGGTGATCTATGGGCAGCTTTGAACTTGGTGTCCTTGCCGCCGCACGACCGACCCTCGCCCGCATCCACGCGTGTCTGCACGCCAGTGCCCCGCCTGGGCCGCGCGCCCGGAGAGCGAGGACTGGGGCTGCGCGGTCGCCACCAGGCCCGCCGCAGCCAGACTGGGGTCTCTCGAAGAGAACCCCTCCGCTCGCAGGAACGTCCCGGGCTCACTGACCCCCATCCGCCCCCAAAACGCTGACCAGGCCTTAAATTTAAAATGCCAACAATAAGCTTCCTTTTTTTCCTGCCGAGCCGTGCTGCCCTGGCCCAAGTCAACTGCAAGTGCGGAGCCCCGCGCTCCGCGCCCACCCCGCGCCCCCGCCTGCTCCCCCCCCCCGCGCGCGCCCGGCGCAGCGCGGCTCCCGAACCTAGCGTGGGGCCAGGGCGCCATCTACGGGCGCCGCGCGGCTCCGGGCGCCGCCGCCGCCTCCCGCCGGCCTTGCAGAGCCCGCTCCTCCTCCCGCCGCCGCCCGCGCTCGCCCCGCGCCGGCTCCGCCAGGCCTGCCACTTACCGCAATTACGCGACGCTCCCCGTGCCGTTTTGCTTATGAAACATGGATTGCTAGTCATGCGAACTTTTAAGCACTGTATTAAAACTTTCGAAATGAAGGCGCTCTCCTGCCGCAGATTTTTAGGCACGATTAAAAGATATGAAATGTAAAGATAATGCAATTTGATTTGTTAGTCTAACTGCGATTTGAGACTTGATGTCCCCAAAGACCAGGCGAGTTTTCCCCTTTATTTATTTTTATTAAAACATCAATCTACGCTGGAGCTGGGTGAACTCGGTTTCACCTGGAGAACATAAAATTCTCCATACCAGAGAAATAAGCACCTTTCATAAATCAGCGGTATTCCTGACACATCGATCAATTTTTGGTTGTTAATCCGAAAGGAGGAGTTTTAATTGCTTCCTGCGTTCTCTTCCAGGCACCTCGGCATTTCGACCTTTCCCTCCCTCCCTCCAAGGGTCTCACTTTTGTATGGAGGGGAGGGGCGGGGACTGAAAAATCCCGGGTCCTTCTACTAAACCCCGGGAACCCCCAATCTCCGCCTGCGCCCGTGCGCGCCTCCCCCGCGCCGAGGGCCCGCCGCCCGCGCTCACCTCCCCGCTGTCGGGCCAGGAGGAGCGCAGGCAGAGCCCCCCCAGAGCCCGAGGGGCTGCCCAGGCAGTGCTTGCCGGCCGACAAAACGCTGCCAGGACGCTGCGCAAAAGTTCACTGCAAGGCCAGGCCCAGAGCGCCGCCCAAGGTCCCGGGCTCCCGCAGCCCCAACCCCGCCGCGCGCGCCTCCGCCAATGCCCCCGACCGCGCCCCCCGCGGGCGAGCAGAGCGCACCCGGGATGGGGGATGGCGCAGTCGGCGCAGCCTGGCCCCCCTGCGCCCAGCGCCCGGCCCGCGGCGCGCCAAGTTCAACTTTGGTGGCCGGTGGCCTCTGGGGGCCGCAGGCTGGGGCCGGGAGCCCCCGACGGGACCGCGAGCAGTCCCCGCGCGCTTACCTGCGCCGCTCATTCGACGGGCGTCGCGGGGCGCCCTGGCCGCGAGGTGGCGGCGGCGCCAGCGGCGGGCCGGGAGGGTGTGCGGCCCGGCGCCTTCCCACGTTCCCACTTCCCACCCTCCCGGGAGAGCCCACGGGCCCGGCCGCGAGCGCGTCAGTGCGCACGCGCCGCGCTGCCTTCCACCGCGGGAGGCGGCGGCGCGGCGGGCGGGGGCCGGGCGGGGGCGCAAGAAGGTGCCCGCAGGCGGCCCCGCGGCCCGCCCGCCGCCGTGCCCCCGGGCCGCAGCTGCGCCCCACTCTCGCCACCGTGAGGAGGGACCTCCAGGGCGCCCCAGTGGGCCGGGCGCGGGGCCCCCACGGGGAGGCCTTTCGCTAGGCCCGGAGGCCCGCTCCTTCTTCCAGGGCCCAATGGCTTTGGTGACCCCTGGCCAAGAGAGCGCGCCAAACCCGGGGAGTGGCTCCCCGGCGTAGACACCTGTCCCTAAGCGCGTATCCCAGGCTCGGGTTGGCCCGAAGCCGTCGGTGTAGACTCGTGCACTCTCCCAAACAGAGGATGGCGCGGGTCCGCCTGGGCCTTTTTTTGGTAATGCTGGGTGAGGGGACAGCTTCCTTGGAGTCTGGATGCTAAGAATCTAGTGGGAAGCGCTCAACTGCCAGGCGGTTACAGTGAAATGGGGCCAGGCAAGAGCTCTCCCACAAAGAGAGGAGGGCTGGGATTCTCCCGATAAAGCCACTGTGCAAAAGAATAGAATAGATACCTGGTCCCATGAGCTGAGTGTGGCGTTCAGGGCAACGTCAGCTGACTCCGCCGCCCCTGGGAGAGAATGAGGCCAAGCGGCCTTGACCACCACACTCTGCCTTTGGTGTCACCCAGGAAATGACCAGATGTGGGACCTTTGCCATTAACATCTGGAGCTGCTGCTGAAGGCAAGAACAGGGGTCTGGCGCGCGTGTCCGCATCCCTGACCCGCTGGCTGGCTGGCCCTTGGGTTGGAAGAAGCTGACTTTTAACCAAGGTGGCTGGCTCCAGGCCCTGTGTCCCTACAGTGACTGCTTATTTTTATAGTATACCCCTTTGCTGAGAACCTAGTACTATCTCTTACTAATTCTTATCTACCTGCTTCCTCAAGACCTAAGTGCAATGTAGATCCCCAGATAAAGACGACTTTCGTGTAGCCAAGTTTGTCTTCAAAAACAGAAAGCACCAGCGGGTCAGAATTGGACTTTCACCATCAACAATGCATTGCTTTTCTCCCCTGTTTCTTGCTCCTAGATTTGTTTTGTTCTCTTTATTTCAACCTTTTGTAGTGAAAGTTAAATGTGCTGAATCATGAAATCTTACTGGAAGGGAAAAGTTATTTTTGGCCATTTATTTAGTAAAAAGCACTCTAGAGAATGCAACCCAGAAATGTACTTTATTATGATAGCTTAATGTAAGAAAAGAACTAAATAAGGAATATTTCCCCTTTGTCATCTTCACTTGGGAATCATTTTTAATGTGAGCCAGCATGAAACCATTTAAGCAATATGGAATATTTTAAGATATAAAATTACCCATGTTTTTAATAGCAGCTCACATGTATTGAATGTTATGTGCTGGGCACCCGAGACAGGTGGGAAAGTTGAAGGACACGTCCTGGTCATACTACCAGAAAGCTGGGACTCCAACCCCGCTGCTGGACTCCAGAACTCCAGCCATGATGTGGTTCAGCCACATGTGCCTTCAGAGGCGAAGGACTGGGAGGTTAGGTGTCTTAAAGTCACTCTGCATGCATGGAGCCCTGAAATGGCCTTTGCTAAGTGTGCCCAGGTAGGATGTGGAATGACAAGAAAGAGGCTAAGGGGATGGGTAGGATCCCTCTAATGTTGGGTTGGTGACCCTTCCTTCTCCAACCCTCCTCCTCTGCAATCTTACCTGCCCTCCAAAGGTGCCACCCTGGGCCTCCTTTCTCCAAATGCTCCTAGAGAATGGAGACCTGGCCTTACTCTTGGTAGATCCTCGAGGATTTCTTTTTCTTTTTTTTTTTTTTTACGGGAATGAGAAATGAATGGAGAACATTTAGTCATGTAGGTAATTGTTCCTGGTCAAAGGCCTGGGAGAGGAATGGCACTGGTGACATAAGTTCATGAAGGAAATGACATAATCAGATGGGACAGTTTGAGAAAACCCATCACTGTTATGGGAAAGAGCTTGGCCATTGACCCGTTGACAGGAGACCCGTGACCTTACCTCCGTGTACATATAACAGCGCAGAGTTATCCTTTAGTAGGAATAATCACTGACTTTCTCCATGCCTCACTTATGGGATACGGTGATTGCTGCCCCCTTCGCTGCCCTCCTTTGTCCCACAAATATTCATGTATGCTGGGTCAGGCTGTGCTCAGTAGTGAGCAAGGCCCTGCTCTCATGGTGCTTGAGGGCCAGCCTGTGGAGTGCGAGGACGCAGCTCTGAGATGTTTGCAGCAGGAAAGGCTTCGGTACATCTAACAGGCACATAAAAATCAATGTCCATCTCATCATCTGTCATTGTCCACATGTGTATGATCTGTCACTGGCCTCTGTACCCAGAAACAAATTCACAAACATCAATATTCAAACCTGTTTCAATATTTACTTTTATCTCTTTGTCCATAAGAAGCAATGTGCCTTGTGGTCCCTACTAACCAGCCAACATTCTAAGTGTGAGGCGAGGTGGGACTTTCCCGATGCCAAATTAGCACTAGCCCAAGGGTGCAGAGGAATGGAGGGGCCCCAGTGCAGAAATTCAGCGGAGGTGAAACTTGGTCACCTAATCCAGAAGTGAGAACTTAATCCTGGGCATTTTCAGAGGACAAAGGGTCTCAGCGATTCTTTGCTTTATCTGCTGACCTACCGCATGAAACACATCTGTATGTGGGTCCCCGTGGGGATTCCTGAACTTGGGGCTCACCCATTCTCTTCAGCTGTTGATGAGCTCCTAGCAAGGAGCTGGACACAGCATGCGGGATCAGCAAATAATTGTTGAATTCATACAGATGTGATTCAACCTTAGAGACATGGTATTGTGGAAAGTTTCACACACACACCCAAGTTGATAGACCAGGAAGACAAAATTGGCTCTTCTGCTCAGAACATTGTAGTCCCTCCACATTTCTTCTTGCCTGTAAGGAAAAAAATATTTTAATTAAAATGGCAACTGAGGGCGCCTGGGTGGCTCAGTTGGTTAAGCAACTGCCTTCGGCTCAGGTCATGATCCCGGAGTCCTGGGATCGAGTCCCGCATCGGGCTCCCTGCTCAGCGGGGGGTCTGCTTCTCCCTCTGACCCTCTCCCCTCTCATGCTGTTTCTCGCTCTCTCTCTCAAATAAATAAATAAATAAAAATCTTAAAAAAAAATAAAATAAAAATAAAAATAAAAAAAAAAATAAAATGGCAACTGATTTGGTCAAATATGCCATGACCTGCTTCGTGACATTTTTGCTCTTGCATTCCAGCGGAGTAACCTGGGTGAGAGTAACAAAGGAAACCACCCGCTGTCCACAGAAGCCAGCCAGGAAAAGCCACTTGTGGGATGCAGGTGGGGGTGGGAAGTGAGACCTGGGCAGTGGCGAGCAGCCATCCATGTGATAACAAGCCAGGCCAGGGGTGATGGGAACCAGCTTCCTAGGGCCTTTTGTGTTGGCCTGGGATGGTGGTTCTAGGCTGAGACCCACCTCTCCAGTTTGTGGAGATGGCAGACCGCTTTCCCGAGACTCGATTCAAGCAACTTGATTCAAGACTGTTTTCAAGGTGTGAAGGGAGGCATTCGGGGTGACCCTGCGAGATACCCTGGCCCTCCGCATTCAAGGGAATATGATGGCGGTTCTGTCCTACAATCATTCATGAAGAGAAATCCTAGGGTTGTTCTAGGCCCATAAAACATAATATTTGAGAAAGAAAGACTGAGATGCATATGTTGATGGGAAAAAAAATCCTGTGATCATTGAGGCCTGTTTTCACCCTAACATATGTATATCCAACTCTTTATTTTTTCAGTATAGGCCTCTATATTTTCATTTCTCATTCTTCTATTGACCTAAAGCCTTGAAAGTCAACTCTTTTAAACCTATGACATGTGAATTACACCTCAGTTCAGAAGAACACTTTAATCTAAATACAGCAGCTGGTGCACGAAATGGTTGCCTGAGGCAGGGACTTGCATGCAGGTAGTTCGCCCAGAAGAGCTGGGAAGGGAGTAGGGAGGCAGGGAGGATACGGAGGCTAAGCAGAAGATGGCCTGGCTGTGTGACCCTGCAGACCTTCCCATCACAAAGTGGAGCCAATCCCCTTGCCCACCCTTTGATTTTGAGTTGGGCTGCATGACTTGCCTCGGCCTCTGGAGGTTAGCTGTCGTGTGGGATGTCCCCACTTCTGCTTTTCGTGCCTCTGTCTTCACTGTAGGAACAGACCCAACCAGCGACTATTATGGAATGGACATGTGGCACGGAGCCCAGTGGCCCCGCCAAGGCCGTCCCGGACCAGCCGGCAGCCAGCTGACCCACAACAGGGGAGAGAGCCCACCAGGATCAGCAGAGCCATCCAGCCAAACCACGGCAGGAGGCAGATGTGTGAGAGCCCAACCCACACCAGAGTCACCTCTCTGCTGTGGCGTAGGGTGGCTGGTTATGCAGCATTATGTCACATAACCCAGAAGATGGCTTCGGTCTGGTCCCTCGAGACACTCAGAGTGTAAGTTAGTCTCACGGTTCTCCTGCCCAAGGTGAGGGAGCAGGCCTTTCAGACTCCTGCGGCCAGTCGTCCCTGGCTAAAAGGCTCCCTGGGGAGCCATGACTTCTCTGACCCTTCCAACCTGCTCGGCCCGTAGCAAAGCTTCATATTCATTGACACTTTGGAGTCCATTGCAAAATCTACTTGGTGAAGAAGCTCAGATGCTCAAGACCTGGGAAATGAACAGAATTTCTAATATCCAGTGATCATGCCAAGATTGGAGAGGTAGGGCAAGCAGTGTTCTAGCTTTCTTTTCCTTGCGCATTAAGAAGAGAGAACAAGGGGCACCTGGGTGGCTCAGTCGGTTGTGGAAGCGTCTGCCTTCAACTCAGGTCATGATCCCAGGGTCCTGGGATCGAGCCCCATGTCGGGTTCTCCACTCAGCCAGGAGTGTGCTTCTCCCTCTCTTCCCTGCTTGTGCTCTCTCTTGCTATCTCTGTCCCTCTCTCTCAAATAAATAAGTAAAACCTTAAAAAAAAAAAAAAAAAAAAAAAAAGAGAGAACAAGCCATGCACCCAGGACTCAAAGAAAGTGACGTCAGGTGTTCTGGCAAGGACCCAGTCAAGCCCACCCAGACATCTGACCTACAGAACTGTGAGATAGTAAATGGGTGTTTTTTAAACCACTAAATTCGTGGCAATTTATTACAGCAACAACAGACAAGGAACACACCCACCTTTGCTGCCTGGAGGCCGATGCTCATCGCTTAAGCTGTGTGTCGGTCAGTTGGCCGTGGTGGTGCTGCTCACCTTCCCCAGTACAGTCACATAAACAGCAGTCATGCTTCCTCGCACGTGCACCTGCAGGTTGGCTGGGGCAGCTGTGTGATCTGGGCCCTGCTGCTTGCATACAGCTAGGTGTGGCTTCAGACCGCAAGTTCTGTTCAGGTCAGCTCTGCATGTCTCTCATCTTCTGGGACCAGCCAGCCCTGGGCATGTGCTTCTCAGGGAGGGGAAGAATTGGGACAGGAACTGACAGAAGAACCCTGAGAAGCGTGTGTGGACTCCAAGTCCTTTGGTGCTGGAGCCCTGAGAAGGACAGGCACATTCTCCTGGGTCCTGGGCTCCTTTGTCCCTCATCCCATACCCTCCAGTAGGCATACAAAGCCAGCTCTGGCCTTCAGAGGGGCCAACCCCCCAAATGTGGTTTGATCTCTAGAGATGGAGGCCCCTGGCTCTGTCCTGCCTGGACTTGTATCTCCTCTTGCAGCCTGTGACTTCACCCCAGACTTTATCCCTGCACCTTACCTGCAGAGGCCCCCCTCCAGCAGCTAGGCATGCCCCATGAAAGAGAGAAGGACCAGCAAGTGGGCTTGGGGCCAAGGCAGGATGCCCTGCAAGGATGGGCCCCAGAGTAAGCAGGCAGAGCAAAGAGTTTGGCCTCCAAAGAAAGGTCTGGACTTTGTCTTGGTGATAGGACAAAGTGATAGGAGTGTCTTTGTTACTCATGAGCCCTCACCACATCTGATAGTTTGTGCTAACGGGATGACTAAGGTAGGTGCTGGCTGTGCCAGAAAAAGCAGCCATGGGATTAGAGGGTGGGGGCTGGGGGCCTCAGGGTATCAGCCCAGCCTCTTGGGGGAGGGGAGCTGGAGCTGGAGCTAGAGCTGGAGCTAGAGTTCAACCACACGGGCAAATCAATCAATGGAGCATACCTGTGTAATGAAATCTCAATAACAGCTCTGGACACTGAACTCTATGGGCTTCCCTGGTTGGCAGTACTCAGTGCTTATTGTCACACATTGTGACCGGAGGGGTAACACTGTCCAGGACTCCATGGAGAAAGGAAAACCAAAGCTCTGTGTTTGGATGCCTCCCAGATTCCACTGTATGTACCTTCCCCTTTGGCTGGTTCCACTTTGATGCTTTGCCTGGAATAACTATGGGTATGATAGAGGTTACCATGAAATGAGCAGTATCTCTGACCATAAGGGCCCCCCTTCCTGATCCTGATCCAGGCAGGAGCCATAGGCTATCTCAGCAGGACTGCAGATGGGCTGGCGTGTTTTCTGGGGGCTCCTTGGCTCCCGGCTGGCCACAGGCTGCAGCAGACCCAGTCTGGAGGCCTGGACGCGCTGCCAGTACCTGGGGAAAAGGCTGCCCAGCTGCCGAGCCCTACAGTGGGGGACGGGATGCACATCAGCCCCATCAGGATGCTATGGATGATGAAGAGGCTGCAAAGGTCGAGAGGAAAGACCCCCCAGTACTCATCCCCATCTGTTCCTCCTGCTGGTTGGAGAACAGCTCCAGACAGGCCCTGTGTGTCTTGTGCTTACTGCCTCCAAACCCCCAGCACCTAGCACAGTGCTGATGGCCTCCAATTCATACACCTTCAATTTAGCAACTCTTGACTACCTTAAAAATCCCAGAGAGAGTTCAGATTGGTCTGGGATGGCTCACATAACCAGTCACAAACTAAGTATGGTGATGCCAGGAGGATGGGATCCTTTGCCAGGTCAGCATCCATCCCAAAACTGCCTGGTGAGGAGTGGACCCAAAGGAAAGGATGCAGGGCAACGAGATGAGTCCACCACAGCAACTTGGGGGTCTTGCCCCTCGATGAGCCTTGAGGTATCTTTCAATACAATTCTGTTATTCAGTTCTGGCTACAGCAGCTGCTATGGGGGGCATTTTTAGTTGTATTTCTAGGAGAGACTCTCCCCTTTCATCCTGGTATGGCCCTGTTTCTCCATGGAGTGTGAGTAGAGATGATATGTGTATCCTCTGAGTTGAGCTTTTAGGATGATGTGTGCCTTCTCCAGTCTCTTTGACCTTCCCCTGGCTGGAATCCAAGGTCTCCATGTCTCAGGGGACAGCAGAGCCACAAGCTGGAAGGAGCCTGGGCCCCTAGGTCACCACATGGAGGAAGTTTCCCCACCAAGCAAACCTTCATTGGACTGTTATGTGAGTGAGCAGTAAACTATTTTCAGCTGCTGAAATTTTGGAGCTTATTCATTTACAGCAACTAACTCATGCAATATTCATGGTGATCAGTTTTAATGGCCTAGAGAAAAAGGTGCTACCCTGGGCCAGAAAATTATGCTCTGCAAACCATAATGACTATCTGTACACTGGGAGTGATCCTGTATGTAACATTACACTGGTCCCAATCCACAGGGCATAAGGAAAGACTCAGAGGAATGTGTGACTTGGTGTCTATTGGGGGTGGCAGCGCAAAGAACAGCAGCTTATTTTTAAAAGTGGAAATTTCTATTGTTTACTTAAAATTACAAATAGTACCTGCATATAATTAACAATTTGGGAATTACAACAAAATAGGGAGACAAAAAAATGAGTCACTGGTTAACTTTTTGGAGTATTTCCATCCAGTCTTTTCAAAAAGACATTTGGAGATATATGCTTTTCTGTGACCAGGTGCATTTTGTGCACCTAAATTTTTTTTCTTAAAAATAATAACAATAAGAAATTTCTGCTTCTGGGAAGATGGAGTAGATGAACTTTTTTCTTTTCCTCCTGCTAGGTACAACTAAAAACCCTGGACCTTATATGTAAAATATACATGAGAAGACTGAAAAGTGTCAAGGAGAAGAAAGACCAGCTAGGGATCTTGAGACCCAGGGAACTACTTGATGGTGATTTTCCTGCATTTTCTTTTTGCCTCATACATCCCAGTCTTGGAGCTGACAATGTTGTCAGTCCAGACATGTCAATGGTACAGATTTTGGGGAAAAAAAAAAAAAATCCATGCTCTCTCTAGCCAAAGGACTGGGAAAGGAGCATCCTAATAAGACAGAGAACTTTCAGACTATAATTCTCTATTCCAACCAAACACCACAGAAAACCTGTGGCCCAACCCCACTCATGCCAGTAAAGACCAAGTGGGGAGCCTAGACTCCTATCCTCAAGAGGCTGTAAGGAGGTGCCCCAACAGGGTGGTGTCAGAGAAAGCCTAGTGGGGATTCGGAGCTTTCACTACCACCCAACAGTAACGAGGCTATGCCCCCCATGGTGTAAGTAGAGGCCATATGGGGAACAGTAATGAGGCACTCCCACCCATCCAGGGAGGTAGTAGTGGGCAGCCAGAACTCCCACCCCTATCCAGCAGTAATGAGGAGTCCCCCCACTGGCTGTGAATGGAGGCTGAGTGGGAAACAAGGACTTCTACCCTGTACCTGGTAGCAATGAGGTGATATTTACCCTTTCCCCTGCCAGAGCAATGCCAGATAAAGCCAGAGGTTGCTGCCTGTGTTCTCCTTTAGGATTTTGATGGACTCCTGTCTCACATTTAGGTCTTTCAACCATTTGGAGTCTACTTTTGTGTGTGGTGTAAGGACATGGTCCAGTTTCATTCTTCTGCATGTGGCTGTCCAATTTTCCCAACACCATTTGTTGAAGAGACTGTCTTGTTTCCATTGGACATTCTTTCCTGCTTTGTCAAACATAAGTTGACCATAGAGTTGAGGGTCCACTTCTGGGCTCTCTATTCTGTTCCATTGATCTATGTGTCTGTTTTTGTGCTAGTACCATACTGTCTTGATGATGACAGCTTTGTAGTAGAGCTGGAAGTCCGGAATTGTGAAGCCGCCAGCTTTGCTTTTCTTTCTCAACATTCCTCTGGCTATTCGGGGTCTTTTCTGGTTCCATACAAATTTTAGGATTATTTGTTCCATTTCTTTGAAAAAAGTGGATGTTATTTTGATGGGGATTGCATTTAATGTGTAGATTGCTCTAGGTAGCATTGACATCTTCACAATATTTGTCCTTCCAATCCATGAGCATGGAACGTTTTTCCATTTCTTTGTGTCTTCCTCAATTTGTTTCATGAGTGTTCTATAGTTTTCTGAGTACAGATCCTTTGCCTCTTTGGTTAGATTTATGCCTAGGTATCTTATGGTTTTGGGTGCAATTGTAAATGGGATCAACTCCTTAATTTCTCTTTCTTCTGTCTTGTTGTTGGTGTATAGGAATGCCACTGATTTCTGTGCATTGATTTTTATATCCTGCCACTTTACTGAATTCCTGTATGAGTTCTAGCAGTTTTGGGGTGGAGTGTTTGGGGTTTTCCACATAAAGTATCATATCATCTGCAAAGAGTGAGAGTTTGACTTCTTTGCCAATTTGGATGCCTTTTATTTCTTTTTGCTGTCTGATTGCTGTGGCTAGGACTTCTAATACTATGTTGAATAGCAGTGGTGAGAGTGGAAATCCCTGACACGTTCCTGACCTTAGGGGGAAAGCTCTCAGTTTTTCCCCATTGAGAATGATATTCGCTGTAGGTTTTTCATAGATGGCTTTTATGATATTGAGGTATGTACCCTCTATCCCTATACTCTGAAGAGTTTTGATCAAGAAAGGATGCTGTACTTTGTCAAATGCTTTTTCTGCATCTATGGAGAGGATCATATGATTCTTGTTCTTTCTTTTGTGAATGTATTGTATCATGTTGATTGATTTGCGGATGTTGAACCAACCTTGCAGCCCAGGGATAAATCCCACTTGGTCGTGGTGAATAATCCTTTTAATGTACTGTTGGATCCTATTGGCTAGTATTTTGGTGAGAATTTTGGCATCCATGTTCATCAGGGATATTGGTCTGTAATTCTCCTTTTTGATGGGGTCTTTGTCTGGTTTGGGGATCACTGTAATGGTGGCCTCATAAAACGAGTTTGGAAGTTTTTCTTCCATTTCTATTTTCTGGAACAGTTTCAGAAGAAGAGGTATTAATTCTTCTTTAAATGTTTGGTAGAATTCCCCTGGGAAGCCATCTGGCCCTGGGCTTTTGCTTTTTGGGAGATTTTTGATGACTGCCTCAATTTCCTTAGTGGTTATAGGTCTGTTCAGGTTTTCTATTTCTTCCTGGTTCAGTTTTGGTAGTTGATACATCTCTAGGAATGCATCCATTTCTTCCAAGTTATCTAATTTGCTGGCATAGAGTTGCTCATAATATGTTCTTATAATTGTATTTCTTTGGTGTTGGTTGTGATCTCTCCTCTTTCATTCATGATTTTGTTGATTTGGGTCATTTCTCTTTTCTTTTTGATAAGTCTGGCCAGGGGTTTATCAATCTTGTTAATTCTTTCAAAGAACCAACTCCTAGTTTCGTTGATCTGTTCTACTGTTCTTTTGGTTTCTATTTCATTGCTTTCTGCTCTGATCTTTATTATTTCTCTTGTCCTGCTGGGTTTAGGCTTTATTTGCTGTTCTTTCTCCAGCTCCTTTAGGTGTAGGGTTAGGTTGTGTACTTGAGACCTTTCTTGTTTCTTGAGAAAGGCTTGTATTGCTATATACTTTCCTCTTAGGACTGCCTTTGCTGAATCCCAAAGATTTTGAACAGTTGTGTTTTCATTTTCATTGGTTTCCATGAACTTTTTAAATTCTTCTTTAATTTCCTGGTTGACCCATTCATTCTTTAGTAGGATGCTCTTTAGCCTCCATGTATTTGGGTTCTTTCCGACTTTCCTCTTGTGATTGAGTTCTAGTTTCAAAGCATTGTGGTCTGAAAATAGGCAGGGAATGATTCCAATCTTTTGGTACCGGTTGAGACCTGATTTGTGACCTAGGATGTGATCTATTCTGGAGAATGTTCCATGGGCACCAGAGAAGAACGTGTATTCTGTTGCTTTGGGATGGAATGTTCTGAATATGTCTGTGAAGTCCATTTGGTCCAGTGTGTCATTTAAAGTCTTTATTTCCTTGTTGATCTTTTGCTTAGACGATCTGTCCATTTCAGTGAGGGGGGTGTTAAAGTCCCCCACTATTATTGTATTGTTGTCGATGTGTTTCTTTGCTTTTGTTATTAATTGCCTTATATAATTGGCTGCTCCCATGTTGGGGGCATAGATATTTACAATTGTTAGATCTTCTTGTTGGATAGACCCTTTAAGTAGGGTATAGTGTCCTTCCTCATCTCTTATTACAGTCTTTGGTTTAAAATCTAATTTGTCTGATATAAGGATTGCCCCCCCCACAGCTTTCTTTCGGTGTCCATTAGCATGGTAAATGGTTTTCCACCCCCTCACTTTAAATCTGGGGGTGTCTTTGGGTCTAAAATGAGTCTCTTGCAGACAGCATATCAATGGGTCTTGTTTTTTAATCCAATCTGATAGCCTGTGTCTTTTGATTGGGGCATTTAGCCCATTTACATTCAGGGTAACTATTGAAAGATAGGAATTTAGTGCCATTGTATTGCCTGTAAGGTGACTGTTACTGTATATTGTCTGTGTTTCTTTCTGGTCTATGTTGCTTTTAGGCTCTCTCTTTGCTTAGAGGACCCCTTTCAATATTTCTTGTAGGGCTGGTTTCGTGTTTGCAAATTCCTTTAGTTTTTGTTTGTCCTGGAAGCTTTTTATCTCTCCTTCTATTTTCAGTGACTGCCTAGCTGGATATAGTATTCTTGGCTGCATATTTTTCTCATGTAGTGCTCTGAATATATCCTGCCAGTCCTTTCTGGCCTGCCAGTCTCTGTGGATAGGTCCGTTGCCAATCTAATGTTTCTACCATTGTAGGTTACATATCTCTTCTCCCGAGCTGCTTTCAGGATTTTCTGTCTCTGAGACTTGTAAGTTTTACTATTAGATGTCGGGGTGTTGACCTATTTTTATTGATTTTGAGAGGGGTTCTCTGTGCCTAGGAAGGCAATTCTTGGCCTGAAGGGCTTTTGGTTCAAACCAGGAGCAGCTCCTTCACTAGCTCAGCCCAGGATGGAAAGAGCTGGCTGTCTGGCCTGAGCCTCTGACCCAAGCACCGTCAGCCTGTCCCTCCTCTGGCCCAGGAGGAGCGACGAGAGCTCCCAGGGTCAGGGCCCCACTCCGCCTGAACAGTGCGCTGCAGTGTGGCACTGGGGTGCATGTCCAGTGACACTGCAGCTGGCCCTTGTCCCCTCACGAGGATGCAGGATGCAGCTCTGAGGGTGAGACTCAGGTGGCCCCCAGGCCTCGGCAGTGGCTGCCCCCAAGGCTGCAGGACCCAAGCATGGTGGCTGCTTTGGCCCTCTCTACAAGCCGCTGTCGCCCTTCACCCTCATGCCCAACGTCCAGCAACCCTGAGGCCCTGAGGTTTGTCTCAAGCTCATGGTTGGGCTATTGAGATTTCTTTTTTAATTGCAGTAGACTTCACGTAACAGAAAGTTAACCATTTCAACCTTTTAAAGCATACAATTCAGTGCATTTAATAAAGTCAGCACATTCACAAAGTTGTGTGACCACTCCGCCCATCTAGTTGCAAGCACCCCAGAAGGAAACCCTGAGCCCACAGAGCAACTGCCTCCTGTCCTCCTGTTATAGTAATGATACAAGAAGGCCGCTAGGCTGGGTGGCTGTCCTGCCTTCGCCGCCCACACCAGCTGGAGTCCTGCACTCAAGCCTGAGAAGATGAAACTTGAAAACAAACAACCGCAAATGGCCAACCAGGCTCTCCCGAAGAAGGGAGCTGCTTCCACTATGGCCAATCCAATCCTTCCCTTGCTTCACTTCCCCAGCTCCTCTACAGAAACCCCTCCCCAAGCTCCTGTCGGGGGAGAGCTCCCCACTACTTTCCGTTTGCTGCTTCCCACTATGAATCAAGGTTTGCTCAAATAAACCCTTGAAAAGCTGCACTGGGCCTCATTTTACCTGTCCACACCCCTCCCATCAGCTCCTCATCAAGGCCAATCTGCTTTCTTTACGGATTTACCTGTTTTGGACATTTCAAATAAATGAGATCCTCCACTATGTACCATTGGTGTCTGGCTTCTTCCCTGAACATCATGTTTTCAAAGCTCATCCATATCGTGGCATGGATCGAGGCTTCATCCCTTTGATGGCTGAGTACTATTCCAGGGTGTAGACTGCAGCCCCCACCTGTGAGGGCCCCACACTCCTCTCAGGCAATAGAAGACTCAGCTCTGAGCCTGCTGGGAAGGTGCTGTCACCAATGTGACACCCAGAGGCCTGCGTCCTGGGGAAGATGCAAGACAAGCCCCTTTCATTCAAACAGAACAGCTGTCAAACAGGCTCAGGAACACAAGCCCAACCAGGACACTTCCCCTGGCCTACGGGGGAGTGAAGGTTACAGCCACTGTCACAGAAACCACAAGCCCGGGGTTTGTCCTTGGCCTGGGGCTGGCTCCCCTCCTGCCATGAGCCCTGCCAGCCTCACTCTGTGCCCCTGAACAGGGACACTGCTGTCACCTGGGTACAGATGGGGAGAGGACCAGCTTTTCTGCCAAGAGGTGGTGGCCATACATCTGAGCTGGGAGCCCCAGGGCATCAGCCTATCCAGAAGCCCCATGGCTAAGAGGTAGACATGTCTGCCCTCTGAGGAGGAGAGGTTGGTACAGGACAGAGGCCAGGCTGTCCTGCTGGGCACGCCAGGCACTGCCAGCACCTGGCCCGACTCTCAGGCCCAGGCTAGATTCTGAGGCTGGGCTGGCCTCCAGACAACTGTGGTTGGCAGCACCGAGCCAATTAGCTTAGCTGCCTGCAGAGACAGGGCCAGGGCATGGCCGCCCACTGAAGTGTGTGGGAATTTCCTGTCTGCCCTTCGGCCAGGTGGGGCTTGCACCACAAGGCAAGGTGTCCAGCCCACACCCAGATCCCAGGGGATGACCAGATCCTGTGACACACCCACACAAACGTGATCCTGACTTCACAGCTGTACATGTGATATCATGGGCTTGACTTCATGGTCTGAGCTCCTTCTTTGTAACAGGCTTGTTAATCAACTGTGGCTGGCTGGCTTGCCTTTAGAACTAGGGTGCCAGACTGCTGACTCTCATTCTGTGGGTGACTGTGCTAGGGTGGCTGAGAGCAGGTGAGGGGTGGGGTGAAAGGAGGGATTCCCTACAAAGAAGAGCTTCACACAGATACAAAAACAAACAAACAAACAAAAAACAAAAAACAACAAAACCAAACAAACAACAACAACAAAAAACCTAGTTTCCTTGAACTCTACAATTCTCCTTTTGCCACAAGTCTCCTTTTACCACCTCTCCTGGGAACTGCCAGCCTATCAGCCATTCACACCATAGTATGAAATTGTTTACCCTATACACAGCTTCTCTCCCAGCATGGCAGTCAAAGCAACCTGCACTCATGTTTCAGGCCCACCCAACCCTGTTGGTCCTATGAGATCCTGATTCTTCCACCCAGAGAAGGAGACTCAGACTCAGTACCAGCCTTGTGGAATTCTAAGATATCAAGGATTAAAGAGAGATCTCTGGAGCATTTCAAGAAGGAAAAGACAAGTTAACCATAGAGAAATGAGGATATAATTGGCAACAAGTTCATCAGCCACAATGAATGCCAGAAAATAATGCAGCTGATCTTTAGAGTGGTGAGGAGAGTATTTTGAATTCAGAATCTATGCCCAGACAAACCAGCAATTATATTTGGGGATGATTTTACAGATATGCAAGTTTTGGGGAAATTTACCTCTTGCTTCACCTTTTGTGCTCTTTCTGTGAAAAATCGCTTGAGGATGTACTCCAATTTAGCCAACAACAGCAACAAAAGAACTTCAAGAAAAAGAAAAAGCTAGGATCCAAAAAACAGTTGCATTAATCCAAGAGTGCAGTATGAAAGGAAATTCTAGTCTGAGAGCTTAGAAAGCAGCTGGTACAAATTAGCCAGTCAGAACAGTGTAATGAAGAAGCTGAATAATCTTCCTAATGTGGTGAGGAAAGCATACTTGTACCATCAATATGAAAACATAAAGGCAATTAGCAATCCCAGGATAAACAAAGAGTTATAGAAGAGTGTCATGGGCCCAGATAAAACATCATGACATGATTTGAGCAACCAATAGAATGTAAAAAATACATATGCATTTTAACATTGGCTCCTGGATCATCACCCCTGCTGGCAACTATACCTAGCAGTATAAAGTTTCATTTCCTTCCTGAGTACAGAAAGGAATAATATTTATGAAGTCATACTATATGTTTACTAGCTTTAGGATTATAGACTAAACATATTGGCATTTACAGAACAGACACAGTTACAGATTTGGAACAGAGAATAAATGTTATAAATTCTTCCCTGGCCATTTATTGAATTGCAACTCCTCACTCCCCTCCTTTTTTACCCATAGCTCTTACCATCTGATACATTATAGATTTTATTTATTGCCTTTGTTCATTGTCTGTCTCTCCAATAGAAAGTGAGCTCTGTAAGTCTAGGAACTCTGTCAGTATTATTTGCCGCCTACAATGGTGCCTGCCATTTAGCAGGTGCTCACTATGTTCTGTGGAGAAACAACATCTAAACAATCTAAATGTAAGGGAATCATTGACACAGGTTGGTGTGAGGGAAATGACACAGAGCAGAGGAGCCCTCACCTCATCACCTGACAGAGAAGGGGGTGCTGAGATCATGTTCAAAGCTGCTTACAGAAATAGAGATCTGTGCACGATTCTAAGCCATCAACGAAAAATGGAAGAATGAAAAATAATGTAATAAAATTAAAGGGAGAATATAGGAAGTGGAAATGACTTAAACTTCTCTATCACACTGAAAAGTCAACTAGAAATTGTTTAAAAATGACAAATGCAGAAACAGAAGTAGAAGCATTTTATTTAGAATTACAGTGGTAACAACAAGATCTGAAAACATAAACTGTTAAAATGGTTCTCTCCTGAGAGTGGTAATGGTGTGGGAAACTTTTCTTTTTTATTTAATATCAGTCTACACTGCTTTAATATTTTTGCTTTTTGTCTATTACTTTTATAATTTTAAAAAATGTGGGGAAAAAAGTCATGTACACAGACTTCAATGTCCTTGTTTCCTGTAAAAATGTCTTCACTTATTTATGACTTAGTCTTATGCCACTGGACTTTATAGAGGGTCAACATAAAAAAATGGCCATCTGAAGAGTATATCTATACTGTTTGAAAACTGCAATAAAAGACATTATGTCTATTATGTCACCTAATGTCCCCAATACAAGGATTCATGCCACAAACTTCTCCCGAAATTTCACACCTGAAAAAAGTTTGTCTCAACCAGGGAAAAATACCTACAACAGATATGAAGGACAAAGGGACTGACCCATTTTTATATAGAGAAACTTTCTCAAATTAATTAAAAAAACTTCCTATTCATTCGTCAGGCAGGCAACTTACCTCGCAGCTCGGGAAGTAGAGGATGTTGACAGAAGACATGAAACTCCTTGGTCAGAAACAAAGGATTCTGTCATTCATGGCACATTACTAGAAGGCAAAAACATTTTCAAGAAGCATAACATATAGCGGAGCAAGATGGCGGAGGAGTAGGAGACCTGGATTTCGTCTGGTCTCAGGAATTCAGCTGGATAGGGATCAAACCATTCTGAACACCTACGAACTCAACAGGAGATCGAAGAAAAGAATAGCAACAACTCTCTGAACAGAAAAGCGACCACTTTCTGGAAGGTAGGACGTGCGGAGAAGTGAATCCGAGGCGTCATTCGGGAGGATAGACGGCGGGGGAGGGGCCTCCGTCGGCCGCTTCTGGCAAGTGATAGAGCCGCGGAGCACAGAATCGGAACTTTTAGAAGTCGGCTCCGCTGAGGGACGTCACTCCGGTGGCGAAGTGGGGGGTGGAACCCTCGCGGGACAGTGTGGTCTCAGGACCCTCGGGGTCACAGAAAGACCGGGGGTGCCTGAGTGCGGCAGAGCTCCCAGGGATCGGAGCAGGGAAGCCGGCTGCAGAGACGGAGCCCAGGCGCGGGCTCTCAGCTCGGGGTTGTCATAGACCGTGATCCGCGGCACAGTCGGGCCACTGCTCCTCCAGCAGGGACCCAACAAGCGGCAGATCCGGGGAGACTCACCTTCTTCCCCCGGGGAGGAGCGGCGCGGGAGCGCACCGCGGGGATCTGCTGGGTTTGGAGACTCCACCCGGGGTCGGGTGCCAGATAGAAAGGCGCGGTCACAGGCCGGGTGAGCGCGGAGTGCAGCCGGAGACCGGGGACACGGGAGTGACTGACGGCTTTTCTCTGGGGGCGCACTGAGGAGCGGGACCCCGAGTTCTCGGCTCCGCCGGGGCGGAGACTGGGAGGCTGCCATTCTCACTCTCCGCCTCCAAAGCTGTACGGAGAGCTTGCAGGGAACAAAAGCTCCCGAGAGCAAACCCGAGCAGATGACTTAGCCCGGACCGGCAAGGGCGGGGCAATTCCGCCTCCGGCAAAGACATTTGGGAACCACGGCAACAGGCCCCTCCCCCAGAAGGTCAGCGAGAACAGCCAGCCAAGACCAGGTTTACCGATCAATGAGAACGGCAGAACTCCAGCGCTAGGGGAACACTGCACATAGAATCCATGGCTTTTTTACCATGATTCTTTAGTCTTTCAAAGTTAATTTTTTTTTTAACTGTCTTTTTTTTTTTTTTTGAATTTTTCTTTTTCCCTTTTTCAACCAACATCTTATCAATCCCTTTTTTAAAAAAACATTTTTATTTTTCATTTTTAGAGTCATATTCTATCCCTTCATAGTAGTTACCTGTATTTTTGGCATATATATATATAAGTTGTTCTCTCTTTAAAATTTTGAGATAGTTTCTTCTAACAGATCAAAATATACCCTAAATCTCTATTGTATGGTTTTTTTTCTACTCCCCTGCCTGATCACATTCTCTCCCTTTTTTTTTTAAATCCTCTTCTTCCTTTTTTCAAACAACTTCTTATCAATTCCTTTTATAAAATTTTTTATAATTTCCATCTTTACAGTCATATTCCATCCCTTCATCATATAAACCCTTATTTTTGTACATATATAAGTTTTTCTTTCTTTAAAATTTTGGGAGGCACTTTCTTCTAACAGACCAAATACACCCAAAATCTAGTGTGTGGCACTGATCTATATACCAGGCTGATCATATTTGATCACATTCTGTTTTTTTGTTTTGTTTTGTTCTGTTTTTGTTTGTTTTTATCTTTATCTTTTTCTTTTCCTTCTTTTTTTCTTTTTCTTTTTTCTCTCTTTCCCTTTCTTTTCCCCCAGCTTCAGGTCTTTTCTGATTTGTTTAGAGTATATTTTCTGGGGACGTTGTTACCCTGTTAGCATTTTGTTCTCTCATTCATCTATTCTCCTCTGGACAAGATGACAACGGAAAAAATCACCTCAACAAAAAGAACAAGAGGTAGTACCGACTGCCAGGGACCTACTCAATACGGACATTAGTACGATGTCAGATCTAGAGTTCAGAATCATCACTTTAAAGATACTAGCTGGGCTTGAAAAAAGCATGGAAGTTATTAGAGAAACCCTTTCTGGAGAAGTAAAAGAACTAAAATCTAACCAAGTAGAAATCAAAAAGGCTATTAATGAGGTGCAATCAAATATGGGGGCGCTAAATGCTAGGATAAATAAGGCAGAAGAGAGAATCAGTGAGATAGAAGACCAAATGATGGAAAATAAAGAAGCTGAGAAAAAGAAAGATAAACAACTACTGGATCACGAGGGCAGATTTGAGAGATAAGCAATACCATAAGATGAAACAACATTAGAATAATTGGGATCCCAGAAGAAGAAGAAGAAAGAGAGAGAGAGAGGGGCAGAAGGTATAGTGGAGCAAATTATAGCAGAGAACTTCCCTAATTTGGGGAAGGAAACAGGCATCAAAATCCAGGAAGCACAGAGAACCCCTCTCAAAATCAATAAAAATAGGTCAACACCCCGACATCTAATAGTAAAACTTACGAATCTCAGAGACAAAGAGAAAATCCTGAAGGCAGCTCGGGAGAAGAGATATGTAACCTACAATGGTAGAAACATTAGATTGGCAATAGACCTATCCACAGAGACCTGGAAGGCCAGAAAGGACTGGCAGGATATATTCAGAGCACTAAATGAGAAAAATAGGCAGCTAAGAATACTATATCCAGCTAGGCTGTCATTGAAAATAGAAGGAGAGATAAAAAGCTTCCAGGACAAACAAAAACTAAAGGAATTTGCAAACACGAAACCAGCCCTACAAGAAATATTGAAAGGGGTTCTCTAAGCAAAGAGAGAGCCTAAAAGCAACATAGACCAGAAAGGAACACAGACAATATACAGTAACAGTCACCTACAGGCAATACAATGGCACTAAATTCCTATCTTTCAATAGTTACCCTGAATGTAAATGGGCTAAATGCCCCAATCAAAAGACACAGGCTATCAGATTGGATTAAAAAACAAGACCCATCGATATGCTGTCTGCAAGAGACTCATTTTAGACCCAAAGACACCCCCAGATTGAAAGTGAGGGGGTGGAAAACCATTTACCATGCTAATGGACACCAAAAGAAAGCTGGGGTGGCAATCCTTATATCAGACAAATTAGATTTTAAACCAAAGACTGTAATAAGAGATGAGGAAGGACACTATACCCTACTTAAAGGGTCTATCCAACAAGAAGATCTAACAATTGTAAATATCTATGCCCCCAACATGGGAGCAGCCAATTATATAAGGCAATTAATAACAAAAGCAAAGAAACACATTGACAACAATACAATAATAGTGGGGGACTTTAACACCCCCCTCACTGAAATGGACAGATCATCTAAGCAAAAGATCAACAAGGAAATAAAGACTTTAAATGACACACTGGACCAAATGGACTTCACAGACATATTCAGAACATTCCATCCCAAAGCAACAGAATACACGTTCTTCTCTGGTGCCCATGGAACATTCTCCAGAATAGATCACATCCTAGGTCACAAATCAGGTCTCAACCGGTACCAAAAGATTGGAATCATTCCCTGCCTATTTTCAGACCACAATGCTTTGAAACTAGAACTCAATCACAAGAGGAAAGTCGGAAAGAACCCAAATACATGGAGGCTAAAGAGCATCCTACTAAAGAATGAATGGGTCAACCAGGAAATTAAAGAAGAATTTAAAAAGTTCATGGAAACCAATGAAAATGAAAACACAACTGTTCAAAATCTTTGGGATTCAGCAAAGGCAGTCCTAAGAGGAAAGTATATAGCAATACAAGCCTTTCTCAAGAAACAAGAAAGGTCTCAAGTACACAACCTAACCCTACACCTAAAGGAGCTGGAGAAAGAACAGCAAATAAAGCCTAAACCCAGCAGGAGAAGAGAAATAATAAAGATCAGAGCAGAAATCAATGAAATAGAAACCAAAAGAACAGTAGAACAGATCAACGAAACTAGGAGCTGGTTCTTTGAAAGAATTAACAAGATTGATAAGCCCCTGGCCAGACTTATCAAAAAGAAAAGAGAAATGACCCAAATCAACAAAATCATGAATGAAAGAGGAGAGATCACAACCAACACCAAAGAAATACAATTATAAGAACATATTATGAGCAACTCTATGCCAGCAAATTAGATAACTTGGAAGAAATGGATGCATTCCTAGAGATGTATCAACTACCAAAACTGAACCAGGAAGAAATAGAAAACCTGAACAGACCTATAACCACTAAGGAAATAGAAGCAGTCATCAAAAATCTCCCAAAACACAAAAGCCCAGGGCCAGATGGCTTCCCAGGGGAATTCTACCAAACATTTCAAGAAGAATTAATACCTATCCTTCTGAAACTGTTCCAAAAAATAGAAATGGAAGGAAAACTTCCAAACTCATTTTATGAGGCCAGCATTACCTTGATCCCAAAACCAGACAAAGACCCCATCAAAAAGGAGAATTACAGACCAATATCCCTGATGAACATGGATGCAAAAATTCTCACCAAAATACTAGCCAATAGGATCCAACAGTACATTAAAAGGATTATTCACCACGACCAAGTGGGATTTATCCCTGGGCTGCAAGGTTGGTTCAACATCCGCAAATCAATCAACATGATACAATACATTCACAAAAGAAAGAACAAGAATCATATGATCCTCTCCATAGATGCAGAAAAAGCATTTGACAAAGTACAGCATCCTTTCTTGATCAAAACTCTTCAGAGTATAGGGATAGAGGGTACATACCTCAATATCATAAAAGCCATCTATGAAAAACCTACAGCGAATATCATTCTCAATGGGGAAAAACTGAGAGCTTTCCCCCTAAGGTCAGGAACGCAGCAGGGATGTCCACTATCACCACTGCTATTCAACATAGTATTAGAAGTCCTAGCCACAGCAATCAGACAACAAAAAGAAATAAAAGGCATCCAAATTGGCAAAGAAGAAGTCAAACTCTCACTTCTTTGCAGATGATATGATACTTTATGTGGAAAACCCCAAAGACTCCACCCCAAAACTGCTAGAACTCATACAGGAATTCAGTAAAGTGGCATAATATAAAATCAATGCACAGAAGTCAGTGGCATTCCTATACACCAACAATAAGACAGAAGAAAGAGAAATTAAGGAGTCGATCCCATTTACAATTGCACCCAAAACCATAAGATACCTAGGCATAAACCTAACCAAAGAGGCAAAAGATCTGTACTCAGAAAACTATAAAATACTCATGAAAGAAATTGAGGAAGACACAAAGAAATGGAAATACGTTCCATGCTCATGGATTGGAAGAACAAATATTGTGAAGATGTCAATCCTACCTAGAGCAATCTACACATTCAATGCAATCCCCATCAAAATACCATCCACTTTCTTCAAAGAAATGGAACAAATCATCCTAAAATTTGTATGGAACCAGAAAAGACCCCGAATAGCCAGAGGAATGTTGAAAAAGAAAAGCAAGGCTGGTGGCATCACAATTCCAGACTTCCAGCTCTATTACAAAGCTGTCATCATCAAGACAGTATGGTACTGGCACAAAAACAGACACATAGATCAATGGAACAGAACAGAGAGCCCAGAAGTGGACCCTCAACTCTATGGTCAACTAATCTTTGACAAAGCAGGAAAGAATGTCCAATGGAAACAAGACAGTCTCTTCAACAAATGGTGTTGGGAAAATTGGACAGCCACATGCAGAAGAATGAAACTGGACCATGACCTTATACCACACACAAAAATAGACTCCAAATGGTTGAAAGACCTAAATGTGAGACAGGAGTCCATCAAAATCCTAAAGGAGAACACAGGCAGCAACCTCTTCGACCTCAGCCGCAGCAACTTCTTCCTAGAAACATCACCAAAGGGAAGGGAAGCAAGGGCAAAAATGAACTATTGCGACTTGATCAAGATAAAAAGCTTTTGCAAAGCAAAGGAAACAGTCAACAAAACCAAAAGACAACCAACAGAATGGGAGAAGATATTTGCAAATGACATATCAGATAAAGGGCTAGTATCCAAAATCTATAAAGAACTTATCAAACTCAACACCCAAAGAACAAAGAATCCAATCAAGAAATGGGCAGAAGACATGAACAGACATTTTTCCAAAGAAGACATCCAAATGGCCAACAGACACATGAAAAAGAGCTCAATATCGCTCGGCATCAGGGAAATCCAAATCAAAACCTCAATGAGATACCACCTCACACCAGTCAGAATGGCTAAAATTAACAAGTCAGGAAATGACAGAGGTTGGCGGGGATGCGGAGAAACGGGAACCCTCCTACACTGTGGGTGGGAATGCAAGCTGGTGCAGCCACTCTGGAAAACAGTATGGAGGTTCCTCAAAAAGTTGAAAATAGAGCTACCCTATGATCCAGCAATTGCACTACTGGGTATTTACGCCAAAGATACAAAAGTAGGGATCCGAAAGGGTACGTGCACCCCGATGTTTATAGCAGCAATGTCCACAATAGCCAAACTGTGGAAAGAGCCAAGATGTCCATCAACAGATGAATGGATAAAGAAGATGTGGTATATATATACAATGGAATATTATGCAGCCATCAAAAGGAATAAGATCTTGCCATTTGCAACGACGTGGATGGAACTGGAGGGTATTATGCTGAGCGAAATAAGTCAAACAGAGAAAGACATGTATCATATGACCTCACTGATATGAGGAATTCTTAATCTCAGGAAACAAACTGAGGGTTGCTGGAGTGGGGGGTGGGGTGGGAGGGATGGGG
>NW_022589731.1:24770650-24812170 GCF_004348235.1 Phoca vitulina
AGGGATGGGGTGGCTGGGTGATAGACACTGGGGAGGGTATGTGCTCTGGTAAGCGCTGTGAATTGTGCAAGACTGTTGAATCTCAGATCTGTACCTCTGAAACAAATAATGCAATATATGTTAAGAAAAAAAAAAAAAAAGAAGAAGATAGCAGGAGGTGAAGAATGAAGGGGGGGAAATCAGAGGGGTAGACGAACCATGAGAGATGATGGACTCTGAAAAACAAACTGAGGGTTCTAGAGGGGAGGGGGGTGGGGGGATGGGTTAGCCTGGTGATGGGTATTGAGGAGGGCACGTTCTGCATGGAGCACTGGGTGTTATGCACAAACAATGAGTCATGGAACACTACATCTAAAACTAATGATGTAATGTTGGGGATTAACATAACAATAAAAAAAATAAAAGTAAAAAAAAACAGAAAAAACTTCCTAAATACCTCAATAGGGAAAAAGTGGATAAAGGATACAAAGTATCTCACCAAATAAAAAATAGTCAAATAAAACAGTGAATTAATATTTTTACCTCTCAGGCTTGCAAAATTGAGGAAGAAAGAAGAGGAGGAGGAGAAGCAGGAGGAAGGGGAAGAGGAGCAGGAGGGGAAGGAAGAGTAGGGGGAGCAGGTGGGGGAAGAGGAGAGGGGGAGGGGAAGGAAGAGTAAGAGGAGGGAAAGTGGGAGGGGAAGAGGAGGAGGAAGGGGAGAGGAGGAGGAGGGGGAGGGGAGCAGCTAATAATGATGTGGGGGGCCATGCATGGGGAGTCAGACCCGCTAGGCTCTGCAGTTGGAGGCATAGCTTTCCATGGGCCAACTGGATAACATGATCAAAAGTCTAGCAGTGAAACTGGGCATAGTTGGGTGAGTGTACAAAGCTGTATTTCAAACCAATGACTAGTGTCCTTACCAGAAGAGAATACAGAGGCAGAGATGGGAGAGATGCAGCTGTAAGCCGAGGAAAGCAGGGAACGTCAGCACCGCCAGGAGCTGCAACAGAGGCCACACGGGATGTCCACAATGGAGCCTTCAGAGGGAGGGTGGCCCTGCCGACCGGAGCTGCAGGAGGGCATGTCTCTGTTATTGGAAGCCACCAGTTTGAGGCACCTGGCCACACAGGCCTAGGAAATGAATGCTCTTCTGCAAAGGCCCTGAGGCTGAGACAAGCCGACAGTCTCGGGTGGGACCAGGGCACCCAGGCCCCACCCTGGTCCAGAGCAGCTCCCACCGATGCCCCTGTTTCTGGGTCAGCAAGCAAGGAAGAGGACGTCTGAGGGGCTGCTTTGTCCATAAGAAGCCTACACAGTGGTGGCACTGTCATGGCTGCCCAGACTGGGCGACGGGGCCCTGACCACCCCAGCGGCTAGGGGCCTGTGCAAGGCAGCCTCTGCCGGGTGACAGGGTCCCCACTGGGACTTCCCGGCTTCCATTCCAAAAAAGATGGATCCAGGGGTGGTTTGGGTCATCTTGGTTGCTCCCCTCCCCCATCTGGTCAACCATGGCCCGGATGATGGCTCCTGGAACCACCCAAGGAGTGGGGCTCAGGTCCTTGGAGGAAGGAGGGCTTCCCAGCTCAGTGGTGCAAGTGAGAGGAGAAGCCCAGCAGACAGTGATGCTTCTGACTGTTCCTGGCTTATCTTAAAGCCAACACGTCTCTTTTCTTCCTTCCTTTCTTTTTTTTTAAGATTTTATTTATTTATTTGAGAGAGAGAAAGATCATGAGCAGGGGAAGAGGCAGACGGAGAAGCAGACTCCCCGCTGAGTAGGGAGCCTGAGGTGGGGCTCGATCCCAGGACCCTGAGATCACGACCTGAGCCGAAGGCAGACGCTTTACCAACGGAGCCACCCAGGTGCCCCTCTTTTCTTACTTTCTTTTAAAAATGGGTCACATAGGAACTTTATACCATATTTAGAAGGTGATGCATTTCCTCTTAGCTCTGGTGAGAAAGGCAAAATACAAGACAGTCTAGCTGTGTCTAACCAAAAGGCACCAAGGACGCATGTCCTGGGTGTCACCACAGTCCAGCTGACACCCAAGGGAGCCCTGGGTGCCATTTGGCAAATCTTCCAGGCTCAGAGGTGAGCACATCCCTCTGACCTTTGTCATGGCCATGCAAGGGTAGCTGGCATGTTTCACTTCCTGGCAAACACTTTAAGGGCCAAGTTCTAGTGTCATGGGCCATTTGCTTCTCTCTCTGGACCCTGCAGCGCCTGTTGCCGGAGGTGGGCTGGCCTGGGACCCTCTGGAGGATCCGGGTTTGCCTGGACTCAGTGTGAGCAAGAGAGAGCTTGGATTATTTTAAGTCACTATGACTTGGGAGTTGGTGTTATTACCTGGCTCAGCCTAACGACCAATGGGGACAACTACACCTGGATCAGCTGGGGAGTACCTCAGTGAAGATTGCAGCCCCGTGCATACGGGGCCAGGTGTCCCACACCAGGCAGTGGGCAGGTGACATGGTCAGGAGTGCGGCCACCGAGGTGATGGGCAGCGGGCCCTTCAGAGCCACTGGGCAGTGTCCAAGGCCACACGGCCAGGGCACGCAGAGCGGCTACGTCCTGTAGCTCTTCCACGGAAGCCAGGCTGCAGATCCCATGTGCTTTCTGACCACCAAGCAAGCAGAACGATACACCGTGGTGGGTCAGACGTGGCACACTGGCCACCAAATGGAACCTGAGCATCACAGAAAGGAAGGTGTGTGCCTCGAGGGGCGCTCTGGGGCCAGGAGAAAGAATAGGCTCCTCCCGCGCGTACCAGCATGGTACAGTACCCACGAGCTGCAGGAACGTAGGATCCCGTCTAAAGCAAACGTACAGATAAAGAAGTGTGGGTATTTGCACATACACGATGCATCGACAAACTGGTCTCTCCATACGATGGCATATTACTCAGCCATAGAAAGGAGTGAAGCCCTGACACGCACTCTAATATGGATGAACCTCAAAATAGGATGCTCCGTGAAAGGAGCCAGGCCCCAAATGTCACAAATTGTATGATTCCGTTTACATGAAATGTCCAGAGCAGGGAAATCTATAGACAGAAAGTCGTCCAACAATAGTTTGCTTAGGGATGGCAGATGTGGGGGGCCGGTTGGGGATGATGGCTAAAGGGCACAGGGTTCTCTTTGGGTTGATAAATGTTCTAAGTCTGATGGAGGTGAGGGTGGCACATCTCTGTGAACGGACTAAAAACCATGGAATTGAATGCTTTAAATGGGTGAATTGTATCTCAATGAAACTAGCTAAAAAGAGAAATGTGGGTATTTGTGCTGACACGGAGAAGACCTGCTAATATCATTGGCCCCAGGGAGTGGGACAGAGGCAGAGGGGGAGGATGGGAAGTTTTTGCTTTGAACCTTAAACTTTGTTTTATTTCTGAATTGGATGAATTTTTGCAATGAGCAATTGTTATTTAGGGACCCAATAAGGAGGAGGAAGAAGGAGAAAAAAAGGAAAGGAACCCACAGCCCATCTCTGCTAGCCCAGTGTTCTGCAAATCCAGACATCTCTTCCTGCTGTTTAAAAAAGCTTTGCTGCCGTGAATAACCTCCATGTCTGCCTGCCGGGCTGGAAAGGGCAGGGCTCAAAACCACGGCAAACACGCTAGTGCACAACCGGAAAAACACACATACGTTCCCCTAAGTCAACATGGCAAGCTCATCAACTCTGAATGGCCCCATATCGATGCTATCACTACTGAGAGCGTCTGGTTATAGACCTTGTCCTCCGAGAGGATAATTTAAGGATGTATTAGACAGAGAGCACCGTCACCTGTTCCTGCTGCAGAGAACTCAGAGGCGGGCCTGCTGCTAGGTGGCTCGTCACAATCATCATGACGTGTGGGTCTCGGCCAGCGTCTCAGGTAAGAGGAACATGGTTGGGGCGGAAATCAATAGCACTTCACATGTATTCTGAGTTGTTCACTTTTGACAGACAGACTTTCGGTTCCAAAGCTGGCCAGGGTCTAGAATGGTTCTTAGAAGTGAGACTTCGAGAAAAGCATGACCAGCACAGCCTAGCAGGCCCCAAGGACAGGAATGGGGTCCCTGCCTCCCAGGGCAATGTCGGGGCTCAGAGCCAGGTGTGTAGTGAGGAGCGATGTCCCCGTGATTTCACACCCAGGTTTGGAGGCTCAGCCTCATGCAGGCTGAACCGTGACGACCATGGTGTCTGGCCAGGAGCCAGGTGACCCAGTGTCTAATCCCCACTTCACTCTGAGAGGTGGGGAGCAGGCAGAATGGTGCCCCCCAAAAGTGTGTCCATATCCTAATCTCTGGATCCTCAAATGTGACCTTATATGGCAAACAAGCAACTATTACCTTTATGGCAAAAGGTCCTAACTTACCGTAAGTTAAGGTTCTTGAGACGAGTTTGGATTATCCAGGTGGGCCCTACACGCCGTGTGTCCTTCTCGAGGGACACGGCGGGAGACGAGTACAGTTGCACAGAGCGGGGCAGCAAGTGCAGCTCTGTGGCCACGAGCCGAGGAGCCCCGGGGATTGCCAGCAACTTCCAGAAGCTCCGGGAGGTAGGAAGGACCCTATGCTGGAGCCTGCACAAGGACACGGCCCCGCCACACCTTGATGTCACACTCCTGGCCTCCAGAACTGTGCGGGAAGAAATCTCTGTTGATTTAAACTGAATTTAAATGAAATAAGTTTGTAGTGAGTCGTTACTGCAGCCACGGGAAGGCATGCAGGTGGGGTGCCCATCCGGCGATGAGGCGATGAGGATTTCCGGCCCACGGACGCTGAGTACCTTGCTGAGGCCGCAGAGCCGGATGCTGGTGGCACCGGGACCCTCCCCCCGCCCCCCGCAACAGGCCTTCCTGAGCCTTCCTGGCTCAGCGGTTACTGCCAGTCACCACCTGTGGTGGCTTCTGCTGCCTCCTTCCCTCCTGGGTCTCCCTGACCTCTGCTGACACAGCGCGGCTAGTGGAGGTCAGAGTGGGCGGAGGGCGGACAGGAGGCGCTGTCTTGGGGTAAAGCAGCCCAAAAGAACAACAAAAGTTCTCCTGGCTTTTTGTGTTGACCTAGTTTTTTGGTTTTCTTCTTGAGATTTCACTGGGTCGTGTCTAGGACGGCCTGACAGAGCCCTGAGACACAAGGCTTTGCAGGTCCCTCCACGGGAGGGGTGACCTTGGTCGGGTTTATTACCTGACCCTGGAGGATGGAGTGTCCACGGGGGAGTCCGGGCAGCGCTGGTGTTCGCAGCAGGGCCTGGGGCTGGGCTGGCAGGACGGAGACGCAGTGTTGGAGAGGGGGCACTGGCCCGGGGACACTGGCCTGTCACAAACCTCCAGCCGCTGACCAGCGGTGCGCCCCTCTCCTTGTCGCAGGGGCCAGAGACAGCAGCTGTGATGGTGGTGGTGGTGGCTGTCACTCACGGATGCTCACCGCTCTGCTGCAGCCCTACGAGGTGGACGGACTGTGTCCCCACCTCCAAGCGGCATGGAGTGGGCGCCGCCTGCCCCAGCCGCAGCTAGACTGGGCGCCGGCCGAAACTTAGCTCCGGAGCGGGGTTCCCCGGCCCACACTCTCGGCCGCCATCCGGGGCTGTTGCCCTGAGAATTCTTGTATACTTAGCAGCAGAGGTGCTTCCTCCCAGGGCTTATATTTTATACCCAGGTCCATGTTTTTCCAAGATGTGGTATGTCCTTAGATGTGAATGAGAGCGTTGCTTCAGACACAAAAGTCATCAGGAAACCTCTGTTTCCCCCTCAAGGGCGGTAATCTCTCGTAGCTGCTGAATCCGGGGCTCGGTCGTGGGGGGGCCAGGGACTAGGGCGACACAGGCCCAGGGGTGGCAGGCTGGTGGTCTGGGGTCTGCTGCTGCCATTCCTCCCCTCCAGCACTGGCCCCGCCCCTGCATCCCTCCGCTGCCCTGGGTCAGAGGACGTGGAAAACCTGGCCAAGGGCATGGCCACCCCTCCTGTGGCGCCGTGTGAGTCTCTCACACGTGGTGATGACCAGAGGGCCCAGGGACCACGAGAGCCGGAGGAGGTTGAAGGGGCCTCGGCCTGCGATGCATCCGAAGCTCGCAGGGGCAGACGCGGGCGAGGAGTGCGTCTGTCACCAAATTGCCGGGGTGGCATCACACCCAGGACCGGGGTGGGGGGCGACATGGCTGACGGGGTTTCAGGCTGCAACTGCAGCTGGTGTCTTCAAGATTCATCCGCGGCTTTCCTGGGGCACTTCTGAAAAGGCGGAACAGGAGAGAATTTAGGAACCAGACAGTTCTCATAAAACAAAATAATGAATTCATCCCAGGTATGAGCTATTGATTTAGCATCACCTAAGAAGTCATCCTAACACTCCATGAAGAATATGTTTTCAGTTCTAAAATCTTCTAATGGATATGTCAATTTTAACTGATTTTTCCCTGCTAGGTCTAAATCTTTCCTTTGGATTGTGCATGCGGCTGTCAACGGGCACTGATAACGTGACAAATGGGGTTAGGATGCACATTTCCATTTTCCAAATGAGGCTATCGGCTGAGGCTGCAGCTGGCCTGCCTCTTTCCAGGCAGGTGACTGCGAAGGTGTGGGCAGCGAGCGGTGGGGCCCTCCATGTGGGAGGGGGCCCCACTGCAGAACCCCAATGTCACCACGGGCCAGGTGTCGGTCCCACAACTCATCATCATATTTACTGTGTTTATGAGGATGCTGCTACTATTATTATTATTAATTGTGCAGATGAGGAATCTGAAGCCCAGAGAGAGCCTGGCAGCGACTTCTTCCATGGTAGCGACCCGTGCCTCCGAGATGTTTCCTCTGTGCCCGACGCCACTCCGAGGCTGCAGCTTACCGCAGGGGGCCCAGGCTCCAGCCTCTTGTGTCGAGAAGTGTAGGCCAGACACTTTCCTGGCAGAGGGCTGTTGGTGGACTCCTGCCCTCCTCGGGTTCCCACCCCGACCCTCCACCTGCCACCCCAGGTGGCTGCTCAGCTGGTGAGGCCCCTCCCGCCATGCATGGGCCCCACTGAGGCCAGCAGCCATCACCAGGAAGGGGGGGTCCACCCGGCCACCCAGCTGGGCCCTGGCTGGCTTTTGTCTCTATGGGCACCAGTCAGCGAGCCAGCAGTCCCCTGGGCAGGGGCCCTGGGGGGCTCGGGGGGGCAGGTGTGTGCACCCCCCACCCCCGAGGCAACTCAGCAACAGCAGGGAGAAACTCCGTGTTTTTCATCACATGGGTCACATGGTGGGGATTTTTATTGGTTTTGTGGACTTGCTATGTGATATTTTCCCCAGAACTTTACCATGATAATGTTTTCTAGACAGCCTGATGATGTCTCCCTTAAGAAGTATTAATATTCAAATAAATTGTTCTTAAGGTGCATCTACTTATGGAATAAACTATAATAAGCACACCACAGTGTTCCATGGAGCCTGGTAGACTTCATAATATACAGAAGGCTCTTGGAGATCCATAACTTTGTTTTAACTTCCTGAATTAGTCTGGAAGGGATGGATGCCTTTCTAGAACAATCTCTGTTGGAGAGGAAAACTTACCCAATGCTTCACCTGAAGGAGGTGGAGTGTCGGTGGGGAGCAACCTTGACAGTCAGTTGGGATGGAGGTGGCTTGCGGAGCCCTTCAGGGAGCCCCTGGGGACAGCACAGGAAGCCGGGGTGCAGGAAGGCATCTCCTTCAAGATCTTCATTCCCCTTCGGCCCATCTGGAGAGTTCACTGCCTAAACCCCATAACCACTGCTTGAGGAGGACTTCACTGCATTTGAAGCTCTCTTCTTTAATGGTAGGTGTCAAATGCATCGCCATATCTAAATATTCAATTCATTAAGTATTAAACATCTGTTCTAAATAATGCTGTGAAATGCAAACGGAAGCAGCTGTGTTAGATCTTAATACAAAATTCATTAAATGCATAGCCCCAAACTTTCCAACCTCATTATAAAGCTGTGTGCTCAACCCTTGCTACCAAAGACGTGTCGTAGCTCCCATAGCCTCTTCTTGAAGCTGCAGCATTCAGGCTGCAGGCATGTGAGAAATATGCCGGGCACGGGGCAGAAAGTACCACTGCTAGCCAGGAGAAACAGGAAATAAAGCTTTGCCAGTTCTGTGTGTCCCCAAGAGAAACTATGTGTTCAGTTCAAAGAACTTTCAGGCTTCACTACCAGAGCTAACCCAGATGTGTCCATGCTTGGGGTCACAGTGGCTCCCACAGCACGGAGCAGGGCATGGTGGACCACTGGCCCAGACCTGTGAGCTTCCCAAGCCATCAGCACCCTGCAGGCCAGCTAGCTACGTGCAGGGGGAACCTGCAGGCAGCAGGGGCACTGGGGAGATGAGTCCCACGGGGGAGAGGAGCCCCACGGTTGTGTGGGGACACAGTAAAGAGGACAGGAGGCTGGTTGGTCTCAGAGCCATTCCTACTACTGCACAGATACCCGGAACCCTTCCCACGAACCTCAGCTACTCAGCATGAGAAGTAGCTGGGCAGGGAGTGGGTGGGGTGGGGCACACAGGGCTTCTGATAGCACTTGGCGGCTGATGAGTTGGTTGGTTGGTTGGTTGGTCAACTAATCTGTTGTATGTTCCCTCCTCCCTCTGCACAGCATTGCTAACACCCCGGTATCTCTCTGCAAAGGATCTCCACTCACTGTGGTGCCTTCAGCCCAGTGATGCTCTTTAACCCCCACGCCTAGCAAAACATTCCAGGATTGGCAGCTTCCCTTTGGGCTTCTCCCTCTCCTCATACCGAGTTCTGCCCTCTTCTTTGGTGCTAGCCCGTGTGTGCCTTGCACGCAGTAGATGCTCAGTGACTATCTCCTGAATGACTTAAAGAACAAATGAACGTAAGATGTGGCTTACGAAGTAATGGATGAGCACACCGCATCCCACCTTCCTTCCAGCCAAGGTTAGGATGAAGTGGGAACAAAACAGTAAAGGAGGTGCAGTCTTGAAATCCACATGGCTCACCCCACAGAAGGTGTCTGCCTGGCCCAGGCTCAGCAGCCCCAGCTGCTACTGTTCCTGTATGAATCCTAGGTGGTGTGGGTCCCGCTGACTTCAGGGGAAGGTACCTGTGACTCAGCCTCCAGCCCATGGAGGTCTGAGCCCCAACTGCTTACGGAAGGCTGGGATTCCTCACGGGGAGCACTCCACGTGCCTGGTGCTTCTCGACGCTTTTCACAACCCACAACGGGAAATGCATTTTGCATTGGACCACTACTCACATATTTACACATTACTTATTGTCTATTCTAACCTTTTGGCATCTCTAAAAATGTATTCTTGCAGTCAAAAGCTCCCTGGGCCCTCCGCACGTCACCGGGATTGTCCGTCTTATTGGGACCACATGGGTTGAATTTCATTTTTGTTAGAATGTCTTCACAGGGAGTTGCTATGATTCCACATCGAAATGAAAGGATTTTGAGTATGCAGAAAAATGCCAAAGCAGGGCATTAGGTCACAAAAACCAGATTCAGTATTAGGGGAGCAAATATTCATCACAAGGAGAATGACCTTGAGGCCACAAGCTTGTTTTTTTCCAAAACAACCACCAAGTGTTTTTTGAGACTTAAGAAGGGAAGTCTCCCACAAATAGTTGAAGTTGGGTCGTTTGGTGACTGAGACACGTGCAAAAGGAAGGACTAGAATGCACCCAGCCATGCAGCCAAAGGCAGGGGAAATGGCCACGTCTCTCAGGATGGAAGAGAAATTCAAAGCACCAAGAAGCTGTTGTGACAGATTCTGGTGTTTCAAGAGTCTGCTGTTTGCCGCCATTCATTGTGGTGTGATTGGCTGTATGTCTTCTTCTTATTCATAAAAATCATAGTACATCTTACAGATCAAGGCACTCCCTGATGCACTAAAGAACACACAACTGAAACACATTTTGCAAGCCAACATTCATCTGTAGTGTGCAAGGCACTGTAAACATTTTCGATTTTACTCTTCTTCATTTTTTAAAAACTCTGGCCATGACCTACTACATTGATTTCCTGGCCCATTTAACGGACTGTGACCTGCAATTTGAAAGGATGGCGCTAGCAGCCATCTCGTCTGCCACGTGCAGGAAGCCCACCGGAGAGGCGGACAGGAGGCGTGACGTCATCCGGTGTCTACCTCGGGGCCATCTGACAGAAACACAACGGGAGCTGCAGATGCAGTAGACAATTTTCCAGTAGCCACGTGAAAAGTGTAAGAAGCAGAAGGTGAAATTAATTTTAGTAGTATGTTTTGTTTAGCCCAACATATTAAAAAATATCATCTTAAGCAATCAATAGTAAAAATTCTCCATGAGCTACTCTGCATCCTTTTCTTCATACTGTCTCTGAAGTTGTGCCTCGCGTACACCGACAGCCCCTCCTAATTCAGACTAGACCCAGTTCATGCATCTAGAAGACAAGAGCCACATGTGGGTAGTGGCCACCGTGTTGGGCAACACAGCTCTCAAGCCAGGACCAGCAAACCTTTTGTGGAAAAGGCCAGAGAATAACTATTTTAGGCTCTGCCAGCTGATGGTTTTTGGCAGAACTCCTCACCTCTGCCATTGTGGGAGGGCAGACACAGGTAATACTTGAACAAATGGCTGTGGTATGTTCGAGTAAAAATGCATTTACAAGAACAGGCGGCAGAACCGATCCGGCCCCCAGGCTGAAGCATGCCACCCTCTGATGTGGGTCATGCCATGCCTAAAGCTATCAATACCTCCAGACCCTCTGGTTCAAGCCAACAAACCCTCTTCTTCAATTCACTTATGATGATTCGAGTAAGATGGCTGCCGTCTGAGGCTCCTGCCCCCACTGAGGGGCGTTGGGCGGCTCTCAGAGGTCCTCTGGGTCCATTTCCACCCAGCCTTCTCGTTCGTTCTTCGGAGAGCACTTCTCAGCCTGCGCTGCCTGTCCGCTGTCTTTCAGAGAGCCTGGCACCTCCACTCATTTCCCTTTCTCTTCTCTGAGGCGTTGGCTGGGTCCTCTTGCATTTGAAAAGCATGGAGAGATGTGAGGTTGACTTCCATGACAGCCGCATTGTCTCTCATGGATTTGGAACCCCCAATCCAGGGAGTAGGGAAAATTGTCAGGCTGGTTCAGAGCAAGCTGGCCAGACAGGCGGAAGGGCCCTCCAAGTGCATAGGCTTCCAGGGTACAGAAAAGCATCCACTCCTTCCCTCCCTGGTCACAGCTGCCTTGAGGCTGCAGGAGGAGCTGGTGGACCCAGGGCCATAGCAGCTCTCACAAACACCGCACAGTGTCAGCCAAATCGTGCCAGCATCTGACTTCAGCTCCAGGAGAGGCACTCACCCAGCCCTGCCCAGGAAATGATTTCCAAATGACAAACATTAGCCTAGAGGTTTCCAATGCCATTCTTGGAGCCAAGTGTTCATCATGGAATCAAGGCATGTAGCGGGCCTCCGCAGGTTTGCCTGCCCATCCCTCGCTTTCCCGTGGGTTGTCCCCAGTTGGTCTCCAATGACTGGGGGACACCAGACCAATGAGCCATTGCCCTGAGGATTCTGGACTTGGAGAAAGCCAATTTGCAGGGAGAGTGAAGGAAGACAGTGGCTGAAACGCCAAGTGAAGCCAGTGGGGACACAGCCAGGGGACCCGTGGGCATGCATGTCCCTGGATCTCATATCCAGATCTGGCCCGCTCCTGCTTTCCTAGTGGCTCAGTGGCTCGTAGGGGCATCTCCAAGTCTCTCAATAAGCCCCTTTCTGCTTCAGTGGTTCCCAGTTTGTTCCAACCAGTACAGGCAAATGAGTCCTGCTGAGTCCTACTACGTAAGCCTGATCTAACTCAGGTGGTCCAGAGTCACAGTGAATACACTGAGGTGAGAAAGGCAAGGGACACCCGGGCGGCTCAGTCCTGCAGGGGCAGCAGCCTGTCTGAGGCCGGAGGCCTCCAACGGTCCCACTGTCTCAGGGCTTAGTTTAGCCGTGGGGCAGCGCCTCTCCTGCCCAGGGGAGGAAGCCCCTGCTCACCTTCCTGGGTAGGCTGCTCTACCTGCTCCCCTCGGGACGCCCGAGCAAGTCTGCCAGGTGGGGGAGCAGGAGGTTTGCTGACTCAACCCAAGTAGACTGGGAATCTGAGGGCTGGGCCAGCTGGAATGAGATGAGACGTTAACCTGAAGAGAATTCCCTTCCCCAGCACTTTTCTCCAGAAAACACTTGTGACTTGTAAATATCACATGCTGTTTGGGGCATTATAGGCATGACTTGGGGAATGAACAACAAAGTCACAACAATCTGGGACAAACTTCTGGATAGGGTTGAATCGTCCCCCCAGAACTGTGGACTGTGACACGATTTGGACATAGATCTTTGCAGGTGTATTTAGTTAGGACAGGGTTAGGCCAGATTAGTGTGGGTCCCAAATCCAGTGACTGGTGTCCTTATAAGGAGAGGAGAGGACAGAACGCACAGGGACGATGGTGGGGGCAGAGGTCAGAGGCGTGCAGTTACAAGCCAAGGCGTGCCTGCCAACACCACAAACCAGGGAAAGACAGGGACCCTCCCCCCAGAGCCTGCAGAGGAAGTACCCTGCCGACACACTGATCTCCAACTTTCAGCCTCTGAAAGAGAGTAAATTTCTGTTGCTTTAAGCCATCCAAATTTGTGGTAATTTGTTACGGCAGCCCCAAGAAACTAATGCAGCGGGCCTCCCAATGGAAAGAAACCCCTTAGTCAGGTGGTCCCCCTCGGCGGGGCCCCAGCGCCCACCCTGAACTCTGGTCTGCTCCTTCCTAGCGGCCACACAAAAGCCTCCCTCGGCCCCATGCTCCACGGGCCCCTCTCTGTCCCGGGGGGCCACCCCGCCGGCACCCACCGGCCCAGAGAGCTCCTTCCTCGGGGTCCCGTGCCCGCGCAGAAGGCCCCGTCACGATGATCTCCGGGGACGGTGGCACCTCTGTCTGCAGGGAGCCTCCCTCTCCTGCAGCGAGCTCCTGGAGGCCGCCCAGGGCCCCCGCCAACTCCGCGCCAGCCCAGAAAGGCAGTTCGTGGACGGGGTGCCCAGTGCGAGCACTCGGTAGAGACAAACCTTGAATGTGCACAAGCAGCAGCAGCTGGGGCTTTGCCAGCAGAGCAGGGATTTGAGAACAATAGTTCCTGTCGACCACGGGCTTGACGGATAGCAACACTGGACCTGACTCTTGCTGCCCGCATGGATCCTTTCTCCTCACAATCCATGGGGGACATGCTCGGCTCCCGTTGGATGGGTGAGGTGACTGGCGGCACCGCGTCCAAGGGCGGCTGGCCTCCCCCTGTGCCACCCCTGACTCTCAGGTGCACCCCGGCCCCCTGGGCTGTCTCCCTTGCACCCGCAGGACAAAGCCCATGGCGGCCTCCTCTCCAAGGCACCCGGCCCCACCCTCACTGTGGGAATGGGCAGCTGGAAACGGCCACTCGCATCCGTGACTTCCCTAAATCTGGACAATTATAGATCGTATTTCTGGAGCATACTTAGCTCATAATAGGACCAACTTGTTGCCACTCTTGAAACTCTTGCTCCTGGTGATGGAGGACACATGGAAGAGGTGGCTGGAAGTTCATGGTCTTTTCTATCCGTCTGTTGTCTCCAGGCCTGGCACGACTAGCCAGTGCCAGCAAACGGCCTTGCTCCCTGCCCCCTGGTGCTGCCCTCTGTGAACAGGAGCTCACCGCCGGGCTTGCAAGGTGCTGTGAGGATCAAAGATGGGCCGGCATGTAGGCAGCCTCAGAATGGGCTCGTCGGTTCCGCGCCCTGTCATGGAGTGATGGAGGAAGGCTCTCTTCTAGGGACCTGTGACCAAACCAAAGCACAAACCGTAACCGAAATTCAAGCCCGGAATTCAAGAGTGTGCTATGGATGGAAATGTGGCCCCCTTATATTGCCCAGGGCAAAGGCCAAGCCCTCATGGGGCTGTCTTTAGAGATGGGGTGACTGAGGTTCTAGGTGGTCAGTAGGACTGGAGTCCTTACAAGAGAGACAGTAGGGACGCGTGTGCACGGAGCACAGACTACGCGAGGACACGGCGGACACACGACCATCTGCAAAGCAAGGAGAGAAGAACCAACTCCGCCGACACCTTGATCTCGGGCTTCTAGCCTCCAGGACTGGGAGAAGATAAATTCCTGTTGAAGACCTCCGGTGGGTGGTACTTCATTCAGCCGCCCTAGCAGACAAATATACGGCAAGCACCCCTGATCTTCCTTACTGGTTTTTAAAATTCAATTTTTCAAATCGACTCCTTGATCAGAACGCTGCCATGTTCCGAGACAGACACAAGGGTTTCGGAATCCATGTCTCCAGGGCAGTGGTCTCCACGGACATTGTCAGGAGCCACCGCAAAGCTGTGAGGATGAGCCTTTCGCATTTACAGGTGCCTGGCTCCTCAAGCTCCCGTTCCGGGAAGGGGGGGGCTCGGAGTTAGCGGCGCCGGTTCGCACTGGGAAGCTGCTGTGACGTCTTTGGCGTGGGGGACACCGTGCTGTGTCCAGAGCCTGGTCGGGGCTTCCTCACCGCACACTGCTTGGACAATGCTGCACAGATGGTGCTGACCTCGGAGCTCCTCAAGCCCTTCTCCCAAAGCATCTGGGACATGTCCACAGTCCTCAGCAGCGTGTTCTCCACTGGGCAATTCCAAGGGATGTGCAGAGGAGATTTTTTCCTCTCTTTTAAAATGCACTTAGGAATGGCTGTGTTGGTAAGCTGGGGATTCCAAGCGCTCCCAATCACTGGAATGTTCTCCCTAATTTGAAATGTTTTCCTCTCACAGCTCCCAAAAATTTGCACAAACGATCGATCCCACTGTTCAGGTTTGGATCAGAGCCCCAGCGCTGGCTGTTGCAGCAAGAGGTGGAGCAGGCAATTTAGACACCCCATTAAGGCAATAAAAACCTCTTTCTGCATATTGAAATATACAAAAGGAGCAGGGACTCGGCAGTCAGCAGCATGCAAGCATTTCCTTGTGGGGCAACAATGAGAAATAGGCCTGTTGGGCCTGGGCAGGTGACCCAGGGAGCCTGGACTGGGTGTGAGATCCACTGGGCCCCCCACCTTTCCTTCCAACCTCCTGGGCACTGAGAACAGTGCCTGGGGCCTTCCCCACTTCTGATGCTTGTTGGCCACAAAGAAGGTCCCATGAATCCTGAAACCACTGAGTAGGAACAGGTGCCCGTGGCCAGGAACCCAGGCCCAAGGTGCTCCAGGGAGCAGAGCCCTCTGTGAGCAACCAGCTGGGGGCGCAACTTTGGCCAAACACAGCTCACAGCCTGTGCTTCAGAGCGGCAGAGCGCAAGGACTGAGCACTCAGTGATGGCTCCCAGACCCCGAGGGTCCCGAGTCAGGGGGACGCCCACGCACCCCGGACTCAGGGTCCTGAGAACAACTGCATTTTCGCGATGACAGCTGTCTCCTCCACTTCAGGCACTCTGCCCTGCTCACATGCCATTGTCCGCCTTGACAAGAAACCGAAACAACGACCCCGAAGCGAAGACTGGGACTCTCCCTCCCGGCTGACATGCCAGGAACTCCTTCCTCGGGCAGGCCCTCCCAGCCCCGCTGGGCGCCGCAGCCTCGCCTGGCTGTGCTGTGAGTGGGGGCCACGCGCCGGGCACGCAGGCCGGTCAGCCCTGCCGAGGGGCAGCTCTGCAGCCTGCCGACATCGCCCTCCAACGCCCCCAGACACACCACCCGGCCGGAGGGAGACGCGGGTTCTGGGCAAGTCTTTGCCAGCCAGGGCGTGGGCCCAGAGGCCACACGGCCACGTCCCAAGGCCTGGGTGACTGCAGGGCTCTGAGGGGGTGCAGCCGTATTTATCACAGCAGGTGTGAGGCCCCAGGAGGAGCAGCTCTCAGGGCCTGGGCCAGCGCCCAGGAGGTGAGGGGAGACCCCTCGTGCCTCAGGAGTCTCACGGGGGCAGAATGAATCCAGAGGAGCACAAGAAGGAAGCAGGTCTGATTCCTGGGGCCCAACTCCTGTCAGCCGGTCCTTTCACCAGGTGCTCCCTGGAGCCTTTGAGCACCTGCTTCTGGTTGTAATGGTTCCAGGGACCGACACTCTGGGCGTATTAGTGACCTGGAGCTGCCGCAACAGGCTGTCACCAACTGGGTGACTTAAACCAAGAGAAATGGACCCTCTTACAGCTCTGAGGCCAGAAGTCCAAAACCAAGGTGTCGGTAGGGTTGGTTCCTTCCGTCACTTTACGACTCCCTCCCAGCTTCTGGCGGCTGCCCACAGTCCTTGGCGTCCTGTATTTGCAGATTCTTCCCTCCAAACTCTGTCTCCATCTTCAGATGGTCTTCTCTGTCTGAGTCCCCACCTGGGTCTGATAACAACCCTCTCCTTGCACTTAGAGCCTGCCTTGATCCAGTTGGATCTCGTCTTGATCCTTGATTACATCTGCAAAGACCTTATTTCCAAATAAGGCTGAATTCTGAGGTTCTGAGTGCAAATGAATTTTTAGGGGAACACTATTCAATGCACTAGAGTGGGTGTGGGGGTTGCTTGTCCAGTCCGCAGTGAACAGTATGGACACTGTCTCCACACCCATCCAGGGTTGGGGCAGGAAGGCCCAAAAGGACACAGATTCAGCTCTCCTCCAAGCCAGACCTCCCTTTATTTTATAACCTCCTTAATTTTTATTTTAATTAAGTCCAATTATTGCAACAACCCTGGTGAATTGAAATCAAGGATTTTTTTAGTTTTCTATTGCCATTGTAATAAATGACCACAACTTAGTGGCTTAAAACAACCCAAACTATCGTACAGTTCTGTAAGTCAGAAGGCCAATGTGGGTCTCAGTGGATGACAGTCAAAGTATATCTGCAGGGCTGGGCTCCTTTCCAGAGGCTCTAGGGGAGAATCCATGTGTGTGTCTTCTCTGGTTGCTCCAGACTGCCCGTGATCCTTGGCCGTGGCCTCCTTCCTCCATCCTCAAGGCCAGCAAAGGCAGATTGAGTCCTCTTCACATCACATCACTCTGACTTCCTTTTCAGCTTCCCTTTTCTACTTAGCAGGACCTTGGTAAGGATACCAGGCCCACTCAGACAATCCAGGATCATCTCCCTATCCTAAAATCAGCAGATTAGCAACCGTAATTCCATCTGTAATCTGAATTTCTCTTTTCACGTAACCTAATGTATTCATGGGTTCCAGGAATTAGGACATGGACAACTTGGGGTGGTGGGTTTATACATCACTCTGTTTACCACAGGGGTTTTCCTAGATATCTTCCTGCTCTTGATACCTAATCTCACTTCATACTTGTCAGTGTACATCCTCTGCATTAATTCAGTTCCTTAAATTTAGTAAGACTTGTTATGTGGTCCAGTGTGTGGTCATCCATCTTCCAGAACATACCATGTATTCTGAAGTTGCAGGTATGGTAGAAATATCAATTAGATCAAGGTAGCTGATAATGTTCTCATATCACCCATATTTTAAATGAAATTATTTCTCTATTTCTATCAAGTGCTGAGAAATGGCTGTTAAAGTCTCTAAGATTATAGAATTTTTACTTATTAGGTACATATACATTTATAATTATGTTTTCCTGATGAATTGACCCTTTTATCACTATGAAATGTCCCTCTTTATCTCTTAATGCTCTTTGTCTGGAGGTCTATTTTGTCTGATATTAATGTAGCCATTCCAGTGTTCTTATGCTTACTGGTTGCATGATATACCTTTTTTCCATGTATTTATGCTCAGCCTATCTGGGTTTTCATATTTAAAATAACGATTTTAAAGTAATATATTTAAAATAACTACTTCAGCTGGGTCTTGCTATTTTTAATTTTTACTTTTAATTGTGGTAAAATATACATAACATAAAATTTACCATCTTAAATGTACCATTACCATTTTTAAGTGTAAATTACTTTTTAAGTATACAGTTCAGTAGTGCTAAATATATCCGCATTGTTCTGCAACCAATCTCCAGAATGTTTTCGTCTTGCAAAACTGAAATTCTATACCCACTACACAACTCCTATTTCTCCACCCCCACCACTACTTCCAACCCCTTGAAACTACCATTTTACTTTCATCTCTATGAGTTTGACTATTCTAGGTAACTCACATAAGTGGAATCATCCAGTATTTGTCTTTTGTGACTGGCTGGCTTACTTCACTTGGCGTGATGTCTTTGAGGTTCATACATATTGTAGCCTGCTTCAGAATTTCCTTCCTTTTAAGGATAATATTCCATTGTATGGATTTACCACATTTTCTGTATCTGTTCATCCACAGATGGACATCTGGGTTGCTGCCATGTTTTGGCTACTGTGAATAGTCCTTTAATGAACAGATGTATGTACAAATGTCTCTTCATGTCTGTGCTTTCTTTTTGCTTGCTTTTTCTTTTGGGTATGTTCTCAGAAATGTAATTGTTGGATCATATGGTAATTTTATTTTTTAATTTTTGAGGAATTGCCATACTGGCTTATATACCAGCTGTACTATTTTATATTCCCACTGATTTCTCCACACCTTTGCCAACACATGTTATTTTCTGTTCTTTTTCTTACTGTAGCCTCCTAATGAGTATAAGATGTGGGTTTTGCTTTTCAAAATCCATTCTGACAATCTGAGCCTTGTAAATGGCATACTCAGTTCACTAATATTTAATGTAATTTGTGATATGGTTGGATTTAGGTATGCTAATTTATTATTTGTTTTCTGTTTGTTCTCTCTGTTTCATGTTCCTCTGTTCCTCATTTTCTTTCTTCTGGATTATTTGAATATTGTTTAAAATTCCATTTTAATTAATCTACTGTGTTTTAGCTATATCTCTTTACATTACACTATTAGTGGTTGCTTAGGGATTAAAATATCCATAATATACAACTTTAGCTTTTCAATCTACTTAGAGTTGATACTGTTCTAATATATGTAAAATGTAGAAAACTTATAACTGTATAGGTCCATTTGCTCCCCAGTCCTTCATGCTATAGTTGTCATGGGTATGATATCCACATACATAATAAACTCCAGAAGACAATGTTGTAACTTTTTGTTTTAAACAGCCTTATGTATTTTAAAGAAATTAAGATTTTTGAAGTCTTTTATGTTTATTCACATATTTCCCAGTTTTGATACTCTTCACTAATCCCTTAAAAACTGAATTTCCAACTGTTATCACCTCCCTTCAAGTACTTCTTTTAGCATTTCTCAGGAATAGCAACACATTTTCTATGTGTTCTTTAATCTGAAAATATTTTCATTTTTGAAGGATACTGTCCCTGATTATAGAATCCTAGGTGGGCAGGTTTTTCTGTAAGCATTTTGGAGATGTTGTTCCAATGCCTTTTGGCCTCCATAGTTTTGGATGGGAAGTCTGCTGTATTTCCAAATCATCTTCCTCCAGGTACAATGTGTGTAGTTTTTTTCTGACTACCTTAAAGGTTTTCTCTTTCTTTGGATTTTCAGCAGTTTGATTAGGAGGCTTAGATGTGGTTTTATATATATTTATCCTGCTTAGGGTTCACTGAGCTTTTGAAACTCAAATTTATGTGTTCACCAAATTTAGGAAATTTCTTGGCCTCTATATCTTTAGATCCTTTTTCGGCTACAATCTCTGTTGCTTCACTTGGGACGCAAATTGCACATATATTAGACCTTCTGATAAGTTTTCCTGACACTCTGTTCATTATTTCCAATCTATTTTCTCTCTCTTCTTCAGATTGGACATTGATACTTTTTATATTCAAGTCTGCTGACTCTTTCATCTGTGGTCTCCATTCTAGTAATAAGCCAATCCACTGAATTTTTAGTTTTAGCGATTACATTTTTTCAGTTCTAGAATTTCTATTTGATTTTTCTCATAATTTCTATTTCTTAGCTGAGATTTCTTCTCTCTTCTTTCACTGCCAGCATATTTTATTTCATCTAATACAATTATAATAGCTCCTTAAAAATCCTTGTCTTCTTAATTCCAACATCTTGAGACCATCTAGGATTGTTCTCAGTTGACTGACTTTTCTCTTGAGTCTGGATCACATTTTTAAGCAAGTTTAGATTGTATCCTGGAATGTTGTGTATTGGGAATGTTATGGTGCAGAGATTCTGGGTTGTTTTAATCCTCTAGAGAATGTTGATTTTTTGTTTTAGTAAGCTGTTTTCATCCTCCAGAGAACGTTGATATTTTTGTTTTGTTTTTGTTTTTGTTTTGACCGAACTTAAACTGCAAACTCTCTTTCATGTCAGGTCAAATCATAGTTCAGATCTGCTTTTATTTTAACTGCTCTGAATCTGCCTAAAAGCATGCGTAGTTTAGGGGCTGACCAGAGACTTGGGTAGAGCTGTTTTTTGTTTGGTTGTTTGTTTTGGTCCACAGTTTGTAGATTTTATTTACAAGAGGGCTAGGTCCATAGGAGTTTCCCTTATGCTTGTTTCTAACACACCAGTATTTTGCCCACCTGTCACAAAGCTCAGAGGCCTCTGAGCAGGAATAAAAGGCCAACTCTCTCTGGGCTAAGGGCAGAGGCAGCTGTGAGCAAACCTGTCTTCATCAGTTTGCCCAGGATACAATAACAAAATACCACATACTATGTAGCTTAAACAACAGAAATCTATTTTCTCACAGTTGTGGACTGTAGAAGTCCAAAATCAAGGTGTCAGCACATTTGGTTTCTCCTGAGGCCTCTCTCCTTGGTATGTAGATGGCCATTGTTTCCCTGTCTCTTCACAGTTTTCCCTCTGTGCCGTGTCCTGATCTCCTATTCTTATAAGGACAACAGTTACATTGGATTAGGGCCCACCCTATGACCTCATTTACCCTTAATTACCTTTAAAGACTCTATCTCCAAATATAGTCATATTCAGAGGTACTGGAGGTTAGGACTCCAACATATGAATTTGGGAGGAAAACAATTAATCCTGTAACAATGCCCTGTAAAAGCTGAGGACCACCCTCTCTTAAAAGGCTGTGATTAATTCAGTTGATAAACTCAATGGCACCCATGTCATTATCATATTCTGATGAGAAACCTGAGGCTCAGGAAGATACAGTCATGGAGCTAGTGAGCAGCATGTCTGATACCAACCTCCAACATCAGGCCTGTCTGACCAGGAACCCACTTTGGGTCTTGGGCTCTGGTCTTCCAAGATCAATAGGTCATGGGCACCACCCACAGACCCCGGGACCTCCTGTCACAGGACCATAAGCATCTGTAGGGGCAGTTCCCATACTGGATGGAGGGCACCAGATGGTTTTTGTGGGCCTGGTCTGTGGCTCAGCACCAGCTCCCGGCAGCCCCAAGAGCCTGGCCCTGAGGTGGGCAGTTTCCTCTCCAAGCCCCTCTGACACCCTATCCAGCACTTTACCTGAGGGGTGGCCCCTTTCTCATCATCAGCCTCCCCATGGCTGTGTGTTGCTGTGAATATGCCACATTTTCAATGGTCCTTGATTTAACAATCAAAGGGAGAAACAGACATGGCTCCCTGATTGGTGTAAATCACTACAGAAGGTGTCCTGAGTTCCCAGAGTACGGCATGGCCGCACACAGGTACGTGCCTTACCTCAGTAGGTGCTTTCCTTTGTCGTCCTTCTCCACGTGGACCAGGGCAGGGTTCCCAGAGAAGGAAGGAGCCTAGCAGAGTCTACAGTCCTGTCCTAGAGCATCCAGCATCCCACACTTGCCTCTCCCCACTGGGTACACCCCAGAAATGAAAACTTCTGCAGAGATGTGTCCCACATGAGAGGGGTGGGCTCTTCTGAGGTGCAGCCAGGGGAATAAAGCAGCACCTGGAGTGAACAGAATTGAAATGTTCTGGAATACTTGGCCTCAATGTCATTTTAAAGTGCAGATGATACTGCAGAGCATGGCATGGACCTGCCTTGGGGCCACCAGAAAGTCTGGGTGGAAACGGAAGGGGGCAGGAGTCAGGGCAATGCCATCGGCACCATGGGAGAGGATGCACAGCCAGAGGGGCTGCTGGCTGGTCCAATTCTCCACTTCTCTGTTGCAGGCTCAGTGGCATTTTATGTGTCAGAGATTTTTAACCAAGCTCCACTACTGTCCCTCAGCTTCATTCATGCAATTATATTCATGCAGTAGATTCACGTACTTTGCCTCAATTACGCTGTCAGGGGAACCACCTGGCAACCCATTAATCCCCTGGCAAAGTCTCTGAGAGGCAAACAAATTCACAGAAGGATGGCTGACGATACTGAATTTCACCCGCTCTCCTCCTGTGGAAGGTGTCAGAGTACTCGAGCTCCCAGGGAGAAGCAGGTGGCTCAGGTGGCTCTGTCCTGTATTCTACGAGCTTGCCCTTGCCACTGTCCAGCTGCTGCTAGTTCATCCCCCCACTCAGGGAGGTGCCATATCACAGTGGGCAAACCCCAGAAAAAAGGGTGCAACGTGCATGCAACATGCCACCCAGTGTAGGGTCACAACAGGAAGATGTGCAATTACAGGGACAAAAATACCCTGAGGAAATCAACACGGGACTTATTAATATCAGATCCATAGGTGACAACTGTCAGACAATCGGTCAACAAGGCCTCGTGTCTGTGTGATCCAGGCTAACCCGTTACGATCTTTATGAAGTGTCCTTCTGGGGGGTCCGGATCTTCAGATATGAGGGGAAGCCCTGCCCTTTTATTAGGAGCTAAGCTCTTTATACTCTGACCATATTGCAGCAGGTTAGAAGTCTAAGCTTTATTGTCTTATGTTATTGAAAATCCAGATTCCGGCAGGCTTCTCCCTCAGGTCACGCTTTGTCTGCGAATACATTCTCATTTCTCCATGTACAGAGACCGTCTGGAGAGAGGCAGAAAAAGATTATGACTGTAATATACTTAAATCCAATTTATTTGCCTGGCCAGAAACTTCCACCCTCCACAATAGCTTCCTACCCGAGATGTTGTCTTTAATTCTTTGGTGACAGGGAGAAACATGCGGTCCCGGCTTCCAGCAGGTATGGGCAGAGCAGGACGGCATGGGTCCCCAGATGTCTGGGCCAGCGGGTGGCGGGAGCGCCCCAGGTGGAGGACCAGCACGGACTCGGGTTTCTGGCTCAGAACTTCTCATTTGTTGATTGCGGATAAATCCTCAGTTGCATGTGGTCACGGGAAGAGAAATACATTCACTAGAGAATAACAGGTCTAGGAAAGATCCCCCCGACCCCTCGACTTTCGCCACAGGCCCCCACTTCTGTTCTAAGTCAGTCAGGAGCATGCATCTGCTGGCTGCCATCTCCTGCCCAGGATTCTGCCCCAGCAGGGTAGTCCTTCGAGTCACAGTCAAGGTCTTCATTAGCCTGTGTTAACATTTCCTCCAGACTTGGCCTCTGGACACAGGCATGTAGGCTGGGAGGAAAATGATTCAGGGGGATTATTTTCTTAATTAGCATTTGTTCAATTTAAATGATGGGATACAAAGACCAGCCAGGGCAGTCGGGAGGTATGGGCGAGGTCCAGGGCCTGGAGGGTGCCCAGCCGCAGCCCCAGTCCCTCCCTGCCCCCCGCCCTGGCCTCAGACTGCCCAGTTCACGAGGTTGGCACTAGGCTGCCCTCCTGACTATCATCTGCAGGCCCTGCCCGCCACCCATTCAGTGCTCCTTGGGACACAACCACTGAGCATCAACTGTGTGTGCTCTCCCGTGATAGGCCTCCACAGGGGGAGGAGGCGGGTGAGGCAACCTGGAAGAAAGGCATGAACCGTGGGGTTCTGAGCTCGGAGACAGGGTCCCAGCTGGCAGGGAGGACCCAGGAGAAGCCTGGGAGAGGCTGGGCACAGTGAGTAACTGCCGCCAGTTTACCTGGAATGTCCCCATGTTAGCACCGAAAACCATGTGTCCCGGGAGACCCTCAGTCACAGACAGATTGGGAGAGTCGGTCACCTAGTAGCCAGGAATGGAGACAGAAGCCCTGACCAGTGCTGCTCTGTCCCATATGGCTGAGCCCTCAAGGCAGCTTACAACCTGGGCCTGTTGTCTCATTCGTAAACCGCGGACGATAAGGATGCCTCTTTACCTCTAAGAAACCTCATGGCTTCTCATACACTATTTTGTTTGGGTGCAGGCACTTGGGATGACCATGAATTGCTGTCCCCGGAGAGCTAATGGCATGATCCAGTGACAGATGTGGCAAAGTACACAGCATCGAGGGCACGAGGTTTGGGATAACAAACTGGCCTACTGGGGGACGCTGGCTCCAAAGCCAATGGTAGGCTGTGAGGGTGCTCCAGGAAGGAACCCCCATCCTCTGCCCCTCTCCCTTCTCCTGGGATGATTATGAGAGTGGACGTATCCGTGGGGATGCCAGGAGCTGCGGTTGGAGCAGTCTGAGCCTGGGGGCCACCTCTTCAAGGGAATGCTGGGAAATCTGGCTGCCAGCAGCATCAGCAGGCCTGGGGTCAGGGGCCCCAGACCCCACTCCCTATTGGGCTAGAGATGCCCCTGTGCCAGCCAGTGGCTTGCCAAGCAGCCCACAGAACTCCCATAACTGCATCCTAACATCTGCTTGTCTGCCGTGCAAGGCACGTGTGAACATTTGACTCTCTCCAAGGTGAAGGCCATGCCAAGGCTCCTTTGGCAAAGCAGCTGAGGCAGTGGGTCATTTGGTTCACGGACACCAAGTAGTGGTGTCAAATTCTCACAATTCTTATTCTTCCAAAGAGAAGTGAGACAGCAATAAAAGCCTCTGGTGATTCTCCCCTGCCCTGCCCCACCCTGCACCTTACTCAAAGGAAAAGAATGCAGAGGCCACTGTGGTGAAGCAGGAGGCCCAGCGTCTGGGGGGCACTGAGGGCTAGGAGGGCTTTGGGGAACTGCGCAGGGCCCCTTACTCAGGGGAACACTCCTGGGCAGGAGCCAACATACAAAAGGATGCGAAGCCTTGGTGAGGACCCCATGGCCACCCCCAGACCTCTGAGGTGGGCAGGAGGTGCTGCACGGTCCCAAACGGCATCACCTCCTTCTGACCCCTGCAGGGCAGTCTGCGACACCGGTTTCACTTGGAAAGAGACAGCGCTCCTGAGCTGACGTCTTGCCCGGGAGAAGCTGTGCTGGAGACAGAATGCGAAGCAGCAAACCCCTACATGCCAGTGCTCTCACCTCCGAGCACACACGCCTCCACATGCTGAAGCCTCTCGGGACGCCAGAGTTTCCACATATGGAGTCTGGGCTCAGGAGGTCCTTTCGGAGGTCTGGGGAGCAAGGCTCAAAAGGCACCTTTGGGCACAAATCTATACATAGACTCACTTCCCAGGAAAGCCACAAATTAACCAAAGAGCAGGAGCATTTTACGTATTAATAGAATTTGCCAAATTGTCATCCAAAATGATCGTAACACCGTTTACAGCTACCAAGAGTGACTGAGTGCCTTTTCCACATCTTCACCAGCACTAAGTATTATGCTTTTAAAAAATTCTTGCTAATTTTATAGTAAACTATCTAGATTAGAGTTGCATACTCTAGCCTATGAATTTTAGCTTTTTTGCCATAGGCAAAATTCAAAAGTAACCTCAGTGTCTCTCAATAGTATACTGGCTATGAGAATTATTGTTCCTCTTAAAATGATGAGCCAGATCTGCACTGATGCACACTCACATGCATATACATATACACACACACACACACACATACACACCCCCCACCAGCAGAGTGTTGTGGGCATCCGGGTACGGGGTGGGGTGGGGGAAGACATGAGACAGAGCACCGGGTACGGGGTGGGGTGGGGGAAGACATGAGACAGGCACTGAGTTTCAGGGCCGGACCAGGGTTTGTGCTAAGTCAGACACTGCGTGGTCACCAGGTCGATGGAAAAATCATTCTGCAAGTGTTAGCCACTCAGAGCAGTCTGGATGGAACTATGTTAACTGACCAAGGAAATATATTAGAAAACAAAAACTCTGCTACTTGGATTGAATCTACATTCTTAGAAGAGTTTATAAATGGGTAAGTGCTTTCTTCAGCTCATTTTTTCAGAAGCAACTCTGTGATCCATTTTACTCTCCGTTTTCTAGAACAGTCTTGGCCCTGTGTGTCTCAGGGCTGGTGTGTTTCAGGCTGAAGCCTTGGAGCCTCTTGGCGCTTCTCCTTGGAGCTGCCCAAGCCACGCAAACCAGCCCCTCAGCACGGAGACTCCTTCAGCACCGGCCCCTCCGCTCTCCCCACAGCTGTGCTGCCCCCTCACCCCGGATGCCTGAAATCCACTCTGTTCTGTATCTGCTCCTGCCTTCTCAGACCCATAACTATTCAGAGGCACACGCATCTTCATCACTCCAACCAGACGTAGAGAGCCTACGTCTAACTGGTGTGACAGGCAGGAAACCAGCCACGGAAGAAGGTCTAGGAAGGAAGGAGGGCCGACCTCATCACCTGGAGGAAAAGTGAGTGTGAATGGTGTCAGATGATACGAGGGAGTCACTGTTTTGTGAGATGTAGGGAAGTTAAAAGTGCGGCCAAGATATCCTCACCTGCTAAAGATACATGCTGGAGTCTTTAGGATGACATAAAACAAGGCCTTGGTTTTGCTTCATCTACCCCAGGACAGAAGTCCTCACAGAGAGAGAAGCAGCAAGACGGGCTGAGTCAGCACTTGATGAAGCTGGACGATGCACAGGGGAGCCCAGTCTCCGGTTCTACATGTAAGCAGGTTTGAATCTCCCACAACACAAAGTTTTTGAAAGCACCTGCCAATAGTAAAAAATAAAAATAAATAAACAAGGGAGTTGAGGGGCCAATATACTTAAACCAAAATCAGTTATCATTATAAACATGTTGGTATTCTTAGAAAATCCAGGAGAATTAATTTGTTAAAATATTAAAAACGGGGGGCGCCTGGGTGGCTCAGTTGTTAAACGTCTGCCTTCGGCTCAGGTCATGATCCCAGAGGCCCTGCATCGGGCTCCCTGCTCAATGGGAAGCCTGCTTCTCCCTCTCCCATCCCCCCTGCTTGTTTTCCCTCTCTCGCTGTGTCTCTGTGTGTCAAATGAATAAAAAATTAAAAAAAAAAAGAAAGTATTAAAAATGAACAAGAAGGTGTACCAGCCGGCCAGATCAAACACATCTATAAAGATCTAAAACTCCTCCCAAATACCAGCCACGGAAAATACCACTGGAAAACAGATTTTTAAAAAGATGTCATTTATAACATGTGCTGGGTCCCATGTGCATGTGGGAGAAAGCCCCCTGCCCCTGTGTTGCCCTTTGCTTTCTGGGTCCCTGAGCAGCTGAGACTTGTGATCGTCCCGAAGACCCCGCATCTCCTTGCCTCTGAACTACGAGCTGCTTGAGCCCTCCCTCTTCATAACCAGGGCATCTGTCCACCCACTGCTTAAACCAAAAGGAAGGACTGACGCCCCAGGGCAGTGCAGAGCTCAGCCTCCTGCAGGGAGGACCCGCTTGCAGCTTGTAGATGGTGGGCAGTTTTTTAGTTTGCACATGATAGATTTGAAACTCTGAGGGTTGGGGCTCACGGGCACCCAACCCAGCAGGCCCTCGCAGTCCGTAGCACCCAACGGCACATCAGCCATGTGAGGGGCAGAGCTCCCAGGGCCTCCCGTGAGCGGCACCTCTCAGCCTGCAGACTCCAGGCACCCAGCTCTTACCTGCAGCTCTCTCCCCTCAGGACCTTGAGCTTGGTGGGAGATGGTCACACTCGCTGTGATGATGGCTCCCACAGAGCCACGGCCAGGGCCCGCAGGCCCGTGGAGGTGAATAAGACCCACCCCTGAAGAAAGTTTTGGACCCGACCCAGGGAGTTGGGTTTCCCTGGAGGGCAGGGACCAGCTTGATCCTCGGGCCAGGCCTGGCCACTGGGGACCCTGAAGGTGCTTCCCAGCAGGGCAGGTTCTGAGGTGGGCTTCTTCTGTCCTGCCCGGGGCTTGTGCTGCATGCTCATCAGAGCACTTCCATCACAAATCATTACGCCTGTCACTGGCTGCCACAACTTTTGAGAACAGAAAGGAAAATCACCATGTGTCACATATCAGCAGGCTGACACCAGCAGGTAATCAGAAAGGTGGGGGCCCCACCTGAGTGTGCTCTGAGATGGGGCCGGCACAGGCCCTGTGCCCCCGACCCTGGATCGGCACCTCTGGGCCTGGCACCCCTGCATGTTTGTTTGCCTAGAAACCATGGCACAGCGTCGCTGGTAGCTGTCTAAAGCTTAAGACCTTTAGGGGCACCTGGGTGGCTCAGTCGTTAAGCGTCTGCCTTCGGCTCAGGTCATGATCCCAGGGTCCTGGGATCGAGCCCCGCGTCGGGCTCCCTGCTCTTGTGGGAAGCCTGCTTCTCCCTCTCCCACTCCCCCTGCTTGTGTTCCCTCTCTCGCTGTCTCTCTGTCAAATAAATAAATAAAATCTTAAAAAAAAAAAAAAGATCTTTAGGGAGGAAATGCTGTTATTCTGTGGCATTTTCATCCAAAGCAGAGGTTTCAAAAAATGAATGCAGACCAGAAATTGTCATTAGGCAGCCACGGCATGTCCAGTCACACCCCACGCTAATGGAGATGAAGTCACGACCTCAGAAGGTCACATCCCTTCAAACCAGAGTGCCGCGTATCCGTCAGCCGCGGGGTCGGGAATGCAAATTCAAGGCAGCCACCCTCTACCTCTCAAAGGTGCTTTCCCATTTCCAAGGCAGACTGACAAAGTAGCCTGATACAAATAAGCTGCATATTGGATTCTGCAAACACATTTTCCTAGGAAATCCAGTTGCGCCTACTTGGGTGACATGACTCGAAATGCGCATCGGCTGTTTGGGCAGGAGAAGCAGGTGAGATCCTTGGCCAATGTGGGCGGGATGAGGCGGCACTGGGGATGGGCAGGGGGAAGGGTCCCGTCCTGGCTGGGCAGCCCCATCTGTCCCGTCCGCCTGGTGCCTCCCCGACCGCACCTGTTCCAGAAGCGCCAGCCCGCAGTCCACACCTCTGAAGGAGGCATTTGGTGGTTCTCACTGCAATTCATTTTAATTATGTGTGTCATAAAAAGACCACCTACGGATGAGACAATGCTGCTGTAAGAGTCTCAAGGTTACTGTGGGGAATACTTCATAACCGAAGTGTGTTTTCCCCAAGGAGTTCTATTACCATTTGATTTAATTTTTAATTTTTACATTTTAATCAAAAATAGATCAAATGGTGGTGGTCTCTCCGGGGAAACATCCTTCAGATAGGAAGCCGGCCATGCTCCTCTTAAATATGTACAGCTGCCATCTCCGTGTGAGCCACGGGTGGTGCCCGCTGCCAGCCCCCCTGCCGGGGGCCGGCCGTGTTTCTGGAGGCGCCAGGCCCCACCTGCTCCAGCCCCTCTCGTGAGCTTGAAACAATGGCCCCGAGGTGCACTGCGTGGGGCCTAAGGTCTCCCTGAGAGGCAGTTCCATCTCCCGGGGGCGTCCCCTTCCCTTTGCAGGGGCGGGGGGAGGAGGGCCATGTGAGACCCCGCTCAGCTGTGTGTCTGTACACCTTAACGCTCTGCATTCTAAACAACACGCACTACAGCTTTCTGATCACCAGGAAAGGCCCGCGCGTCCTTACCCAGGTGCCTGCACAGAGGATGGCCACCTGGCTTGTCGCCATGCGCCTCTGAAGTCGGCCCAGACTCCGGCTGAGATCCAGGTGGGCGCCGGGAACAGCCAGTGCGTGCATCCCGCAGCTTCTCTGGCTTGCTGTTCTCATCTGTAAAGTGGGGACAAGGCTGGGACGGGCCTGTGGTGTCATCGTGGGGATCAGGAGCCATCAAGGCGATGTGCCAGAGAAGTCCTGCTTGCACCTAAGAGCTCACTACTGCTATTTTGTTAGCGTCCTTACTATTGCATATGGAATAAAGGCAGTCGGCTCTTGCTCATCCCGAGTGTCCGCTCAGGATGTCTGAGGGTCTGTCAAGGCATGAAGGGCCTGGGTGCATGATGGGGAAGCAGCCAGGCCTGGGGGCGACCCGGGGCCTCCAGGAGCCCAGCCCTTCCAAAGACTGCCTTAGTGCCCCAGCAGGGCCCACAGCTCTGCAACCTGTAGTCTTCCTCAAGGACCTTGACCTCCCCTCAGTGAGCAGCCCAGACAGCCAGGCACCCCCACTGCAAAGGCAGCAGATCGCCACAAAGCTGGGGGAAGGCAAAGGGAATGGAGAGAGAGAGACCCACTTCCTCTAACTCCTGTCCCTGCATCAGCTGAGATCGCCGACACGGTGGCCACATCAACCTGGCTCCTGGAGACATGCCTTCATGCATTCAGATTACAACACCCTGGCCTTGGCCTCTGGTGCCCCAAGTCAGGGATGTTCCCCACCCCCCATCAATGTAATTTACATAAAGATCCACTGGAAGTATTTTTTCTGATTTAGCTCCATGGAAATAAGGCAGTTTTTCCTAAAGAACAAGCACGCTTCCTTCCTCCCAACCATGGGGATATACATCAGACTGTCCTTCTTGTTGCCTTAGAAGCCCAGAGGAGTTTGTGCTCAAGGCTGGTGGCTGGCTTTCTGGTCCTCCCCTCCAGTGCAACATGATTTGTCTCAACGCCGTAGGACAATGGGGCTAGGTCAGGGCTGGAATGGCTGTGCTCCCGCCCTGGCCCCACCCGCCAGTGGCCAGTGGGGCAGGAAGCCCAGCGGGTGGAAGCTCCCTTTCCTCCACACTGTGTTCTGTCTTTGCTGCTTGTTTCTTTCCCTTGTGCTGAGCGTGCCCTCCAGGCCGGGCAGTGACTCCCCGAGCTTGGTGTGCAACACAGCGGGCAGGTCCAGATCTCCCCACATTGGGGTCAGGGGCCCTGCCCAGGGAGCTGCTATTCCCCAGCTCCTGGAAGATGCTCAGGCACCCCACTGTCATGCAGGCGGGTCTGGGCAGGGAACCTGCAGAGGCATCCCGGCTCACGCTACGGCCAAAGACAGTTTCTTTTTTTTTTTCTTTCTTTCTTTCTTTCTTTCTTTCTTTCTTTCTTTCTTTCTTTCTTTCTTTCTTTCTTTCTTTCTTTTTTTTTTAAGATTTATCCATTCATTTGAGAGAGAGAGAGAGAGCAAACATGAGCAGGGAAGGGGCAGAGGGCAAGAGAGCATCTCAGGAGGACTCCCAGCAGAGCCCAATGCAGGGCTCAATCCCATGACCCCAAGATCATGACCTGAACTGAAACCAAGAGTCGGGTGCTCAGCCAGCTGAGCCACCCAGGCGCCCCCAAGACAGTTTCTGACTTAGCAGTCGGCCTTGTTTGTTTGGGGTTTTTGCTGCCAGAGTGACAAGTCTTCCTCAGGCCACATGCAGTATGTGCCATTTCCAATTCTGGGAGGGAGATCATTCCCTCGGCTGGGATGAGTCTGGGTTTTTAGACTTTGAGGACTTTGCTCAGGACCAAAGCTGAGAAAGAGACAAACATAGCAACACTTAGGGACTATCGGTGATAAAATTAGGGGTGAGTTCAAATCTCATGGTAGGCGTTCTGTGCTTTCTCAGCCTGCACATGAGGCTCTCACCCAGGAGAGAGTCATCAAGACAGAGGAGACACTCAGGGCGGTTCAGAACCAGGTGGTAGGTGGTGGACTCTGAGCTGGGAAAGACGGACCTCTGGAATCTGTGGTCACAGGGCCCAGGAGCAGGAAGGGGACGCTCAGTGGTGCTCCCAACTCCTCAGGACCCTCACACACCTCACAGAGCCCGACTGGCCAAGCACATGGCAGGCGTCATGGTGGCCTGAGCTCCTGAAGCTTTCAAAGGTCATTAAAATCACTTCAAACTGACCCTGCAGATGCGCCCCAAACCTGTATGGGTGCCAGGGAGCTCTTCCCAGCCCTGGCATCCTCCCTGTGATGCACCCTCCCTGCCTCCCCTTCAAGCCCAGTGCAAACCTCGCTCAGCTACACCATTCGGTTTTAGGACCCACTTCCTCATCTCCAAAATGGATGAGAGCACCTGCCTCAGGGCCATAGGAGGTTAACAGAGCTACCAGCAGCCCCCCCTCCGGGCGTCTGGGAGGAGGACCTGTGTAGACAGGGTGGGGGCCATCCTAGGCAGATGGCTGAGTCAGTGTGACTGGATATGGGGGCAACAGCACGGTGACCTTGTCATCATCGTTGAAACATAAAAGTCAGTTCACCCACAAAATAAAGGCAAACTATGGAAAAGAAAAATGCAATCCTAGTAAAGCTTTGTAACATGTTTTAAAGAAACTTGAAAATCAACACATGACATTTTCTACCTCAAATAACATAGGGGACATCTGAATTAAGTTCAAATAAGCTACCAAAGAAACATGAGTTAGCACTCAGATTCCATTTTAAAAATTACTCTAAGAGACTGTTTTCAATACAGAGAGCATGCGGCAAGCAAAACTGTGTGAACAGGAGCTTCAGAGCCCCTCAGCCAGGGGGCAAGCCCTGCCCTCAGCACCGACCTGCGCCGTGGCCTCAGCCAGACACCTGGCCTCCCTGTCTCCAGAGCGGATGACCCTTCCTGTCTCAGGGGACTGTGCGGGGACTCCCTGAGCTGCTCTGTGCAAAGCATCTAGGACTTGCATGGACAGAGCCAGGCGCAGCTCTCATTGCAGACCTTGGGTTGTACTACGAAGCCAATGCGCTCCTTATTCAAAGTTAATTTGTGAAAGAACATCTTAAGAAATACAAAAAGACAAAAGAAAAATACAGTGCGTCACACACATGCACGTTCTCACCAGAATTAAGTGTTAGCACTGGGTTATATTTGTGTTAGATTTTTAAATTAAGTTAATCATGACAGCAGCAGCTGAGGTTCCTTCAATCACAAGCGCTTGTCCCCTGCTGTCCACCCTCTCGTTGCCCGGCCGACAGCATCCTTCCCACCCACCAGAACTTGCTCTGTCCTGACCTCCGGCCAGGTCCACTGGGAAGGAGCCCAAGGCAGGGGCACTTGTGCCAGGGAGCGTGGACAGGCCCCTTGGGAGAAACCTGTGCGAGTAGGGGCAAGATGGGAGAAGCCGGGGCAAAGCAGCTGCAGAAGAGGTCGGGGCCTGATCCCACCCAGAGCTCGGGCACCTGCTCTGCAGTCTGAGCACCTGACGGTGAGGGAGCAGGGGTCTGTGGACCCCACCCAGGTCAGTCATTGGGTCTGAGCCCCGGCGGGAGGCAGGAGTACTGCCACAGCCCCCTGACATCCAGGGCTTCCCCAGGACAGGCAGTGGAAGGAGAAAATGCCCCAGAGGAAGTGACTAAGCGCCCACGCCCCAGGCCTGGCCTCCGGTCTGCACGGTCTCATCAGGCCGGTGTAATCCTAGATACCACCGCCTATTCCCATATTACGAGTATTCCTACAAGAATACAGGATTGAAGTAGGAGTTTAGACCAGGACACCTGAGGATCAGAGGAGTCCCAACAGCCTCATAGATAAATTAAGTATCAGTGGAGTGTTTGACAATTCTTGCACTAATTTTGAGGAAAGAATACATGTCCTAAGAACGTTTTCCAAGCATGTTTGCTAAAATGCCAGTCAGATATTGGTGGAGATCATTTGTGTAATAAACATTTGCCACCATATCCGAATACCACATCTGGGGGCAGATCATACGATTTTACAATTTATACGAATTGCTTCAAAATGTCACTTCTTGTTAAGACCCAAAGGTTCTTGGACTGGTGCAGACCAAGACAGCTTGTAAACACTGCTCAGCTGCTGTGGGACTTCTGGAGGTTGTGGAGGCCACAACTGCTATTCTTGGGGTTTTCGGGGACACTGAGTCAGATCTTCCGGGTCTAGCCTCTATGTCCAGGGAGGTGTTTTCTAGAATGAGGCCTGGAGCACGTTGGGGCCTGGTGGGAGCCTTTCCACTTGTGTCAGGACTTTGCTGTGGGACGTGAGGATTGAGGGGACACACGGCCAGCTGTGGGACTCTACAGTCTAGATGGGGCGGCAGCCAACGTGGGCTTCTCTGCAGCCTGAACTCTGGGACCACAGGTCTCCAGTGCATCTATCAATTACCCGGGATGCCAGTGAAACCGTGCTGTAAGTGGAACCATCTGGGGAGACAAAGGGTCTTTGTGAGAAGTCTCCCCCTCTTCTGTTGTTAGGGTGCTGCCCTAACCTCAGGGAGAAGCTGCTGGCCCCTGGGGAGTGGGAGAAAACCCTCCAGCGGTGACCAGGGAACAGAGGACCCTCCCGGAGCAGCAGCAGTGTCTGGATCTAAAGGGAAAGACGGAGAGAGCGAGCACAACCCTCTCTCCAGAGTGCTGCTGCAGTGACCGGTCAGTTTTTTGTTTTGCAGGGGGGGTTAAATTTTTATTGTGGTAAGAATACTTAACATGAGCTCTAGTCTTTCAGATGTCTAAGTGTGCAACACGTATTATTGGCTAGAGGTACGCCATTGGGAGCAGAGCTCCCCAGTGTATCCATCTTGCGCAGCTGGAGCTGAACACGCTGAGCAACAGCTCCTCATGTCCAAGCACCATTTTACCGTTTGCTTCCCGGAGTCTATTGTAGACGCCTCCCTTAAGTGGAATCGTGCAGTATTTGTCCCTCGGTGACTGGCTCGTTTCACTCAGCATAATGTCTTCCAGCTTCTTCCCGGCTGTCAGATAATGCAGGATCTCCTTCTTTTTTAAGGCTGAATAATATTCCACTGTGTGTATGGACCACATTTTCTCTATCCATGTATCTGTTGATGGACATTAGGACTGTTTCCATGTCTTGTGAGTCATACTGCTATGAATGTGGGAGTGCAAATATCACTTTGGATCCCACTTTCAACTCTTTTGGGCATATACCCAGAAGTGGAGCTGTCAGGTCATGTGGCAGCTCTATTTTTAACTTTTTGAGAACCCTCTGTACTGTTCTCCACAGCAGCCACACGTTCGCGTCCCCAGCCACAGTCCACGAGGGCTCCAGGTGGCTCCACATCCTCACCAGCACTCATTGTCTTCTGTTGTTTTATGAACGGCCATCCCAGCAGGCGTGAGGTGAGATCTCATCGTGGTTTGGGTTTGCATTTCCCTGATGATGAGTGACGTGCAGCACCTTCTCACGTGCCCATTGAAGGCATCCCACTTTCTGACTTCGAAATACATTACAAAGCCACAGGCACCAAGAAAGTATGCCCCGGCATACAGACAGACAAGGAGACCCGTGGGGCAGAACAGAGAGCCAGAAACAAACACATATACGGTCAAGGGGCCTTCACCAGAGGCGTCGAGAACACACAACGGGGAAGTCTCTTCAACAAACGGTGCTCAGGGGACTGGAAACCACGGTCAGAAGAATGAAAGTGCAGCCCTATCTTACATCACACACAAAAATCCACTCCACATGGACTGGAAACCCAAAGGTAAGGCCTGAAACTTGAACTTCCAGAGGAGAACACCAGGAAAGCACCGGGACACTGACTCTGGGGATGACATCACATGGTGTGGGTAGGACACCGAGCGCACCGGCAATGGGAGAAAATATCGACAGTGGGAGCACGTGAACCTAAACAGCTTCTGCCCAGCAGAGGAAGCCCCGGCACAGCAGAAAGGCATCCTGCAGGAGGGTGGGAAAGGTTTGCGCACCGCCCATCTGATAAGAGGCTAATTTCAAAGATAAGTAAGGGACTCCAGTACTTCACTCAACAGCACAAAGCTAATAACTCAATTTGCAAATGGACTAAGGACTTGAACAGACACGTCTCCAAAGGAGACGCGCAAACGGCCACAGGTCATTTTTCACGATCGACAACTTTCAGGGACTGGCAAAGGCATTTATGAGCCCTGAGGTGAGATTTCTTTTGCTAATTCAAATTAGTTATTAAGAGGCTTGTCAAGAATGTTTTTGAAAATTAAAAGATTTAGCTCGTCACTCAACTGGCTTTCCTGAAACATGACTAAGTGGGTTTCACCAGAAGAACGACCAAAAAGATCACTTTAATTGATATATACATTTGTGGTTGATGGTTCCACCTTTTCCTATAATTTTACTCTTTTTTTTATAAAGGTCATAACTAAATGTGATTTAAGTTTGTATTTGTGTAATTATTTTCACATAAGTGAATTGAGATGTCACTAACCAAATCTTGTCTATCCTGAATTTCAGCTAAAAAGTCACTGTGTATTTGTAAATGCACAATTAACCCTGACTGACCCGAGCAAGCCATTCCCAGGGCTGCTCCCCAGCCTCCAAAGCTCCCAGACTCTCCCGTCCACCGGGAAGCTGGAAGTGGGAGCACTGTCACCAGTAGGACAGGGAGGGCATCCGGGGAGCCACACGTGCACGGTTCAAAAGTGGCAGTTACCCCGTGGGGAGCATTTCGCACAGGCATCCCCCCTGAGGCGGCTCACAGCTGACCGTGCCTCTGTAAGGAGACGGTAGGCCCAAAATACAGTGGAGCAAAGGGATGGTCAGACAGAAGCCCCTGCTGAGTCCGGGGGAGGTGGGGAGCACAAACGCACACTCTGCATTCCACCCCCATCGGTCAGTGAGGGACCCAGTCACCTGCCACCTCCAGTTAGGGAACGTGTACACGGCTGCCGAGCAGCCCACTGCCCGGGCTGCTCAGAAACAGCTCAGTGAATCCAACCTACTTCCCACTCTGGCTCCAGATCCCCAAACGTGGGGATCGAAGACTCATCCCCAACTCTCTCTGACCATCTGCCCATCGAACCTGGGGTGGGGGGGCTTGCCTGAGTCCCCAAATTATTCCGGGGTTTCCAGTGGCTGGCGGAAGAAGGGGAACTGGAGAATGAGTGATTAGTGTCGGGACCATCCACAGCCGATGATCACGGGAGACGAGAGGAAGAAATGCTTCCATTTCTCACAGAGAGGGAAAAGACTGAGTTGTTGTAAGCCTTGATTGGATTTGTTTTTTTTATTGTGGTAAAATACACAGGACTTAAATTGTGCTATTTTTAAGCGTCCCCGTCTGTGGCAGGAAACATGCCCACACTGTTGCACAACAGTAACTCCACCCATCCCCAGAGCTGTTTTATCTTCTCCAACTGGAAGTCTGTCCCCGAGGAGCAACTCAGCGCCCGCCCTGCTGAGCCCTGCTAAGTCTGAGCCAGACAGCCCTGCCTTCCTGCCAGGCTGCAGAAGTACGAGATCCTGTGTGATGGCTGGCCGGAAATCCTCAACAGATATGCATACGGATTTGTAAGGAACTGATGGGCCAGAAGTTTCTAAAGGTGCTTTAAAATGTGCACAGAAATCACGAGTACTAGACATGAGCAGAGGCCAGCGGCCCCAGGATGACGTCTGGAATGGTGCTCTCCACACGGCCTGCCCCTGTGGGGGAGGGGGCTTCACCACAGGGTCAAGGTCGACGTCAGAGGCAGAGAGGGCCCAGCTTTACACCCTGTCACTGACATCCTGGGACCAGGGCGCTGGGCTCCAAGGCCCCATGCAGAGGTATGCAGTCGCAGTCACTACTGCCAGGCCCCGTTCAAAGCACCTCAAATGCATCATTCCATCGCTCACTGCTTTTTCCAGAAGAGGAAACCGAGGCACAGGGTCAGTGATGGGAGAAGCAGGGGAGTCCCAGGCAGGCACCTACCCCAGCCCTGCGATCCACCAGACACCACTACTTCATGTACTGGGTTTGAGGGCTGCCTCGTCTGGCTAAATATACTATTCAAATTTCTCCAGAAAATCGGAAGTACTTTCCACATAGAACAAGGGAGCTCCCCGCCCCTCCACAAAGGTCCCATTTTCTCACAACCTCAATGACTCAGGGACGCCCAGATATTCAGAACGTGGTTGGCAGCATCTCCTGGGAGCTTATCAAAAGGCAGACTTAAGCGCGCCTGGGTGGCTCAGTTGGTTAAGCGACTGCCTTCAGCTCAGGTCATGATCCTGGAGTCCCGGGGTCAAGTCCCGCATCGGGCTCCCTGCTCGGTGAGGAGCCTGCTTCTCCCTCTAACCCTCCCCCCTCTCATGTACTCTGTCTCTCTCTCTCATTCTCGCTCTTTCAAGTAAATAAATAAATCTTAAAAAAAAAAAAAAGGCAGACTTCAGGGACCCTCCCAGACCTAGTGTCCCCATGTTAACAAGACCCTCCTACCCCTGAGACCCATGTGCAGTTTGAGGAGCATGGGTCTGGAGGGGCAGCTGTTGGGGTCGGAGAAGCTCAGTTTGGACAAGCCTCTGTCCTTAATAGTAGAGTGAGGATAATTATTCCCTCAAAGGGTTTTAGATTGTTAAAAATGACCATTCAGTACACTGACATACAGTGTCACTAAGTACAGAGTAGTTTCCTTCTCATTGCATTTGAGGGAAAAAATGCACTGTTCAGTTTTAAACAGCAATATTCCAGGAAATGATCTGGTAAAACAGTTATAATCAGAAAATGTAATGGAAAAAAGATACCTAGGGTTGAGCCACAAGCGCAAGACCTGTCTAACAAAACAAAAAACCAAAAACAGAAAGAAAAGGAAGCCCTTAGATACATAAAAAGTATTTATCATGGTAAAATACTCCATGTCTCTGAGTGGTAAGTCTCAAGACTGGAAAGCTACTGCTTATCCTGCAATTAATCAGTAAATTCAGCAGAAATCTAATCGATGTCTTATGTGGCTTTTATTTTTGAAATCTGATAAAATGATTCTGAGGTTGATTTGCACGAATAAGCGTGTGAAAAAAGCCAGGAGCATTCTGAGAAATAACAGGGGCTGATGGAGAAGTAGGCTGTCCACATGAGGATGTGCACTGGGCCTGGACCCTGACTTTTCACTTTTCTGCATGTGTTATGTTTTAATAAAAAAGCCACATACATGCATGCGCCCGCCCCCATGTACACACACACACAGTGCTACAGCCACCAGATGAGAATGACAGATCAAAGAACAGAAGAGAAAGCACAGAAGCAATCCCATATATGGTAGAAATGGAATTTACAATCAGTAGAGGAAAATGTGGTTAGAATAACTGATTAATATCTGGGGAAGAAATCGAGCTAGACATATCATCCTTTGCCCCCCAAAATTTTTAGGTAGAGCAAAGTTTTAAATGTTAAGAATGAAATAAAAATCATGCAAAGTTGAAGATGCATAATTACATATCAATGTAAACACTGTACAGAATTTGGGGGAAAGGAAGGCCCTTCTTGAGTAATTCTCAAGCTAGAAACCAGAGAAAAAGAGGCTGACAGACAGGAGAGTCCTACATGCAGCTAAGGGGACCATAAGCATCACTGAGAAGAAAGTGAAAAATTATAAAGTGGGAAAAATATTTGTATTTGAGAGAAAAACAGACTTATTAGCCTTTATATATAAAGAAGTCTTAAAAATAAATAACAAAAAGATACAGGTCCCAATAGAAAAATGGGCAAAGACAGGAAGTTCATAAAAGAAGATATGCACATGACCAATAAACGTATCAGAAACGGAATGCAGGATACCCAGATGAAAAGAACAATGTCAGCAGCAAAGATCAGAAAGGCAAGGATCAAAAAAGAACTTTTGCCAAAAAATCAAAATCAAATCTGATCAAGCTTTCTGATCAACTACCACTTTATAGGAAATACAGAGGTCAGAGGACTAGGTAAAACACAAGAGAGACACGATTAGCAAAATCTTGACAAACTCTACGAACAAACCAGCTTCTTGAAAATACAGTCCAAGGGGGAAAAAAGTGGGAGACCCTCGATCAGAAGAGACAAAACTCATCAGCCCATCAGATATGTAGACCTTATTTGGATCCCAATTCGAAATAAGTCGTATAAAAAACCCAAATCAATCATTTATGAAATTGATAAAGTACGCAGGAATTTAACCAGAGACTTGAGATTTCATAATAGAAGGAATTATTGTAAATGTTTTTTTGAGGACTAATAATCTTTTGTGGTTATGCTCTTTAAATGCCTCTGGGAGGGCCACTCGGAAATAATTACAGGTGAACTGACATTACATCTGGGACCTGCTTCCAGTGTGCGGAGCAGGAGGGTAGCCAGAGCTGGCCACGGGCTGGGCACTGCCAGAGATGAACGCGGTTGAAGGAGTCCCTTGTACTGTTTCTTCTGCCAACTTTTGGGCACGTTCATAATGTTCCAAGTTTAAAGAAAGAACAGAGTAGGCTCTACCTATTCTTGGTGAAAGAGAAGGGAGGTGGGCTCTTGGGACCAACTTTCTAGAGGGCAGAAAACCAGAATGTACCCTCTGTCCCACCGGTTCAACTTGTAGAATGTTCTCTTATGAAAATAATTGGAAAACTTTATAAAAACGTATAAGAATGGTTATCCAGCAATTTTTGTAATAGCAGGTAGATAAAACGGATGAAGGAATGAGAAGAACATACACACCCATTCCAGAGGGACTGGACAAAGGCACTGGGGCACTTCCATTCAAGGGGACGATGTGCAGCCATTTAAGGAGAGGACCCCGTACACATTCATGAACATGAAAACACGCGCATGATGTTAACATCAGAAGTACACCGTCTATGGGCATATATGTTTATGGAGAAAGTTTTACAGGGACACATGCTACCATCAGTGGTGGGACTGGGATGATGGGGTCCTGGGGGACTTTCATATTTGTATTTCATTTTCATCGATGTATAGTTTTAAATTTTTTGTCCTCAGTATGGATTTGAGGCATAATTTTAAATGTTTTAGAAAGAAATTTGTGAATAAACTATATTTTAAAAGGAGGCAAAACATTTCGAATGATGTTAATATCTCTTCCTTAACCACTTACTATACCTTTGAGTTTTCCGAAATGAGTTTTAGAATTTGTCGGTTTTGAAGCCACCATAAACTCATTTTGTGAAATGATAAGAGGGACATGCCGATATTTTTGTCCCTGCACCAAATACAAACAATGGTGGGTTGTGAGTTAAAGGACAAACTGAAAATGTATCTAACGGCACCGCACAGACACAAACGCTAGTCGGCTTCCTCGACGGACAAGGGCAGGTCTTTCCCTCCTCTTTTGACAAAAACACAGATAGGCGCCTGGGTGGCTCAGTCGGTTAAGCCTCTGCCTCGGCTCAGGTGTGATCTCAGGGTCCTGGGATCCAGCCCCGCGTCGGGCTCCCTGCTCAGCGGGGAGTCTGCTTCTGTTTCTCCCTCTGCCCCTCCCCCCACTAGCGCGCGCGCTCTCAAATAAATAAGTAAAATTAAAAAAAAAAAGGAAAACACAGATGAAGCACTTTAAATCGATGAGCGCAATCCGTGGGCCTCACGGGTGGCGCGTGTGCGGGCTTCGCCAGTTGGCCGACTGCTCCGGACCCGGGGTGCGACAGCTCTGGTGGCCGGGAGGGGCTGCCGGGCGGAGGCGTGGGGCCACCCGGACAGTCCTCCAGGGAGTCCCAGCACCACGTGCGGGCCTCGAGCCTGCCGCGCTGGGCGTCCCGGCCTTCCCTCCCGAAGGTGCAAAAGGCACCCCCACACTTACCTACAGACTTCATAAACAACCTTTTCTGGCAAAACGGGCAGACTCGGAGCCGGAGCCGACAGAACGGAGCGCCGCGCGCTCCGGGACAGGGTCCCCGCCGCCGCCCCAGGCGACGTTTGCCGGCCGCGATTGGCCCCCCGCCCACAGCCGCCCTCCGCGCGCGCCCACAGCCGCCCTCCGCGCCGCCCACAGCCGCCCTCCGCGCGCGCCCCACAGCCGCCCTCCGCGCCGGCCACAGCCGCCCTCCGCGCGCGCCCCACAGCCGCCCTCCGCGCGCGCCCACGGCCCCCCTCCGCGCCGCCCACGGCCCCCCTCCGCGCGCGCC
>NW_022589731.1:24817170-24928217 GCF_004348235.1 Phoca vitulina
CCCACGGCCGCCCTCCGCGCCGCCCACGGCCCCCCTCCGCGCGCGCCCCACGGCCCCCCTCCGCGCCGCCCACGGCCCCCCTCCGCGCCGCCCACGGCCGCCCTCCGCGCCGGCCCGCGGCGTCTGCGCCCGCCGCTCCGCCTCCCGCGCTCCTCCGCAGCGAACAAGCAGCGCGCGGGCACCCGGAGCCCGCCACTGCCTCGGCCTCACGTCGACTTCCCTCCCAGCTCCGAGCGCAGGCCCGAGGCGGGCGGGGGTGGAGCCGAGGGCGCGGGCGGCGGCCGGGCAGGGGCTGCGGGCTGGGAGGGGCTCCGGTCGGGCCCGGCGGTCTGCGGCGACCCGGCCTGAGCGGACCACACGTGGTGAGGCAACACGGAGGCCACATGTCGCAAGCGCCCGGCCGACACGCTCCTGCGCGGTGAGCGTTCCCTCCGCATCTGGGAGCCCGAGGAATTCATGCTCACGCTGCCGGCTCCAGCGTCAGCCCCACCTCTGTCCTTGTCACTGCGGCCCTAACCTGCCGAGTCCTTTGGCTTTCCGGAGGAGGGCCTGCTTTGGGGCCTGGGGGCTGCACAACGGGCCAGGGGCGGCCCCCGAGCGTCACCAAGGCCGTGCGTGCGTGTCTCCTGCCCCCCGCAAGCCCCGTGGGCCGTCACCCCCGGTCACAGCCGGGACGAGGCTCCAAGACGCCGGGGACGGGCCGACGCGGCGAGGCGCTGGGGGACGCAGCCCCGCACCCCGTGTGCCGGCTCCACTCGGCGTGCTTCCCCGCGGGCAGGGAGACGCGTGGGGCCTCGTCTCTGCAGAACACGCTTTCCATTCACTAAGCGGCCGGGCGACGTGTGCGCTACTTCCCTCACCACAGGCCCCGAGTCCGTGTGTGGCCACCTCCTGTCCCCACGGCCCTGGGGCAAGGGTGGAGCTCACACACACAGAGATGTTGTGAACCTAAGACCTCCCCAGTTCCCGGTCTCCCGGAGAGTGAAGATGTGTCTCCTCTTGAAGAGAGGAGCCCACGAAAGCTCTCGAACAGCACACTGAAGGCCACGGATCTCAGCCTCGCTGCCCTGGGCCTTGGCCGCCTCGTCTCAGGCGGTCGGCGACCTGACCCGGGGCGAACGCCTGGTGACCTCCCAAGATGCCGGGGGCAGAAGTCTCATCTCGCTCGTGCAACACACCAGCGTGCCCTGCGATTCCGGATAAGCCACATCCCCGCTAGGATGGTGCGGCTTCCGCCCTTCCGTGCCGCATGAAATCCCTCCACGACCACATGCCGTGGCCATGGGTGGACTGGCTCTTCAGACCGTCGGTGCTGAGGGGCGGCCACCGGCAGAGAACAGGGCCCTGGGGATGACACGAGAACAACACGGGGAGTGCGGGGTCTCTGTCCCCCTCTGGCTTTGGAAGGGTAAAGAACCTGGGCGCGGCCCTATAACCCAGCGGTTTGGGGGACCTTGTCTGTTAAGTGCTAGGACATCTCAGGAAACCTTCAGACCAGGGAAAAGGACGCCATCAGACGATGCACGGAAAACCCAAGAGAAATGAGAAATGTCCATTTTAATATAAAAGAGGCCCTGTGCCTGATAACTTCATTTGGGGAATTACACAGAACAGATTGGATACCAGCATTTAGTGAAATTCAGTGTAAGATTATAGAGCATTTTAAATATAAAAATAAGTCTTTTAATTAAAAAAGAACACATAAGCAGCCCTGAATCCATCCACAAAACAACTGGAAAGTGTGAAAACAGGGCTACATCTGGATACGTGGTTCCAGAAGCCACACGGTTCTCAAACCTCACAGGAAATGTGATACTGACATTTTTTTTTTAACTTTTAAATGACACAAACGATTTCCTTGTCAAGAAAGATACATCTGAAAGGTGTAGCGGGGGACAACGGTTTGAGGGCTCCTCTGAGGTGACGGGGTCCTCCTGGCTCTCGCACAGCAGGCGGTGGGATCTCCTGGACAGGGGACACGGGCTGTGATTTGAACAGGTGGGCACCCAGGTCCATCATGAGGGCGGCCCTCGTTGGCACATGGACGGAACCTTCCAACTTGCACCTTCTATTGGCTCTCGGTGTGGTTGAGATGTCCCTACAATGACACAAAAACACATCACGGGAATGGATTTACCGAGGCTGTCTGTTCACCCACACGCAGCACTGCATTTAAAATGACAGGGCCACCACTTGTAAAGAATGTTTTATTTCTGAGGTAAATACACATTTACAGACTATATATAACATATAATAAAAAAGATATTTAAAGCACTTCCTACAGTGCCTGTTACATAGAATGTTCTCAATAAACATTATTTTTCTTCTCCCCTACAGTGCTATGAGGGGAAGAAAGAGTGAAAATATAATTTATATATTCATAAAACAGAATTTTTTAAAATGATGTCTAAATATTGAGTAGGGATCCAACACAAAGGCGCTGTAGCGGCCGCTCTCAGGCGGACCAGGCTTTGGAAGTGACCCAGGTTTGTAACAGTCCTCATGCCTCCTCACCTTTACCCACAGAAGGAACTGGGAGGACCAGATGGCTAGGGGCAGACAGGTGGCCAGACACTGAGCCACTGTGAAATGAGAGGTGATGTCCAGCATCTAGAAACCTTTATCCCACTTGGCCATGATCCGGGCAGAGAGCAGTGGATCTGTGGCCCAACGGCAGGAGCCAGCAGGGGAGCCCTGCTCTCCAAGACCACATCATGATGCCAGTGGGCTCCCTAGGCTGGTGGAGGCCAGGAAGGCTGGGTTGGGCCAGGCAGTGGTCTGGTCCATGATGGTGTCCATTTCCTAGAAGGCGGTGCTGTCCTGAGCCATGGGGACCCAGCCTGAGAGACCTGGGACTGGCAAAGAGTCAGGGAGGTGGCACCCAGGCTTGTGAGCACATGTGTCACAAAGATGAATCATTCAGGTGGACCAGAACGGGATGCTCTGGAGACTGCTGATTCTACCTAAGGAGGGGTCTGGAAGGCTTCACGTAGGAGAGGTATCTTGAGTGGACCAAGAAGACAGAATAGAATCTTACAAGGTGGGAGAGAGCCTCCCAGGCAATGAGAACAGCAGGTGAGAATGTTCCAGAACCAGAGAAACCATCTGGGATGACAGAAGGCAGGGTTCACGGCACACACAGGCAGGGACAGAGGATCTATTTGGATAGTCAGGCTGCGCCCAGATTGTGAATACAGGTGCTGAATTTATTCATCGGGCCTGTGTTTCCCAAAACAGTCTCAGAAATGCATGTGTAACAAGCATCCCTTCATAAAAGGGACGTTTTCCAAACACTGGATTGAATAAAATTAAACAAGTGTCTTTACTGTGATTCTTGGGTTCTTTAATCACCTACTATGCATCAAATCTCCAAAAGGTGGGGAAAGGATTTAGCACTTCCCAAATGTTTTTGGCCAGGAAGCTCCTGTCGTGAGAGCCTCGGCAGCAGGAGCCTGGGTGAGGGAGCACTGCTCCAGACACGGGAAGCTGCAGTGATGAGGTCAGACAGAGCTTGGGAAGCTCCCTCTCAGGGGCTGTGGGAGAAGGAATGCAGTGGACAGGCTCAGGAGGCCAGACTCCAGAGAGGATGGGGCCTCTCTCAGGGGAGGGACAGTGAGACTGGCTGGTGGGGAGGGGATTGGACAATGCTCTTTAATTAACTTCATCATCATCATCGTCGTCGTCATCACTGTTGCCAATAGCACCACCAGTATGTGGCTCAAAAACCAAATTTTCCTTTTAAGAAGGTCTTCACTGAGAGGTCTCCATCTAGCCCCCGTCCCCACCCTCCCCATGCAATGGGGTTATCTGAAGATGTGTTGGAGCCAGAATGACCAGACTCTTAACAATTACATAGACAGAGCCATGTCACTATGAAAACTGAGATCCAGGATCTCAAGCACAAAAGGACCTGCAGAAACTGCTCCTTAAAGCCTGCCTCCCAGTGCCCTGTCAGGTTCCCACACTGTCCTATTCACTCCTCTCGACACCTTTCAGTTTGTCAACGTCGCTCTCGCAGCGCTGAGCCACAGTGACACCCGAAGAGGAGCCTGTCTATCCCTGACCGAGAGGTCGGGAGTGCAGTCCCCGGACCCTGCAGCGTCCTGTGGCGCACGCCAGCCCCCAGAGGCCCGTGTGACAGCGGGGTCTGGGCACTGACCGTGTCTCCGACTCGACGGGAGTGAAGAGGTTAGTTGTGCCCATAGGCTCGTGCTCACTGACGATGCCCTGTTGCCTGATCAGGCTTGAAAAGTCATCTCGTAAGATACAGTAGGAACACATCACTTTGATAAAATACACTTCCATCAGTTTTCCACCAAAGAAAGATGTGTTTTGAACACAGCTTTTATTCATTTCTAATATCAGGATCAAAGAGGCCTCAGGCCCAAAGGTGTCCACGTTTGGACACAGCAGAGTAGTGTCAAAGCTCAGACCCTCTTGGAGGCAGAGGGAGAGAAGCGTTGTGTCCCATACAAGGGATCTTCCGGAAGATTAACAGCTGACTTCCCATCAGAAACACAGAATTCAGGAGGCAGTGAAAGGACGTATGCAAAGTGCTGAATGATGGTCCATCGAGAGTTCTAGATCCAGTCAAACTAGCCCCCAGAAACGAAGGCGCCCCTGAGCCAGCCCCAGGTGCACAGAGACAAGCTGTGGCTAGCAGACCTAGCCTGCGACAAATGCTGAAGGGAATCCTGCAGGCCCAACTGAAAGGATACTGGTCAGGAACTCAAAGCCAGACCTTCATATTTTTCTGAAAGTGCTAACTTGCCTTTTAACGCAGTTCACCCTCTCCTCGGGGTGGAACAGATTTTACTCTTTGAGAAGCTTTTGTTCTGTTCTTCTAGTCATCTGAAGATTCACTGCTCCTCACATCAGGAAGAAATATCATGAATGCGACTTGTTTCCTAATTATTACCACTGAGTAGAGTTCATCTATCTCTCCCTCCATCCGAGCTACACTTCCAGTGCACCCACAGCCTTGGGCCTCATGCTGCAGAGGGCCCCCCTCTGGCCCATTTCGGCTGTACCTCTCCATGGGGTAAAGAATCCACAGGGCCAATAGGATGTCCCCACCCAAAGCCCCTGTTCCTCTTCCAGAGCCTACTTCTTGGGGCCAGCCTTTTCTCCAGGTATGTTCTCCTGAGGGCAGACCACCCCACTACTGCCCTACTCCTGGCCTTCCTTCAAGGCTTAATTGTCAGCATGTGTCTGAAGTAGTTGAGGCGAGCAGGGCCCACATCAAGGCAAAGGACACTTGATTCTTGAGATGACCTTTTTTTTTGCCTCCGTTCCAGATTTTCCCATAGCTCAAAGGCCCTGGAACTTGCCCTAGCCTCATCCATGTAGGACCCTTCTAGGGGGTGGGAGTGGACAATAGGAACAAAGCTCAGTACTTGGCAGTACTCAGTAACAGCGTCAAGCAAGCCACTTAGAACAACAGTGAGCAAACTTTATAACCTGTTTCCCACTGATTATCTTCGAAGGGACCAAGTTGGAGAAACACTCCACTTAGAGCAGGGGGAAGGGTAAGTGGGTAGGACTGAAGTCAGGGGAGGTGGAGTCGGCCAGGTGGCAGCCCATAACCTTGCTCACGCTTCTGAGGTTGAGTCAGGTGCTCGCGCTGGGGAAGAAGATCTAGGGCTGAATCCAGGCTGAGGCTCGAGCTGGACACAGCTCCACCTGCCCGAGCGGGGCGACTTACAACACTCACATCCCAGATGTGCGAGGATCGGGAGTATCACAGAGGAATACTTTGAGCTGGACACAAACAGGTCATTTTAAAAACAGGGTATGTGGAGGAATGTGCATTCTAGGAAAAGCCTGGAGTTTAAAACTAAAAAACAAATTGCACGGACAGCTTTCATGGACTTTGGAAGCAGGCACTAAGGCCAGACTCTCCAAAATCCAGTTATCAGGCTGTTCTTTTACATAAAATCGTTTTAGCTCGAACTCGTGGATCCGGGCTCTAGTGGAGGGGCATCTGGCGCTCGGAGGGGATGCTGATGTCACAAGCTGGCTCCCCCATGAGGAGCCTGAGGACTTTAAAAGAACCCACTTACCGGGGCTGCTGTCTTTTTAAATTTTTGTTTTAATTTTCATTTTACACCATTTGACCCCTTTCACCCATTTCTCCAATGCCCTATCCCCTACCTTTGGCATCCACCCACCTGCTCTCTGTATCTACGAGCCACTTTTTCTTTTTCTAAATAAAAGATTCCACACATAAGTGGGGTCATACAGTACGAGTCTTCTTCTGACTTATCTCACTCGGTATAATGCCCTCGGGGTTCATCCGTATTGTTGCAAATGGCAGGATTTCATTCTTTTTTTATGGCTGAATAACATTCCACTGTGTATATATACAGTTTCTCTATTCACTCATCCATCCTATGTTTGAATGTTCATCTTATATCCAACAAGGATGATGAATATTCGTCCTAGCACTTTATCTGTAGCTTTTCTTGGATTTTCTGTGTAGATAATTCTATCATCTGGAAATAACAGTTTATGTTTTTCCTTTCCAATTCTCACACCATTGCTTCTTTTTTCTTGTCTTAACGCGCCAAAGGTCAAAGCATCATCCCTCCCTGGACAGTCAGGCAGCCCGGCACACGAGCACACTCAGTGCACTAGACAGAAGTGGAGACAGCAAGCGAACCCGTGCTTCCCTCTTCGTCAACGGAAATGCTTCCATGAAGTAGGACAAACCCCAAACCTCCCCAGGATAAACACTTCTATTTCTGGTTTGCTGAGTTTTTATCATGGGTGGGATTTGGAGTAACTGGATGCTGTTTCTGCATCAATTTAGATGATCATTTGGGTTTTTTTTCCTCCTTTGATCAATGTAGTAGTTTTTCTAATGTTAACTCACCCATGTGTTACTTCACACAGGATTTTTTTTAACCTATAAAGCCATCTGTGGTGGTAGCTTTTGGATCACTTTCCCAGCTCATCTCACTCATCACTATTACTGGTCCGTTTATATTCTCTTCTGGAGTCCATTTTGGTGGCCGCACTTCCTGTATGTGGGGGGCAGGGGGGCCCCCACCGGCGCTGGTCGTCCTGGCCCTGGGGTTCGTACAGCTGGCCCACACGGGCACACAGGCACTGTCCCCTGAGCACACCAAAGATGTCATGCCAAGGGCTTCTGGGGCCTGTGGTCAAAGCATCATCCCACCCTGGATAATCCGTCATGTCTCCCCAGCAGCTCCACAGAATTTCCTCTTTACTGTCCTTCCCCTTCACCATGATGGATTTGCAGAGACATCACGCCCACGTCCCACCCGCCATGATTTCAGGAGAACAAAAAAGCTATGGACAAAAATATAACACACCGCACAGCTTGGGAGAGAGCACATTTGAGATACGAATGAAACACCCTGCATATCCTGAGCCCTCACGCCCTAAGGAGAAATAAGCTCATAGTCCTAAACTTGAGGTCTCTCGTTCTCAGAACCATCTTTTACTCTTTTAGTTAATATCAATGTTTTACATGTTTAAAATTGTATCTAAATGGCATCATTCTATACACGGTCTTCTGCCATTTCCTTAATTCATCCATTTTTACTGTGTATATTTCACCGAATTGATATACCCAAACTGACTTACCCATTGTCCTATTGGACAGGTGGGTTGTTTCTGGCTTTTTGCTAAGCAAACAATGTCACTGTAATTATTTTGTACATGTTTCTTTGGGCATCTGTTAGGGTGCCTTCTCAGGAAGGAATCTCCTGGGTCACAGGGAACACCTACCACCACCCTTAGTAGGTATTTGCTCTGTAAGTCACAAAGCCAAGGTGCACGGCCTCCAACGAGGTGGAGATCCTTTCACTCCACATTCTTGCCCGCACTTCCATCATCAGCTTCTAACGAGCGACTCAGCACACTGTTCATACTCAGTCTCCTACAGATCATCTTTAAAGGGCTCAGGTTTGGCAAACAATTCCTTTTAGATCAGGGGAAGGGATAAGTGGGTAGGACTGAAGTGGGGGGAGGTGGACTAGGGCCAGAGGATAGAGGATGTCCCATATCCTTCTCCACACTTTGGAGCTTTGTTACTATTTTTTTTTTTCCTGCTAATTTGATGCTTTGAGTTGATACCCTTGATTACTAGCAAGGCTTAACGTCCGTTTACGTTTACTGGCTAGTTTGGTTTCCTCTTCTCTGAATTGCCAATTCATAGACTTTATCCACGTATCTGCTACACTCCATTTGGTATGTCACAAATGTCTTCCCTGCTTTATGGAAGGATCTTCTTAGTGATGAGGAATTTTGGTATGCAATGTGTCTTATGTACATAGTCAAATATATCAATCTTTTCCCTGTGGCTTTATTAGATTTTGTACTTTGCACATTTAGGGTCTTTAACCTTCCCCCCACCTCCCAGGATTGATTTGTGTGAGGTAGAGATCTAATCTTATTTTCCCTCATATAGATGGCCACACATCTTAGCACAGTTAGAGGACCCTGTCCTTCTCAAATGACTTGCTATACCATCTCTGCAATGCACTGAGCTGCCATATACCCAAGTTTAAAGCCCTCAAATTTATTGCATTGGTCTATTTCCCTATCCCTGGGCCAACAGCACATTGTTGGAATTCTCACAACTTTGTAATGTATCTTGACATCTGACAGGTAATCTCTGTCACCTTGTTCTTCTGCTTCAAAATTGTCTGGCTACACATGTCTTTCTTCAATTCTGGGAAATTCTCAGCCACTATCTTTTCAAAAGCCATAAGTCTTCTCAAGTCAGGTCTTTTCATTATCCTTTCCTCTCCTGTTCTGTAAATTCGTTCCTTCTGGATTTCCTGACAGACCTTCCATTCTTTCCTCTGACTCCCAATCACAGTTTCATACTTTCCGTATCTTTCCATCTCATGCTGTTTTGGATGACTTCCTCAGATAAATCTAGCTCACTAATTCTGTCTTTAACTATGTCTCACTTCAATGATTGTATCATTCACTTTTAAAAGGATTTTTGGGTTTTTTTTTGACCTTCCAATTCTTTTTTCACACTGTCCTCTCCTTTCATTATGGCTCTATTTCTTCTATCTTAAATCTTATTATTTTTATTTTGAGAGAGAGAGTCCATGAGCAGGGGGAAGGGCAGAGGGAGAGGGAGAGAGAAATTATCTCAAGCAGGCTCCTCGTTGAGCACAGAGCCCAACATGGGGCTCGATCTCATGACCCTGAGATCATGACCTGAGCCGAAACTGAGAGTCAGTCACTTAACCCACTGTGCCACCCAGATGCCCCTGGCTCTACTTCTTCTTAATCATTTGTTTTTGCAATTTAAAATAATTAACTTTATAGTGAACTTCATATAGTGAAGTTCTTTGATAATACATTTCAGAATCTTGGAGGTTTGTTCTCCTGTTTGTTATAATTCCTGATGTGCCCCCCCCCCCCGCCCGCAGTGGTAGATGTTATGTTATTTATATTGTTCTGATGTGACATTCTCTGCGCAGACGGTCTCAGCTCTGAATCCCGTGTGCCTTGGACGGTGGAGATGTGCCCACAAGATGATTCTGCATTTGCCACTGTCCAAGGCCTTAAAGGACTTCAAGAGTCTGTATCTATTTTTATGTTCATGCTTTCCTTTCGGTTCTCGTACCACTGGGAGAGAATAAGCTTGGAGCCCACACCCGTGTATGGCCTGGTATTTTAATTTCTAATGTCCTTAAGGTACAGGCAGATCTCCCAGACTCAGAACTTTCTGCAAGGGTCCAGATTCTGGCTCCCACACCTCCACCCGTCAGTCACATCTGCCTCTGGGCATTAGAATTCCAACCCCTAGCCCCCAGCCCCCCTGCCCGGCCCATTCCAGGACCAAACCCAACAAAGGAGGACCTCGCCATGGCCACCAGGGATGTGTCTGGACGCACTGCCCTGTGTTCTGCCTGCACTCCCGACAGACTGACCGTGTACCTGACACCATGGTCCACCCGCAGCAGAAGGCGGTGAGCGTCCATCCGCACAGCTGAGCGGGCTCCCAGCGAGTCTACATGACGTTTTCCTTAAAGTGCTTTTAATCCACAGCACCATCTCCTCATAGTTTCACTCACTTTATTTATAGAGAACGAAGCATTCGTTTTGTTTTTCTAGTCATCTGAAGGCTCTGTGTTCCTTCAGAGCCTGGAAATGATCTCAATAACATAGTTTTAAAAAAAAGAACAAACAAAACTATTTTCCTGGTTCCCATACTCTAGAGAAAACATTTACCGTCAGAAGCTAAATCTGAAGATTTTGTAAGCAAGTCTACTCAAACGCCTCTATTTTGGGATTCACACTTGGTTGTACCAACACAGCCGGGCTCTTCCCTCGGCCAGCGTGCTCTTCCGTCTGAGTAATCCAGCGCTGTGCCTTCGCCAGGGAGCTCTCCCTGCGTCCGGGTGTGATGCCGCGAAGACCCACACCCTGGCTGCAGCACCTCACAGCGGCCGCTCGGTGCGCCCAGCGCGGGGCAGGGAGGCTGGCAGTCTGGCCACAAGCACGCGGACCAGCCAAGAGGAGCAGAGCGGGCCGGGAACCTGCCCATCAACCACGGCGGACCTGACTCTCCTTATCTGTAAATGGACGGGGTTCAATGAACTCTAGGATCCTTGACAAACCTGGGGAAAACGGACAAGTACAATTTGATTCTCACAGAAGAATCAATGAAATTTCCCTTGATCCCACCTGATTGTGTTTTCTCCTCTCAGGACGTAAGAATAAAGGACTGACAAGGACTAGCTCTTGCTGAAACAGGACACAAAGAGCAAACCACTGCACATCGATCTTCCCTAATCTGTGTCAGAACATTACGTTTTCATCTCCGCCTCGTCGGCGGCTTGACACCTGGGCCACTGAGCTTGACCACAACACCCATCCCCCTGCTGTGACGCAGGCCCGGGGAAAGGCAAACTCGTGCACACCAGCTTCTGGGCGGTTCCTGCTCCAGAGCTTTGTTTATAGATGCTACAGATGCAGGAAGCAATTACCAGTAAGTCAGATAGGTAAATAAAATAAAACAAATACTTTAAAGGTCGCCCATTTGGAGATAAAAAGTGCAAAGAAAACAAGTGTATCCCTTTAGAATCAGAATAATCACACGTGGGCTGCCCCTGCTGTCCCTGCGGGGCCACCAGCCAGCAGGCATGGACCAAACCCTGGATGCCCTGCCCTCGACTTCTGCTCCCGCCCCTCCTCACCGCGGTCAGGCAGTGCGTTTCAATGTCAAAAAGTGAGTAGCATGGGGCGCCTGGGTGGCTCAGTTGGTTGGGCGACTGCCTTCGGCTCAGGTCATGATCCTGGAGTCCCAGGATCGAGTCCCACATCGGGCTCCCTGCTCCACGGGGAGTCTGCTTCTCCCTCTGACCCTCCCCCCTCTCATGCTCTCTCTGTCTCTCTCATTCTCTCTCTCAAGTAAATAAATAAAATCTAAAAAAAAAAAAGTGAGTAGGATAGAGGCTTATTGAGACTTCTCCCTTAGTATTTGCCCTCAACGCTAATGAACGGGCTGCTATCCAAAATTAACTTGTTGGTGTGTGTATGTGGGGGAGGGGGGTCCATAAAACCAAAACATCATGATTTGCACATTGGCCTTTATATGGCAATTCACTACCAGTCTGGGTAATAAAACCCAGTTAACCCCAGATAACAGAACACACAAGTGAGCAATATGAAAGGGCCTGACTCTTTTTCAATCTAACACCCAGGCTCGCCACACCGCCCAGGTGACTCCGAGCTGGGGCAGGTTCTGCCCACACTCCTGAACCCCGAGCTTGCTGGACTCCACCCAGAGACCTGAGGGTGAGCAACAAAGATCCAGAGGCCCAGGTTTTAAAGAGCAATCTCTTTCTTTTTTTTCCCAGGAGGACTCGTCCACTCATTAGGTAATTAAGGCCAAAAGGGTCTAGTCAGAGAGGAATCTAGGTACCTCACATGGAATTTAATGTGGCCTCCAGCACACTAACAATGGAAGAGCAGAAAAGCCACATGGGGGAGGGCAAGGCAACCAGATACTGCCCCCCCCCCAGACAGCCGCAGTCTCCCCTGGTGGGGAGGACCAAGGGAGGCAGCAGCATGACCCAGAGCCCGGGAGCCCGTGCCACCCGCAGGAGCTGGGACCACGGGGGACAACTCTGTAGAAGCTGGCACCTTGGAGGGAGGGGGCAGAGGGAGAGATGCTCTGGCTCCCAGCCCACCCCCCGCCCACTCCAGCGTCCACGGTCAGAAACCAGAAGCCAAGGAGTCTCCACAAGACAGAGCAGAGCAACAGTGGGGAACAGAGCTGAGAAAGAACAGGCAGCCGACCATCATGCTGACCCAATAAAATCTGAGGGCGGCGCTGCTCCTGAAGGGCTCCTGCACTGGGCAGCTTTGGTGTCAGAGACCGGACACCACTCGGAAAACATGGTGGCGGGAACCCAGCATCTCTGCCTCTGCAAACGAGGGCAATCTGTCCTTCCTAGAGTTTTCTGCCTTATACTGCAACCCCCCCCACCACCACGGAGCTTCATTCAGTTGCTTAGAGAGCTTGTGAAGCCCTGTCAGGTTTCATTTAGTGGGTCAGAATCTGCAAAGGACGGCGCGGTCTCCACCCTCCCTGCGGCCGCGGCGGACCCTATGCCAGGGACCCTATGTGAGGGAAAGGGGGCCCGCGGACGGCGGCCATCGGCCATCAGCACTGCTTCTGGGCTCGCAGCCCCGAACGGGGCAGCAGAGAGGGGCAGCGCGGACACCCCGGAGGACGGAGCACCACGTCCCACCACAAGGATGGGGACCGTCTCCCTGCAGTTGTCAGTAACCTGAGCAGGATGAGGCAGGGCTAAGAGGAGGCGCCTCTACGGAGCCGCGCACGCCCCGGCAGGAACCTCGCGGCGGGTCGGAGCCGTGGTCACTGCAAAGGCAGCCAGCACAGACCACACGGCGAGGGGGCCACGTGCCAACCTGGAAAACGAGGCGGGGAGGTCAACTAAAAACGTCCCCGCATACTTGAGAAGCCATGACCCTGCATGCATGAGAAACGATCCATGTTAAAAATGAGGAAAAGCTCAGGAGAGACAGCAGGTGCTCAGGCACTGAGCTGACAGCTGTGTGAGGATTCAGAGGAGGACCTGCCGGATCAGAAGCACACCAGAAAACTAGGTGCAAGGGAGGTGATGGGGGGAGCACCAAGGGAGGCGATGGGGGGAGCACCAAGGGAGGCGATGGGGGAGCACCAAGGGAGGCGATGGGGGGTAGCACCAAGGGAGGCGATGGGAGGGAGCACCAAGGGAGGCGATGGGGGGAGCACCAAGGGAGGCGATGGGGGAGCACCAAGGGAGGCGATGGGGGAGCACCAAGGGAGGCGATGGGGGGTAGCACCAAGGGAGGCGATGGGAGGGAGCACCAAGGGAGGCGATGGGGGGAGCACCAAGGGAGGCGATGGGGGGAGCACCAAAGGAGGTGCTAGGGGAGCACCAAGGGAGGTTATGGTGAGCGAAGCACCAAAGCAGCTGAGACTCATAGGCAAGTCTCCTGTTAGGGCTCCACAGACCCCTCAATGCAACCTTTGCTTCTCTTTGAGCCCAGGTCACCACCCTGGGTCCGCTCTAGGAACAATGGTACAGGACGGGGCACACTAATGCACACAGGTGCACATTTGTGAATGGAGCTGTGTGTCTAATAAAGTCTTCTGAAATTTGGAATTGCTGCCCATCGGTGATTTACTGTTAAGCACTTCTCCCTGGGATCTCGCATTTCTAAAAATACTATTTGCTTTTTATTTAGCACTGAACCTTCTGATGCTCCAGAATATAAAAATAGTGTCTTATTATTTTAAAAGCTTAGGAGAGAAACTAGCCATATTATTAGAAAAAGAAGATATATGCACCTATAGTCTGTTCAAATATCAAGAGGTGTGACTTTTCAAATTCACATTTCAATCTTTATTTACATAAGACTTTTGTAACAGTGGGTGTAAATATTAAATCACCCAAGCCTGGGTGAAATTTTATTGAGAATAACTACAGATAAAGGGAAACTGATTTTTTAAAGTCGGTTTCTGAAATTTAGATGAAAAGAATATCGAGCACTAAGGAAAAAATGATATATTTACATATCAATATAGGTTCTCTGCTCACAGATTCATTTCCTATGAAACAGAACAGAGGCAAGCTTGGGGAGTTACAAAGGAAGGAAAAATCCTAATCAAATAGAAACTGTTGTTCAAACAGAATATTAGCTAAAATGATCCAATCAGTTGCTTGAGCCAAATTTTCTTCTTTAAGCCATTCATGACAGAACACAACGTCTCAGAGCATTAAGAATCCATATTACGTTCCAAGTGTTTGCCCAACAGATGGGGGGATTTGAAAGATACAGTCCATGGAAATGGGATGAGAACAAGGAAGGTTACCAGTTAGTCACCACACTAACACACTTTAGTCATAATGAGGCCACATTTCTCAAGGTAAACATTATGTATTTGTATTCTAGGGCATATGTGGCTCTTACAGGAATCAACCTAAAATACAGTAAGTTCCAACTGCTAGATCTTTGACTTCACCATTGTTCAGGATTACACCATGGAATGCAGCGTAACATGCAGACATTCTCCTGAAGAGGATGAAAAGCACACCTTCGTGGAATGAGTCGGACACTAAGCTTTGTTTTTGTATTTCTCCAATGACTTCAGAGAATCAGGTTCACGTGGGCAATAACTGACACAGCATTAGGTCTTCATTTAAAACAAAATCATTGCCTCTCATTGTAAAACACAGTAGCCGGCGATATGCCTATTCAAAACCTTAGGATGGATCAACTCAATCTTTTGCTGATCAAAAGCAGAGCAATACGTTTCTCTAACCTCTTTAGAGGGCAACCTAAGAAATACTCACATATACAGAGATACACACACACACCTGGTTTCTAAACACACACACACACACACACACACACACTCTCTCCTGGTTTCTATGTGGCAATTAAGCGTAATTCTATTTTACTACAATATTAAGATTCTAAATTTAAAATAAAAAAACAAGAATTACAGAGGTTATCAAAGACATTAACTTGTTCTTAGAGTAAGTGCAAAATTAATAACAAAGGTATTATTATGCCAGTGTATTCTTTACGATATTCTGCCCAATATTCTCAGGAAACTGAGAATCTGACTCTGGTCATCTTAGACCTCCTTTACTTTGAATTAATGTTGTGAACACTGCATTTCTCCTTCTGAAATCTGTGGTTTCTGTGAAGTTTATGGGAACACCAAAGAAAGCTTAACCAGGGAAAGGAGAAAACAACGTCCATTCCTATTCGGATAATTAACTGAGGTCAGGGCTTCTTTTCAAGATGTCCTCACATGATCTCTATTAACTGTATCCAGTGGCCTGTTCCCTCCCCTGAACCCTGTGTTAAGAAAAAATTTTAAGTGTATTTTCATTTCTATTTCCAATCTGAACCTGGAAACAAATCAGTTTGCACCCCAGCACAAGGCCAAGAAAAGCTTAACTCAATCTGCATCTTTTTATTTACATCCCTCATTCCTTAGAAATGTAATTGCCGTTTTTATTAACTTTGTTTTATGGATCTAATATTTAAGAGCAAGTCTGTCTTTTATGTCACAGCAAGAAGGTGAATGCACTTACAGACTCCCCCGCAATACATCTCGGGCAAGGCTGGGCTGAGCTCCTTCCACCGTTCTGAGGAATCTATTTAACAAATCACAGCCGCAGATGCATCAGGACAGTCATTATTTACACTTTTTATTAAAATATTTAAATGGGTCACAGCTGGTTTGGTGGGAACGGGAACCTACCCCCACACGTGGCAGCCCCCCGCCACTCCAGGACACCAGGGCGCTGAGCTTCGCGGGGCCGCAGCCCCATTCCGGCCCGGCCGCTTCTACTCTCTTGCATGCCCGTTTCTGAAAGACACGAAACTTCACTGCGGATGGCTCCGGGAGCACAGGACACTAATTGGATTTGCTTTCTGCAAACTTAAGCTGCAAACACAGACCCCTGTAGAGCTGAGTGAGTTTATAGGACATCTGAGGGGTGACTTTAAACATCATCTTTCAGGAACACGTTCCATCAATTACATTTAACCTCATTATTTCTAGCACTGTTTGGGGTTTACTTGGCTTTATGGATTTAAAATAGACATTTGAAACAATTTTGGTCAAAACTCTTATAATAAACTTTTGTGACTGGTTTACTGATATTGAAAATATACAAAATCTATCAATTTTGTTCAGGAAACTAGTTACATGCTTCAACACATTTTGCCTAGTTTCGAGTTCCATACTTTCTTAATAAAATGTAAATAATTCACATGTGAATAATTCTTTGTCTTACTGACACTGAAGAGCACATTAATTTCACTTATTTTCAGGTTGCACATATACTCCATAACTGATAACCTCTGGGAAAGTTAGCATTTGCTTTTTACTTTCCCATGAACTAAAAAAGATAAATTACAAAAGCAATCCTCTAACGCTAAAGGAAAAAAAAAAATTATTCACTCTCAAAATCCCAAGACTTTGTGCATTTTGAAGGGTAACAATGTTTTCAGTGACACAAAGTTGAGAAGCCGGAAGACCTTTGCAAAGGGTCGTGAAGTCCATCCCTTGCTCCCTGGGCCAGCCTGTGGGCCCTGCTGCTGGACAGCTCCCGCCAGGTCAGTAAACATGGCCCTTACACACTGCAGCTCCCTCCACCTCTCTGGTTTCTTGCAAACCATCGACATGGTTTCTACCAAATTTGTTTCTTATCCGTACTATTATTTATTTGTATTTTCTAAATTGACTTTTTTTTCTTAATGGATTTATTCAATATAGAAGCCTTATATCATGGGTTTAGAGTGCTAGTTTTACTGTTCTCTAATATGCCTTAAAGATTACATGGAAATTTTAGGATTAAACTGGAAAATGCTGACCTCCGAGCCCCTCAGCCCACTGAGAAGAATTTCTTGGGTGAGTGCTTGACCTCTGGATGGCTGAAGACAAGGCTGGCTATGCAGTCACTGACTTCCTTATGGTTCCCCAAATGAAACTACAAATTCTCCAACAAACCACACCCCGGGCATAACATGAAGCCAGATAATGTGAAATACGAAGAAAAGGGTAAGAGAAAAGACACCAGGTCCTGGTGTAGGCCCCTTGTGCCCCCAGCTCACACCGGCCGTCACGAGCTCCGGTGAGCCAGGGCAGAAGGAAAGACCACAAGACAGAGAGGAGCACAGCAGAAGGGTGAGAAAGTCCATACGAACATGAAGAAGCTATGACATGCCTGAGTGCCTGTGTCAGGGAAGGGACTTCAAGGCCCAGACATGCAGCATCAGGGGACAGACACCATTTACAGAGGCATTCCGGGGAAGAAAACAGACAAAAGAGGAAGGGAGAAGCACCCTTCGGCAACTGAGTGGTAAAGCTAAAAGAGAAAGAGGAAAAGTGTAGGGTCCTAGGAGTAAAGAGGAATATCATTAGATTCACCCTGGCCTGTCCTCACCAAAGCTGAGCAGCCAGCCAACAGCTGCCACGGCGGCCCCTGCACTTGGCCAAACCAACCGAAGAGGCTGCCGCTAGACTCGCAATCTTTTAAACACTCAATACCATAAAAATGTCCTCCTGAAAACTACCACGAGTCAAAAGAAAATTGGAATTTACACTCCCCAAAACATAATTAAATATACCACCCTGAATTAGAAATGTAGAAGAATTAAAAACAGAAAAGGACAAAAACAGAGAAAGCAGGGGAGAGGTGAGCAGACTCAGGGAAGTTATGGAAGGAAAACAAAATTACCTCAGAAATGAGGAATCAATTACAGAGCACCCAAGGAGAATCAATTCAAATGAAAACTAACAAAGGGCACTGAGGACAGACAGGACCACAACCAAGAGGAGGACAGCGACACTGAGAAAGACGGGAAAGGGGAGGAAAGCAAGTGGCGGGGAGAGAAGACAAAGGAGTGATGTCCATAAATCAGACTTCCTAAAAGAGGAAAACAAAACAGTATAGCAAAGCTAACATTTAACTCTTCAAGAAAATTTCCAGAATAGAGAAAGGCCCAAATCTTCAAAGGAAAGGACTCACTGGGTACCCAGGAAAAATAACCCAGAAGGATCAACTCTGAGATGCAGCCTAATGAAACTATGGGATTTCAAAGGTAAGTACAAAGTCCTCAAGGCCCGTGACACCAATCAATGAATACGCAAAGGAAGTAGACTAACTGCAGACTTTCAAAACCAACACACAAGCAAGGCAACAATGGAGCAACATTATAAATTCAATGCAAGTATGAACCAAGAATTTTAAATCCAGCAAGCCATCCTTCAATTACCAAGACTACAGAAAAGCAGTTTTTAACATCCATGAATTTGGAGAATACTACACTCAGTCGGCCCTTCTTGAGGATTCTATGTGAGGGTAAACTTTATCTGCCTAGTGATGAGTGGGAGAATTTCAGCAAAAGGATTTATGAGACACATTTAAAAATATTTAGATGTACATATTAGACCAAAATAAAGGTGCAATTAAGCTGGAAGACTGATGTGCAAATATTACATACAGTGACAAAACAGAAATTATTCAACTAAATGTGAGATGAAGGAAGAGGTAAAGAGCAAAAACTCTGATTAATGTATAGGTCATTACTGTGTAAGCAACAGGTGTGCATTAAAGAATACGAGGGAAAAAAACAAATCAGACAATAAAGAGTTTAACAAAACGGGTTACTAAGGACATAAAAATAGGTTTAAATACATAGGTAATGACTAGAAAATACAAATCTATCTAAATCCGAAATCAAAAATATAAAAGCAAAGAATACAGATCTCCTAAAGGAATGGCAAATACAACAAAATATGCATATTATAAAATATTATGATAGTTACAAGCAAATAAATCAGTCATGTCAATAAATATTAATGGACTTAATTTACCTATTTAGAGAAAAAGGTTTTTAATTGAGTTCACAGCACAAGACCTAACTGTATTCTGTACACAAGAGACGTACCTAAAATAAAGTCAGTCAGAAAGGCCAGAAAGCAAATGGCTGGACCAAGGTAAATGAAACAAAGAGAGAGAAGGAGACCAAGTAGAACTCACGTCACAAAGGGTTAAACACAAGGGGATATATTTAATGTTAAAAGCCACAGTCTGCAACGAAGACATAATGCTCATGAACATCTACACACCAAGTAATACAACCACCACCTTGGGGCACCTGGGGGGCTCAGTCAGTTAAGCATCTGCCTTCGGCTCAGGTCATGATCCCAGGGTCCTGGGATCAAGCCCCGTGTCGGGCTCCCTGCTCAGCGGGAAACCTGCTTCTCCCTCTGCCTCTGCCCCTCCCCCAGCTCCTTCTCTCTCTCTTGCCTTGCTTTCAAATAAATAAAATCTTTAAAAAAAAAAAAAACTATCGCACATTCCCTACAAATGGTCATATATTAGGTCACAAAGAAAACATCAACCATTTCCATAATGTAGAAATACTGCAAACAATACTTTCTGATCACAATGCAATAAAAGTATACATTATTAACAACAACAACAACAAAAACAAAGTCATCTCCACTTGGATATTTAAAAAACCTATTATTGACTTTTAGTGAAAGAGTAAATACAAACTAAAAGTATAGAATTTTAAAAAAATAATTACACAGAAAACACTATGAATCAGAATCCATGGAATTCATTTAAAGCGGTAATCAGAGAAAAATTCATTATGCTAATATTTTTACCAATAAAAATGAAAAAATAAAATCAATCAATCAGTAAGTCTTAGCTTATTAGTAACCCAAAAGAAAATGCAAGGAAGAAACAATGGAGGGAAACGCTGACTCATGAGGGGAGGTTTTCCATTAAAAACATCAGAGCTAACCCATAATTCTAAGTCTTATAGTTTTTTGCAGGGGTGGGGGTAGAAATTAACAAAGTAGACAATCTACCAGCTACTTGATCAAGAAAAAAGGGGAGAAAGCACAGATACAGAAAATAAGAGATGACACAGGGGAAGTGACCAGTGAAACAAGAAATTTTAAAAATCCTAAGAGACTCTTTTATAGACCTCATGCAAACAGACTTGAACATGTCGCTGGCATGGACAACTCCCCGAGGAGCTCAGATGGCCACGACCAAGACTGACTCTACTGCAGTTAGAGCCGAACCAGACGAAAGTCAGAGAAGACAAAGGTTCCTAAGCGGCACCTCCCCAAGGAGCACCAGGGCAGACACCTTCACAGGGGGTTCTACCAAATGCTCAAGACCAGAGAGTTCCAATGCTCTACATAAACTACTAAACAGCACTGACGATGATGGAAAAGTCCCCAAGTCCTTTTATGAAGAAGTGTAATACTGATACACCAGATAAAGAAGAACAAAGAAAGAAAACCACGGACCAGTATCCCTCACGAGTATCAATGCACAAATATTAAATAAAACATTAACAAGCAGAATCTAACACCACAGGAAGAAGCCACACACCATGACCAAGTAGGATTTTTTCCAGAAATGAAAGTTGGGTTCAATATTAGGAAATCTAGTATCATTCTTCATATTAATAAACCAAAGGAAAAGACATATGATCATCTACCCAGATACTGAAAAACCCTTTGACAAAATTTAAAACCCATTTATAAAAATTACAGAAAACAGAAATTGAGAGATATATTCTTAACATGATAAAATATACATACTTTATTCCTAATGCAAGTATCTTATTTAATGGGAAAAGACTAGTGGCATTTCCACTAAAATCAAGGCAAGGATGCCCAGTCTCCATTTCTGCTTACCACTGCCCTACCCTAGACGTATTACATTACCCTATATAATTACAAAAGATAAATCAAGCAGAGGCATAAGAATGGGTAAGGAAGTAAAACCATCACTATTTGCAGATATCATAATATATATCTGGAAACCCCCAGAGAATCAATGATAAAACTAACCCAAACAATGAAAGAATCAATTGAATAGTAGGACACAAAGTTAACATACAAAAATTGCCTTGAAATATAAAATAATAAGGTGTTAGAGAAAACCCCATTTTAGATCATTGCAACAAAGAAGAGTAAATGTTTAGGAATAAGTTTAATAGTAATTGCACTCAACCTATATATACAAGGATAATGTAAAACATTCTTGCAAGACAACGAAAGCAGAAATGAACAAATGAAAAAGCATCTATTATTGGTTAGGATGACTTAACATTAGAAAGATGACAGTTGCCCCTAAGTTAATTTATAAAGCCAATGTAATGCCAGTAAAAATACCAATAGACTACGGTGTAGACTTGCACAAGTTGATACTAAAGGTCACGTGGAAAAACAAACATGCAAGAATAGCCAAGAAAACCCGGGGGGGGGGGGGGGAATCAGCATCTACGGGATGCCTTTAAAGCAGTAATCAGAGAAAAATTCATTAGACTAATATTTTTATCAATAAAAATGAAAAAACAAAATTAAAACTACTGGACATAAAACCATACTATAAAGACTCTATATGTAAAAAGGGTGGTGCTGTTGACAGACAAATAGACAAATGGGACTGTATAAAAAGTCCAGAAATAAGCCTGAATATATATGGAAATTTGCCATCACAAGTCACTGGGATAAAGATGGACCTTTTAATACATGGTGCTGGGACAACTGGGTAGCCATTTGGAAAAAGATGAAATCAGATGTGTCTTTTGTATCATATATAAGAATAAACCTCAAATGGATTAAGGATCTAAAAATGTAAGAAAATTAAACTATAGAATTCCTAGAAGAAAACATGGGTGAGCCGTTAGTATAGGGAGACTTTCTCACTATGACTCCACACCCAGAAGCAATGAAACAAAAATTGATGAATCTGACTACATAAAAATAAAAATGTCTGCAGGGCAAAATGAAACAAAACAAAACGGAGCCCTAGACAAAACAGAAGATAACTGACAAACTGGAGGAAAATATTTGCAGCACATACCACAGGAAAAGGGCCACTCCCCTTAATATATGAAACTCTCCTAGAAAATAAGGGACAAAGGACCAAACACACAAAAGAAAAATGGGAAAAAGCCATGAACAGACAATTAACAAAAAAGTTTCCAAGTCCAAGCTCACTCACACTTAGAGAAGAGCAAACGAGAAGACCCCACCGGGCACTTGTCATCTGTCAGACCGGCAAAACGCTGAGGCGTGGTGCGGACTCTGCTGGCGAGGCTGTAGGGAAACAGGTGTCTCCCGGGCTGCAAATCCTGCAGGAAAGTTGGTGATACCTAACAAAAGCTACAGAGACTTTTTAACCCAGAAATTATGCCTGCAGGAACCTGTCGGGTAGGCATACCTACAACGACATGGGAACAAAGAATGCACGAGGTTACTCCCTGTAGCACTGGTTAAGCTGGAAGATATTGGAAACCACCTAAACAGGCACAGGCTGGAGAGCAGCTGGAGAAGAGCGGCCCATCTCAGCAACGCGGCTCCAGGCAGCTGTAAAAAATAGGGGAAGACCTCCGTGCATGGGCTCGCAGAGATTCCCAGGATGTACGGTGACAAAGTGCAAAAGAAGATGTGCAATGCAAGAAGGGGGATGAGAACACCTGCACCCATCTGCTCATCTGTACAAAGGAAATACAGGGAGGAGGTGCCAGGAACTAAAGACACTGGTTTCCATGGAGAGTGGGTGGGAAAAGGTACGACAGAAGGGGGATGACAGGTATAAAGTGGGGGCAGACACTTGATGCAAATTCTACAGCTCTAGTCTTAGAACCGTAGTGACACTTCACATACCTGAAAATAAGTACCAAATTTAAATCAACCAGGACATCAGACCCAAATGGAACACAAATGGTAACAAATGAAACTATTTTACAGACAAATAACAGAGCCACACTGAAATACAGAACGATCCTCAGTAATTCTGGAAAATACTATTTTCACTAGAAACTCTTAAGTCTAAGGACAAAAAAGAGCTGTATACAAATACTGACTCTAGTTAGCTAATCTGTTTCTCACAGATTAGCAATTTCGAAACTATTTTATTGGTATACTGGGATTGAATAAATAAGTAAACATATTGTAAATAAGGAGAGCCAGGTTTCTCTCTGTTGAAGAGATAAGTCACAAATAAGGGAAGGGAGAAGGCTATTAAAGAACCTAGTGGTGGGGCGCCTGGTGGCTCAGTCGGCTGAGCAGCTGACTGCTGATTTTGGCTCAGGTAGTGATCTCAGGGTCGTGAGATCAAGCCCCACATCGGACTCCATGCTGAGTGTGGAGTCTGCTTGAGATTCTCTCTCTCCCTCTCCTCCTTCCCACCTCAAATAAATAAATCCTTAAAAAAAAAAAAAAAAGAACCCAGGGGTGCTGGATCAGGACTGAAGTATTAGCATGAATGCAGTTTTCAATAGGTATCCAGACAGCGGCAGAGAAAACATACGGCTGTGTGGATTTGCACATGATATGAAGCATAAATATGAATACTTACACACTAGGACGTATGCATACACCCATACATACATTTTCTAGCTATGTCTGCTGTCATGGTGGCATCCTCGTGGTAGCAAGACTATACCTAGCACGTAGATACTGCTTTCTAAATACCATTCTCCCGCTGAAGGAATCTAGGCTTCATGGAGAGGCGTTGGTTCAGGCATGGAACAGGGAAAGCATAAGATGAGCCTGAGACATTTTGTGTCACCCAAAATAAGTTTCTTTAAAAAGGATGAGGACACGTCAAAAAGACAAAGGCACGCCATCCTGAAGGAGTTCCCAATGGCCAAAGCCAAAGCCGAACAACTTGGGCAATAAAATAAGTAACAACAGCACTGGATTGTAATCCAGAGAATAAAGTAAATACCTGGGAGTCTAACCATGACATCAACAAATGAATACATCATTGGGGGAGAAGAGTTAGTGTTCTCCTTTTCAGTCAAATTCTAATTAACAAGCATAAAGGAATGAGGAAAATACAAAACCACCATTAAGTAAATGCCACAGTGAAAGTTATTTCAAACAAGATTTACCAGTAGATGCTAAAATCACTGGGCAAAAGTTTAAGGAGAAACAGGATATTGGCACAGCCTCAAAGCATTTCCTCCAAGGTTTTTACTAATTACAAAGAGAAAGATAGTGGCTTTAGAGTGGATGAAATGACCTTCATGGAGGGACAAGGTCAACACCAGCAGTAATGACTGGCACCGCGCAGCCCTGATCTGATGCACTGAGAAGGCGTAACGTCACCTCTGTGGTCTTCATGCCAAACGCGTGGCCTTCATCTCATCACAGAAAACGTCAGACAACCCAGACTGACTGACACTCTACAGAGTAACTGACTACCATTCACTCAAAGTGTCAAGGTCATGAGCACTGGTTAGCGTCACACGCAGACTGGAAGAGACCGAGAAGCACAAGAACTACGTGCAGTGTGGGCCCTGGATCCCGTCTGGGTCAGAGAAGGGCTGTTAGTGGGAAAACAGGTGAGACAGGAGAAGGTCTAGCAGAGTTAGCAGCGCTTCACCAGGGCTAATTTCACAGTGCGCTCGCTCACTGTACTATCATCACGTAAGCTGTTTAGCTGATGGCACACCTGAATTCTCTATATTATTTTGGGGGGGAACCTTTCTGTAAATCTATAACTACTTTGAAATAAAGATTTTTAAAGATGAAGAAAAAACAATCTCTCATACCCCTGGTGGTGCGTATACCATACTTCTAGAAATACTGATCTAAGCCAAATTGCTTTCCCATAATCTCAACCCACTAATTCTAATTTTCCCCTCTTGAGCAACATAAAATAAATAGTCCCTCAAGCAGGAGATAAACATCCTTCCAGATGTTTGTAGATCACACTCAGGTACTTGTGAGCTTTCCTCTCTCCAACCAACCATTCCTACTGCCTCTCACTATCCCACACCTGAGATGTTTTCCAGACTCTTCCTATCCTTAGACACCCTGCTCCAGAGTTTCTAAACTGTCAATATCCCTCTTAAAATAAACCATAAAAAATACTTGCAAAGCCAAGTGGCCCCCACCGTGGAGAGAAGAATGACTGCCTTCTGTGGCTCAGCCAGTGTGTCTGCACAGAAGAAACCCACCCTAGTGGGACAGGCGCAGTGGCCACATGGCGTGGCAGGTCCAAGAGAGGCGGGCATCCCACACTGCCCCCGAGTCTTCTCCGTGTGAAGCAGCTGCCCCAGCCCTGGTGCTTTCTGAGTGTTCTTCTCTGCATGGAAGGGCTCTCCTCGGCGCCCTCGTTCACCTTAATTTGGCACCCGTGTGGTTTTCCGGTCTATCGGAGTACATCCAATCCTTCTTCTCCCGGATACCACAGTAATCCTACTAATCATCTTCAAGACGTTTGCAAAGAATGCAGCCTCTGTGCCTTTGCCCAAGTCCGAGAAAACACCCAGGAAGACCGAGGACCTAGATCTCCGGTTACTCAGGATGTACTCAATCTTTACACTGTCAACACAAGCTCGATGTGTAAAACTGGCTTACTGCCAACTTCCCACAATCTGGGCTGAAGGGAAAAAGTGGCAATATTAAATACGCCCCACGTCATTCTACACACAGGCTTCGAGCTTCCCCCAACAGTTACACACAGCGGGCTGCCAGCGATATTATTTCCCTGCTTGTTTCTGAACAACATCAGACTTGCCGGAAAGGAGAGCAAAAGGGCACGGACACGTGACTCTGAGCTAGAACCCATGCTTTCTGGATGAAACCTAAAACACCGGAAGTGCATTCTAAACCATTTCTGTGTGGGGTCAAATGACATTTGTCACACTCAGGTCAGCAGACTTGTGATCATCCGTGGCGACAAGCTGACATTCTTTAAGTGGCTCAGGCGGTTGGGGAATTGGGTCCCCACCCCCGGTGGCAGGCGAGAGGGGGAGTCATGCTGGTACCTAGGTGGTCGGTAAGAGCCGGGCTCCTCCAGGGGACGTGGGGGTTACCTGCTTGGGGGCTCCCGACCAGCTGGGGGATTATTTCCTGCTACTTACGGCGGATTCCTGAGAGCGGCTGCTATGCCATCCCCCGTACACTTACGTGGCACACTGTCCAGTTACTGGGGACTGGCTTGCACCAATCGCCCTGTACACTTACGTGGCACACTGTCCAGTTACTGGGGACTGGCTTGCACCAAAGGAAAGCGAAGGCTGCAGACACATTTCACTCTAGGATTCTGCTCCATGGCTCACTTTTACTCCCTCCTGGAGAGGATACGTCAGCCTTCATAAAGGCAGGTGAAGATTCACCACCCAACTAAGAAGACACCTGCACTGAATAAACACAACTAAAATCCCAAGTACACACAAAGACCCCCTTACTTAACAATAACTGAGTACCACCCGAAGAGCAGCCTCACTAGAGAACAGCTGGAACAGAAACACAGGTGGCTAAGAAAAGACACTTGATGAGACGCACAAATTAAAGTATAAAATATGTATTGTGTTGCCTCAATGACAGAACAAAACCCCTGGCAGGTCTCCGCAAAGACGAGGCGCCCTCCACTGAGGAGGCGTGAGCCCACCTTTGTTGCCGTGGACTTTCTCCGATACTAGAAGCGATGGGGGCCCAGCTGGGTAAGTGGGGGGAGGGAGGAGTGTGACAGGCTTCCCGATTTGGCAGAATTGTGGAAACCAGACTGGGGATGTGTTCATGACGCACCTGGGACACACTGGTGAGCCAGCGGAGGGGGCACAAGCCCACAGAGCACAGGCCTGGGCCACCTCTGGAAACCTGTTCCTCCACTCTATGCCCCAGAGGAGTGTGGAGAAGAAAAAAGATGCCAACTTCCTGAACACTTCAACAGAGAAACACCCTGTATTCTCTCTAATCTGCACAAGAAAATGGCTTAATTCTTAAAAAATTAAACACCTTGAATTAAGCATCTTTTTTTTTTTTAAAGATTTTATTTATTTATTTGAGAGAGAGAGCACATGAGAGGGGGGAGGGTCAGAGGGAGAAGCAGACTCCCTGCCGAGCAGGGAGCCTGATGCGGGACTCAATCCCGGGACTCCAGGATCATGACCTGAGCTGAAGGCAGTCGCTTAACCAACTGAGCCACCCAGGCGCCCTGAATTAAGCATCTTTAATGCATACACTAGTACACGAGTTACGCATACATACTCCAGCCAGAATACCGATGTAAATCACTGGAACTCAGAATGCAGTTAATGGTGAGTCTCTCTCTACACACACACACACACATCTAATCTTTCATTCTGAAGGTATTATGGGGATTTTTATTGACTAATGGCCTTTTTTTCTAAAGATCATTTGTATTAGCAATGTGTAATGCTGGTTAATTGAGTCCCAGTTACCAGAAACAGTTTGCTGAGTGAGACTGGATAGTTCAGCAAAGACAGTTTACTTTCGTGGGAGGAGCATGTCCACCAGCCCCGAATACAGAACCATTAATGCTGGAACAGCAAGATTAATAAGGCCCTACAGACTGTCATTTAGAGAGAAAACACAGTTTCCATCAAGCACAGAGTCTTCTTCAATAACACTGTCATCTGGAAAACAATCTTGCCCTCTTGGGAGGGTCGCTTTCTTGGGAGTTGAGGACACTGAAACCTGACACAGTGTCCACTACGGAGACCTGAAGTTAGGATTCCTCCTCTCCGCTCCATGCCCTCAGGGCATACTAAAACTTTAACCACATGGATCTTACATCTTGATGCTGTGCTTCACTCAGCTGTGACCACTTTTTGGAAGATGTGTCATCCTACCGTACATGAGCTCCCCAGCCCACACCCCCCACCCCGTCTGGCTGGGACACAGGGAGGTTTAGGGAAGAGGAGCAGTCTAAGACCATAGTCAAAAGCAAGAGGGACAACTTAATTCCTGGCGGGCTAGCGACCTAGAGGAAGACAACAGAGAAAAAAAAAAAAAAAGCCACACTCATACTTCCAATTAAAGTAAAAAACATGAATGAACTTACTAGACTTACTGAGGATCAAGCACAGGCTTGCGAGACTTACGAAGTCCACTATAAACCGAAGTTACACTCTGATTAAAGTGAAGGATCTTAGGAAAGCAGGTATACAAATTTACTCACCACAGGTGGGGCTAATAAAGGTCACTCACAATGATAAAAACTACAGTTTAGGAGCGTTTCCACACTTGTTACTTCATTTGATCCTTTTAACAACCTCATGACATAGGAAGGGGTAAGAAATTTTATTTCTATTTTGTAGATGAGAAAAATGAAATCCAAAAACCTGAACTAACTTGTGTGGAGGCTGGTGATCTGAAATGACAGAGCTGGGTCTTCAGTGGGCTTTCAGTCTAACTGGGGAGACAAGACTGAAAAATACAACCAAAGAAGCACTAAAAACCAAACAATGTATGAAAAAGAATTCGAGGGGCACCTGAGTAGCTCAGTGGGTTAAGCGTCTGCCTTCAGCTTGGGTCATGATCTCAGGGTCCTGGGATCGAGCCCCACATCGGGCTCCCTGCTCTGTGGAGAGCCTGCTTCTCCCTCTGCCTCTGCCTCTCTCTCCCTGTCTCTCATGAATAAATAAATAAAATCTTAAAAAAAAAAAAAAGAAAAAGATTTCAAAATTTACAGTAAACTTAAAAAAATCTACAATAATCAAGACGGTGTGGTATTGGCATAGGATAAACATACAGATCAATGCAACAGCACTAAGAGTCCAGAAACAAACCCGTACACTTATGGTGAACTGACTTTTGACAAAGGTGCCAAGACAACTCAATGGAGAAAACAGTCTTCATTAAAAATGGTCTGGGCACGATTCAAGGTCCACACGCAATAGGAGAGACTTAGGGCCCTACCTACACACCATACACAAACATTAACACAAAAGGGATCAGAGAGCTAATAAGTGCTAAAAGCATAACATCTTTAGAGGGGAACATAGGACAAGATCTCTGTGATCTTAGGCAAAGAATTCTAAGATATGACACCAAAAGCATGATCTATAAAGAAACAAATTGATAAACTGGACTTCATCAAAATCCAAAACTTTGGAGCTTCAAAAGGCACCATTAAGAAAGTAAAAAGACAAGCCACATTCTTGGAGAAAATGTTTACACATCATCTATATGTTAAAAGACATGTATCCAGATTATATAAAAAAGTCTTTCAATTCAACAAGACAACATAATTTTTTTTAAGTGGGCAAAGGATTTTAATAGTGATTTCCCCAACAAAGATATACAAAAAGCCAGTAAGTACATGAAAAGACATTTAACATCATTTGTCATTAGAAAAATGCAAATAAAAAACACATTGGGATAGCAGTTCCCAATCACTAGAATGGCTATAATCAAAAAGAGACAGTAACAAGTGTTGGCAAGGCTGTGGAGAAATTAGAACCCTCATTCCATGTTGGTGGGAATGTAAATGGCACAGCTGCTTTGGAAAACAGTTTGGCCATTCCTCAAAATGTTAAGCATCTGGTTACCATATGACCCAGCAATTCCACAACTAAATAACTACCCAAGAGAAATGAAAACATATGCCCATGCAAACACCTGTATGTGAATGTTCACAGCAGCATTACTTATAAAATCTCAGAAGTACAAACAATCCAAATGTCTATCAACTGAATAAAAGATAAACAAAATGTGGTATAGCCATATCATGTCATATTATTTACTAACAGGAAGGAATAAGATACTGATATATGTTTCAATAGGGGTGAACCTCAAAAACATTATTAGGCCAACTGAAAGAAACCAGTCACAAAATACCAAATATTGTGATTCCGTGTATATGAATTGTCTAGAATAGACAAACTGATAGAGATAGAAGGTCAATAGGTAGTTGCTAAGGGCTAGGGGAGGGTGAAAGAGAGTGACTGCCCACGGGAACCAAGTTTCTTTTTGGTCATGAAAATGTTCTTTATTTAGATTATGGAGATATTTACTCAGCTCTGTAAATATATTAAAGCCACTGACCTGTGTACTTTAAAAGAGTGAACTTTATGGTATGTAAATTATAAACAAAGCTGTTTTTAAATATGAGCAAAAGTTTTGAATAATTCACCAAAAAAGTTATGAGTGATAAAAAAGCACATGAAAAGATGTTCAACAGCAAGTCACTAGGCAAATGCAGATTAGAATCCCAGTGAGACCCCCAACTGCATACCTACTAGGATCAGACAACAGAGGACAACAGAGAATGCGGACTCACTGGAGCCCTCTATGGGCTGCCAATGGGGATGCAGAATGTGCCACTATGGAAAACGGCATCCAGCTCCCCTGGCAACACGCGCTGGCACTCAGTCCTCGGTGTCTAAGAGAAAGGGAACCAACATCTGCATGTGACTTTTCCGAATTTTCAGCATTATTCATAACAGCCAAAAAGGATAAACAACACAATGTCTATCAAATGAAAAATGGATAAACAAAATGTGGTATATTTGTACAATGGGGTATTATTTAGCAATAAAAAGGAACAAGCTACAGATACATGTTCTACCATGGAGGAACCTGAAAAACACCACACTAAGTGAAAGAAGCCAGCTGCAAGAAAAAGCACATGTGATTCTGTTTATATGAAAAGTCCAGAAAAGGCAAATCTAGAAAAATAAAAAGATTAGCAGTTGCCTGGAGCTGGAGCGGGGCGAGGGGGGGGGGGATGGAGTTACTGCAAAATGGGCACAAATGAAGCAATGGAAGGGCTCTAAAACTGGGGGTTATGGTTGCACAATTGCAAGTTTACCAAAAAATCACTTCTTTGTACACTTGAAAGAAAAAAAGCAGCTAAGCAACATTGTTTTGATAATAAACACGAGACAAATTGAAAAGACATGAGCTGCAGTCATGACCGTGAGGGTGATGATGGGGCACACTGCTGGGGCTTTGCCAGCTGAGTTATAGTTTTCCCTAAGTAAATGATACTTTGAAAGCACCAAGGATTTTATGCATTAGTGTAATCCTCCCTTTGTTTCTTTTCAGTTGGACACACACACACCCTCAACATGTTAACCAGTCAGAAAGTATTTGCCGAACACCTACTACATGCCTTGCTCAACTCTGGGCATCTGATAATTGAAGAAGCAGAAGCCACATCATGGTCCTCCAGCCATGACTGCGGAGCCCAACAGATACCTAAAAGAGCCCCCCAAGCATGGTCAAGTACCCCCACCAACTGACCATTACCTCATTTTGACTTTTCTGTGTTGTATGTAAGGAAATCTGCCAAAAACTAGAAATGATCGAGGCTATATGCAGGTGGCAATGTGAACATGTGTATTAGAGATATAACCAAAGGTGAATTATTGGTAAGCTCCCTTCATCTAGATAGGAAGATGGCTGAATACAATTAAACTGAGTAGAACAGACAGTAAAAGTAGCTCAACAGATGAACCTTAAAACTACAAATGAGTGAGAGAATTAAATAACTTGTTTCTTGAGGCATGGGTTGCAATTATCTTGAATGGAAAGAGTGACCACAGAAAGGCAGAGTGAAGGGTTTTGCTGAGGTCAGCACCACCGCCAATACCCCTTAGGTTCTCACAGTTGGGATCTTGCTTAGCAGATGAGCTATAAAATCTACATCCTACAAGGTGAAACAAGCAAATTTAACTCTGGACTTTCTCTCTTTACAAGTTAGACCCCATAGGGTTACTTGAATGGACTTAAAGCCATCAACATGTCTAAGTGGTTTTGCTGACAAGGACTACTAGCTAAATTTACTGGATAATTTTTCAAGTATTAGCAAAGGCAGGTCTAAAAGTTATAAAACAGAGCAGAGTGGATATAAGATATCCTCAGCCCTTGATTTTAGAGGCAACTATTCATAATACCAAAAATTGGTGAAAATGGTAGATTGGAACTTCATAATTTACTCACATCTAAATTTCCACAGTTGCATCAAAAACATTCAGTAAAGTCTCAGGATACAAAATTAATATACAGAAATCTGTTGCACTTCTATACACTAATAATGAAGTAGCAGAAAGAGAAATTAAGAAAACAATCCCATTTATAATTGCACCAAAAATAATAAAATACCTAGGAATAAACTGAACCAAAGAGGTCAAAGACCTGTACCCTGAAAACTATAAAACTGATGAAAGAAATTAACGACACAAACAAATGGAAAGATATTCCATGCTCATGAATTGGAAGAACCAATATTGTTAACAATGTCCATACTACCCCAAAGCAATCTATAAATTTAATGCAATCCTTACCAAAATACTAAGAACATTTTTTACAGAACTAAAACAGATAATATTAAAATTTGTAAGAAACCAAAAAAGACCCCGAATAGCCAAAACAATCTTGAGAAAGAAGAACAAAGCTGGAGCAATCACAACCCCAGATTTCAAGATATTCTACAAAGCTCTAGTAATCAAAACAGCATGGTACTGGCACAAAAACAGACACAGAAATCAATGGAACAGACTAGAGAACCCAAAAATAAAACCACAGTTATATGGTCAATTAATCTATGACAAAGGAGGCAAGAATATGCAATGGGGAAAAGACAGCCTCTTCAACAAATGGTGTTGGGAAAACTGGACAGCTACATGCAAAACAATGAAACTAGACCACTTCCTGGCATCATACACAAAAATAAATTCAAAATGGATTAAAGATCTAAATGTGAGACCTGAAACCATAAAAATCCTAGAAGCAAACACAGGCAGCAACCTTTTTGACATTGGCTGTAGCAACTTCTTACTAGATATGTCTCCGGAGGCAAGGGTCACAAAAGCAAAAATAACCTATTGAGTCTACATCAAAATAAAAAGCTCTTGTACAGCAAAGGAAACCACCAATAAAACAAAAAGGCAACCTACTGAATGGGAGAAGATATCTGCAAATGATATATACAATAAAGGGTTAATATCCAAACTATACAAAGAACTCATACAACTCAACAACAAAAAACCCAAATAATTCAATTAAATGGGCAGGACATGAATAGACATTTTTCCAAAGAAGACATACAAATGGCCAACAGACACATGAAAAGATGCTCAACATCATTAATCACCACAGAAATGCAAATCAAAACTACAACTTGTCAGAATGGTTAAAATAAAAAATACAAGAAATAACAAGTGTTAGTGGGGATATGGAGAAAAAGGAACCCTTGTGCACCACTGGTGGGAATGCAAACTGGTGCAGCCACTGTAGAAAACAGGATGGGGGTTCCTCAAAAAATTAAAAATAGAATTAGTATATGATCCAGTAATTCCATGACTGGGTATTTACCCAAAGAAATAAAAAACACTAATGCAAAAAGATACATGCACCCCTATGTTTGCAGTAGCATCATCTACAAAAGCCAAGATATGAAAGCAGCCCAAGTGTCCATCCACATATGAATGGATAAAGAAGATGTAGTATATATACACAATGGAATATTACTTAGCCACAAAAAAAGAATGAGGTCTTGCCATTTGCAACACGGATTGACCTAGAGGATATAATGCTAAGTGAAATAAGTCAGAAGAAGACAAATACCATATGCTTTTGCATATGTGGAATTCAAGAAACAGAACAAAGAAACAAACAAAAGGAGACCAAAAAAACCCTCTTAAATAAAGAGAACAAACTGGTGGTTGCCACAGGGGAGGTGGGTGGGAGGAAAGGTGAAATAAAGGGGATTAAGAGTACACTTACTGTGATGAGCACTGAGTAATACACAGAATTGTTGAATAATTATACTGTATATCTGAAACTAATGTAACACTGTATGTACATTATACTTCATTAACTAAAAAAAGTACATATCAAAAAGGAAATACTAAGGTGAAAATGTTTTTAAAAAGAAAAAACAAGTGATAAGCAAAAAAGCCTGTCAACAGCCAATTCATTAATGCATCCTGATATGTTATTTCTACAGGATATTGACAAAGATTCAAAGGAAATTACAATAGAGGAAATGGCCACTTATCCCTAGAAATCAAAAGCTGGAAAATGGGATCTTGGATCAACCCAGAGGAAACCGGAAAAGATACCAATTCGACTGTGAGCCCAGACATTGTGGTGTTGCTCTCCCAGAGAACTTGATTTTTACAGAGGTCGTCTGGAAAGAGCGTCTTCACGGCTGGTACAGGCGGCGTATGCATGACTCTAGGTGTCCCGGGCACGCGCTTTCCTTCTGGAACATGTACTGTGGTGACTGTGCCGTGGGCAGGGGGCCTGGAAGAGCCAAGCGCTGGATGCCCCCAGGTCTCAGGGTCAATCTAACCAAGGATCTCACTCTTCTTTCTGCAGAGCCTAGAACACTGCTTGCTACACAACAGGTGCTCAGAACTTGTCTACCTACCAACACTTCCACACGTCACTACATAAGGTGCCCTTCCCACAGTCGGGACCCTTGGGGGTTACAGGAGGTAACCCCTGGCTCTGCCTGGGAACCACTTGTGAAGCTATTACAGAGATGGGTCCTGGCAGCTGCAGTTTCTAAAACTCCACCGGCGGTTCTCATGCACAGGGTGTAGAGTCACTAATCTGTAGGTAGGAAATGGGTTGCACTTTCCATATACCAAATTCTGGAAGGGGGCGTGTGTGCGTGCGTGTGTGTGTGTGTGTGTGTGTGTGTGTATGTGTGTGAGAGAGAGAGAGAGAGAGAGAGAACAGAAAACTCGGGACAAGGACTTGGATAATTTATTGAACTCAATCTAGATTATTAGATCAAAGACCAAGGCAGAACACAATATAAACAAGGACTTTATCAGATTAAGAGGCCATACACACCTTGGCAATTAGACACTGAACTCACTACTCCTGGGTAACAGCAGGGAAGTACTGCAGCCTCAAGCTGGGCACTTAGTTTCAGCACTGCAATCTGAAAGATCATTCAAGGTTTCTCTTCTAAGCCTTTCTTCCTCTCCGATCAATAATGACCTCTGGTGCCTGGTCCCTGACAGCCTGTGGCATCACACTTTTCATCATTTTATGGCCAATTTAGGACTTTGTTGCGAAACCCCACGTGGGAGGCTACAGAGCCCCATAGCTAAGAGGACAGGCTCTGGACGCAGACGGTGGGGTCTAAGCCCCATTTCCCTCCTAGCTATGTATCCTCAAGCCAGCTGATTAACCTCTCTGTGCCTCAGCTTCCTCACTTGTCATCTGGCAACAGTAACAGGTTATTGTGAAATGCAGATAACCCACCTGGTAACCACTCAATGCCTAGCAGTGTCTGTAACCTCTGTGAACCGTCCCAAAGACGGAAAATGCACGTGTCCCAAGCAGAGCTCCTCTTCTCCTGCAGTTCCACACCAATTTTCTCTCAGTAACAGCACCATGCCCACCCAGCTGCTCCAGTCCCAGCCCTGGGAGCCAGCGCAGACTCCTCCCCTTCCAGGACCCTCCACATCCACTCCATCAGCAAGACCTGTGCATTGTTCCCGCAACATACAGAGCCTTCTGTTGACATTCACTGTCTCACTGTCCTCTCTGTCCAAGCCTGCCACCTCTCATAATCCAGACACTCCTTGCCTCCCTGCCTTCACTCTGACCACCATACCCTTCATTCTCCCCAGAGTTCCCAGAATAAGCTCTTAAAATGTCAGTATGATCATGTCACTTTACTATTTACTTCCCAGCGTATGGAATGTGAGCAATGTAATGATGACCTAGCGCTGACCTCGCATAAGAGGACAACACTGGGGACTACAGGAGCCAGGAGACTGGAGGAATCTGGGTCCCTGGATGTCTCTGATCTGGTAGCACCAGCCCCACACCTGTATTTAGGGTCCCCATTCCACTGCTCTGGACTGCCCACCTTCACACGTTATGAGCAGCAGAACCAAGCTTCCAGCTTGTTGGACCAATGTGATCTGAAGCCTCCGTTACCGAAGCTTAACCTGTGCCCTGGTAACATGGACCCTGGAAGTGGGGTGCTTCTGTGACAGGGCGTTAAGTGACAGTGGCTTCGTGGTCAGGCAGTGGGGGGTGAGGAAGCTCATGCAGGGAAGGAGACTAGCCACTTTTGTCATGCTGTGCAAAACATCTGAGAAAACAGTGCCTGCATTAACTCAGGGGGCAGATTCCGGGCTCATCAAGACTGTAGGTGCAGAAGAAACAGAAGAACTCAGATGCTGGGTATGTTGGCGGCTCCTTGGTGCTCTTAGCAAGGAACCGAGAAATAAAGGTGGGGTGAGAACCAGCCAATTCGCAAGCAATGGTGGAAGTCACAGAGCGCTGCTCCACCCCGACGGGACTTCCTCCAGCTCCCTAAAAGGCTAAGCAATTCCCTGTCTCCCATCCTTCTTCCCTTCCAGTCTTACGCAGGCCCGATCACGCAGGTCCAGCTCCCGCCGGACCTTGATCGGGGGCCCCCACCACCAGTCACCTCGCCTCACCCAGTTCTCTCCGCTCAAAGCACTCCACCCAGGCGTGTCCGCTCACCCCGCAGCCCCACCCCGCCCAGTCCGGCGCCTGCACGTGGGGGCGTGACTCGGGAGCAGCAGCGCGCACACCCCGAGCCCGCGCTAGGGTCAGGGACACTGCGAACGACACTGGGTCCGCTCCTTCGGACAGTGGGGAACAAGAGCTCCAACTCCCGCATCTCCGCGCAGGCGCGGACGGAAGGGGGCGGAGGGGGGCAGCGCCGCGGCCGCGCCCCTGACCCCGCCCCCTGGCCCTGGCCTCACCCACCCCGCCAGGAGGGCGCGGGCGCGACCCCGGCCGGGCCTCCTCCCGGGAAGGGCCCCGGGGAGACGCGAGGCCCAATGGGGCATGCCCAGGGACTCCGCCATCCCGTTCCTCACGCCCAGGCCCCGGGGGGCTCACCGCGTCCCCCGGAACCTGAAACTCCTCCGCCCTCCGCCGTCGCCACCGAGCCGGCACCAGGGCGTCCATGCGGCCCCAAGCCCGGGTCCGCGGGCCTCTCATCCCCACCGAACGCCGGACGCCGGTCCCAGCCACTATGTCCACGCCTCCTTCCCCACGTGTCCCGGGGGAGCCAATGAAAGACGGGGGCGGGGAGAAGCCCGACTGGGCGTGGCCCCGCGGGGGCTGCAGGCCCGCGCAGTGAAGATCAGAGTCTTCTGGGCCAGAGGGGGCTTCTGTCCCAGGTCATCATTTCGCGGAGGGCCAGGCTGTCACCTCTCCGACCACTCCGAAGAACCTACTCCTTTAGCGTCTGGCCACGCCTCGTCTACAGGCGGTGGATCGGCTGGGAGAAGCTCCCGCCTCCTCGCTCTCGTCATTGGTCGTTGAGCGCCGTCAGCAGCGTCTTCCTAGGGCTGGTGGCTGATGGATGGCGCAGCGAGCCAGTCCGCGTGGGCTGTTGGGGCGCGGGTCTCTGGGAGCTGTAGTCCCGGGGAGGGGGCCTCACTTCCGGGCGGCCGCGGCCGTGGGGCGGCTCCGGGTCTCTGGCCGGGTGTTGCCCTGGGCGGGGGGCTTTCTCGGCAGGCTGCAGGGCTTTGCAGAGGGGAAGTGGAGGCCTCGCCGCCCGTGGCTCCGCTGCGCTCGCGTCCTCAGGGAGCCGGGCCCGGAGCAGGCATCTCTGCCCAGACCGGGCCGTACGACACTCCTATTAATAAACACCTGTCTGAGCCGAGACTTTGGCAGTGGCTGGCCAGCGGCGGCAGGTCACCGAGCTGTGGGCAGCGGGGAGTAAAGCTGGTCTGCGGAGGGCAGGGCGCCGGGACACAGTGGTGGACAGAGACAGGGTGCGTGGGCGCTGCGTCCTCTCCTGCCCAAGCGTCAGCTTCCCGGGGCTGCTGCAGCCTTCCTGCCCCCATGAGGACGGCTGGCGGGAAACTTGCTGGAAAGGAGGAAAGCCCCGAGGCCCGAACACTTTGAGCTTCTGAACCAACCCACACCTAAGTGCCTACCAGGCTCCAGACTTCTGGCTGTGTTTCCGTTATTTGAGTCACCGAGTGTCCTGCTGCAAGTGAAGACGTCCTTGGTTGCTCTGCCCGATTCTGAACCATTCTGGTGAAACGAGTGAGACCCCCTCCCTTGGACTACTTGCCGCATGATCTTTGGCGAGTTAGGTAGCTCAGCTACCTCAGTTTGCTAAGAGAGTCGATTTTGAAAGTTCTCAGCATAAAAAAAAAATTAACTGTATGAGGTAACAGATGTGTTAACTGACCCTATTATGGTAATCATTTTGCAATATAAATATATATCAAATATAATAAATAAATGTATATCAAATCATTACAGTTCTACAATGTTCTATGCCAGTTATATCTCAATAAACTGGGGGGGGGGGGCCTTGGGGCCAGATGTGTTTTTGGAATTAAGAATCCCTAGGATTTTTTTTTTTTTTTTTGAAGGGCAGTGTCTATATCGTGTGAAACACCTTCAGCGGGGCCTGGGATAACATCCTATAATCAAACACAATATTTCTGTGGCAAAATGTGTGAATGTTCACAGATATTCACCCTAAGTGGGATACACAGCGGCTTTAACTAGTCTCATATTTATGTGAGTTTGCACAAAACTTAGGAAGAACGAATTTTTAGAACTGTTTGCATTTCAGAATTGAAAATAAGGTGCTATCATGAGCCTGTATGACTACCTCTACCTTAAAAACCTTTTTTTCGGACTTGCAGTTTAGATTAAAAGATGTGCCGTGTCGTCTGATTTCAGTACCACTGGTCTTTGTACTTGGCGCTGCTCTTTCAGATGCTGAGTCCACCGTTGGGTCATGAGGGAAAGCTTAGCCTACAATCTAGTGACAGATACTCTCCTTGACCAAACTGCGCTTAGGCTCCCCTGAACTCTCTTCTCAACTAGTCCCTGACTTTTGGGCTACATGTTAGTCTCTGCATTGTCCAATTTAAGCAAGAATCCTGCTAAGTCAGTTTGCCAGAATCCCCTATCCTTGATACGAGATCAGCCTCAATATCTGATGGGGCTCCTCATTCCCCACATTCCCCCAGGTGATGTCTGATCACCCGGCCTGCCTTCAGCAAGAATCCCGTTAGGCTGATTTAGAAAGAATTGTCCCTCACCCCAGATGCTTCCTCCTAGTAATTTTTCACCCACCGACCTTCCCCTGCCCGTATCACACTCCTTGGCTATAAATTCCCAGTCTGCTTTGTATTGGGAATTGATCCTATTCTTCCTCCCCTACTGCAAAACTCCAATATAGTAGTTCCTATAACTGTCACAATACATTAACTATTAGAAAAAAGACTGTCACAGTGGTCCCCCTGAATAAAGTCTGCCTTACCTTCATGTCAAGTGTCATGAATAATTTTTTCTTTAACACTGTGTACAGAAATAGATATATCTAATAGACTGCAATTTAGTGTAATACACTATTTACCAAACACCAAGCATTTGGGTACCAATTACAAGATGTATACAAAACTCTGCTATTACTTAACTTGGTATATTTGTTTAATGTCGTAAATTTTTTAAACTAAAAATAATATAAAACATCTGTTAAATGATGTTTATAGTGCTCATTTTAATATACTAAAGCAAATACATTAACTTTTAGAAAAAAAACTGGAAAATCCTCATGACATCAGATTCTTGCATACATATGACTCCAAAAGCAGAGTCAACAACAACAAAAATAATTTGGACTATATCAAAATTAAACACTTCTGTGCATCAAAGGACACTATAAACACAGTGATAAGGCAACCCACAAAATGGATTAAATATTTGCAAATCATGTCTCTGATAAGGAGTTAATACATAAAGAACACCTAGACTACATAAAGAACACCTACAACTGGACCCCAGAGAAACAAACAACCTGATTAAAGGTAGACAAAGGACTTACATGGACATCTCTCCAAAAATGATATACAATGGCCAATAACCACTTGAAGAGATGTACAACATCAACTAATCATCAGGGAAATGCAAATCAAAACCACAGTGAGATACCACCTCACACCCATTAGGAGGCCTATCATAAAAACACAAGTGTTGGCTAGAATGTGGAGAAATTATAAGCCTGAGCACTGCTGGTGAGAATGTAAAATGGTGCAGCACTATTAAAAACAGTCTGGCAGGGCACCTGGGTGGCTCAGTCGTTAAGTGTCTGCCTTCGGCTCAGGTCATGATCCCAGGGTCCTGGGATCGAGTCCCATATCGGGCTCCCTGCTCGGCAGGAAGCCTGCTTCTCCCTCTCCCAACTCCCCCTGCTTGTGTTCCTGCTCTCACTATCTCTCTCTGTGTCAAATAAATAAATAAAATCTTTAAAAAAAATAAAAAAATAAAAACAGTCTGGCAAAGTCAGTCAGTCAGAGAAAGGCAAATACCATGTGATTTCACTGATATATGGAATTTGAGAAACAAAAGAGATGAACACAGGGGAAGGCGGAAAGAAAAAAAAACCAGAGAGGAAAACAAGCTATAAGAGACTCTTAGCGCTAAAGAACATACTGAGGGTTGATGGAGGGAGGTGAGTGGGGGATGGGCTAGAAGGGGGATGGCCATTAAGGAGGGCACTTGTTATGATGAGCACTGAGGGTTGTATGTAAGTGATGAATCACTAAATTCTACTCCTGAAACCAATATTGCACTGTATGTTAACTAACTAGAGTTTAAATAAAAACTTAAAAACATACAAAAAACTATATGGCATTTCCTCAAAAACTTAAGAATAAAATTATGATCCTGCAACTCCACCTCTGGGTACATAACACAAAATAACTGAAAGCTCGGGCTCGAACACCCATGTTCATTGCAGCACTAGACACAGTAGCCAAAAGGTGGAAAGAACCCAAGTGTCCATAGACAGATGAATGGATAAATAAAATGTGGTCCGTCCATACAATGGAATATTATTTAGCCTTAAGGAAGGACATTCTGACACCTGCTACAACATGGAATCCTGAAGGCATTATGCTCAATGAAGTGAGCCAGTCACAAAAGACAAAGTATAATCCTACTTATATGAAGTACTGGAATAATCAAACTCGCCAAGACAGACAGATGGTGGCTTCCAGGGGTTGGGGGAGGGGACTGGGGAGTCAGTGGCTCATGGGTGGAGACCTTCAGTTTAGAAAGACGTGGAGAGTTCCAGACGTGGATGGTGGTGATGGTCGCTTGATGTCACTGAACTGTACACTTAAAAATGTTTAAAATGGTGAGTTTTATGTTATGTATATTTTACCACAATAAAAAAGTAAATATATTAAATAGTAAAAGTAAAGTGTTTTTCGGTGCACCACTTACCATCACTTGCACACCGCCTTCCAGGGAAATGGCTCTCAGGAGGAAGGTGACCTGAGTTCCAGTTCCACCCTGCTCATCTCCAGCTCCCAGGCAGGCTGCTTTAACTTCTCATTCCCCGTCCCTCTCAGTGTATAAAGGTGGAATGCTAAGAGAGGTGCCTACCTCAATGGGGTGCTGTGAGTTTTCGGTGAGATACTGTCTGTAGAGTGGCGGGCATGACGCAGGATGCCCAGTACGCGGTCAGCTCGCTGCAGCGGCCTGACCACCTCTGGTCTGTCCCCATCTGAGCGCTGGACGTTTCTGGAGCTTTGGTTTGCTTACGGCTGCAGAACCTAACTAGTGATGTACACTGGGGCAACTGTTCATTTCTGAGCCTCAGTTTCCCCATCTGTACCGTAGGAATAAAATAGCTTGCTCCTGTCCCCTGCCTTCCAGGAAAGAGAGAGCTTCAAGGAGTGGCTGCAGATTGTTTGAAAAACATGCTCAGGGGGGGCCTGGGTGGTTCAGTCGGTTAGGTGTCCAACCCTGGATTTCAGCTCAGGTCATAATCTCAGGGTCATGAGATCGAGCCCCGCATCGGGCTCTGCGCTGGACATGGAGCCTGCTTAGGATTCTCTCTCTCTCCCTCTCCCTCTGTCCTCCCCACTCATGCACTCTCTCTCTAAAAGTAAATAAATAGAATATATATTTAAAAAAAGAAAAGAAAAACATGCTCAGCTTAGCCTGGCCAAGGGAGACGTGTGTGTGTGTGTGTGTGTGGTGTTGTAGGGAGGGGGTTGAGTAACAGTTTTGTTGCAAAGCTATGCCTGTTTTTCCATTGACTTAAATATCCCCCCTTTCAAGGTCCCTCCAATGACCTCTTTTAAAAATTACTACCTCTGCTTATCTTGCTGGGATGTAAAGAGGCAAAACATATTAAGCCTCTAGCACAGAGCCTGGCACATAGTAGGTGTTTAATAAATGTCCCTTCTTTTCCTTCTTGCCTGCTTATTAAAAGAAATTCCTGACACTTCCTTGGGCACTAGTATAGGGTTATGTTTTTTCTTTGAAATCTGCAGTTTTTAGATATTATTATAACAATAATGGTCATCATCTTTGCCTGGAAACACTTCCCCCTAATCTGCAATGGCTTGTTTCTTGTTGTTCAGATGTCGACTGAACTGTCTCAGAGGGGCCGCAAGGGGTTAGTTTTCTTTTTTACGACTGGGGTTCTGTACCCCCCCCCCCCCCCGCAGAGTGCTTGTTCTCCACTGGCCAGGGACAGGCCTGCAGCGGGACACAGGCCCTGGAGCCTAGAGCAGTCCGTTTGGCATCCCTGACGTCAGCGAATCCCCACAGCAACACTGCTGGGCCATCTTCGTGTTCAGATAAAGAACCAGGCTCAGACACGTTGCCCGCGGTGCCCAGGGCTGCAGAAGGCCCGGGTGGCAGCCCTGAATTCTGACACAGCTCCATCTGGATGGCCTACCCTTTTGCTGCCCTGTAGCCTTTCCTTCCTGTGGAAAGCCTCCTTATTAAGCTGCACGTCTTCCCGAAAACCAGGCGAGTTGGATCAAACAAGTAAGAAACCCCCCCGCCAAGGGCTCCAGTCTGCTATTCACCCCAAGGGCCTTGGTTTCACAGCTCAGTTTCCAGGCCCCCTGCTGTAAAGTGCAGGCCCCCAGAGGTGGCCTTTGCAAGGTGCAGCTCTGTTGTACATCTTTACTCTGCATTCCCACCCGTGTGCCAGAAGTGGCTCGTGCATGGGAGTGTGTGGTCAGGGGCTTTCTCCTCCCTGAGAACCTGGCAGGTCTCTGCCTCCCTGTGTCCCTCCTGCCCTAGCAGCCTGGGTCCGCCTGGTCCCTTCACTGACCAGGGGCCCTGTGCATGTCTGGCCTCTCTCTCCCCGCCTTTCTCTTTCTCCTCATTGTTCGAGATACAGCTGCTGTCCATCTCTCCCATGGGACCTCCCCTCCACCTGTGGGGACTGGCCTGGTCCTTCACAGAAGCCACCTTCTTTCTGTCATGCTGTCCCTATCTTCCCATCTGCATCCATCTGGACTTGGATGTTTTCTACATAGAGCTGGCATATGACAAATGTTCATCTTGGTGAATTAACATGGAATATGTGCTTCATATGGAAGCCTTGATGATGCTTTCCTCTCCGTCCATGAAAGAAGCCATCTTACAAGTGAGACCATTTTCGGGCACATCACAAAGTCAGAACTAGAAGGGCAAAGGTTCAGTACTGATGGGCGACTGAGGCTCACTTGCTTGTGCACCTGTTCGCCCATTCAGAAACATTCCATTGTCTACAAAGTGGAAGGTTCTCTGAGTAAATGTAGATCTGTCATCCGTGAACTCAGTGGCTGTCCCTCCGTTCTCTGGAAGCTCTAGGAGTGTGTTTATCTCTATGTCCCCACCACCCAGCACAGGCAGGACCCAGGGTGGGATTCAGAACAAAGCCAATGAATGAGTGAATGTGTTATTTGCTCCAGCCGTGGCCAGGAGGCCTTCAAGAGAGGTGCCATGGCTTCTTGCCTTTTCAGGGCTGCTATCAGCTGACGACATTTATTGTTGCTGGGATAAGTGGAATGACAAACTTTCCTATCTCTTGGCCCTTGTTGTCAGCCTTGGTCTTCAACTCTACAGTGAACAGGCAACTTGTAAGGGTCTCTCACTGTGGACAGGCTGTTTTATTCCTAGAGGATTCAAATCTAAGAGATGCACCTCTCTCCAGAAGATCAGCGCATGTTTGTTTTCCTGCGGGTCATGGTTTCGCTCCAGTGCCCTTTTAGCTCAGGCTCTATTTTCTTTTATGGCAACACTTGGTGTAAGATTTCTCTAAACGCAGTCTTTATAATGATCCAGGAATACTTCATTGAGGCAAAAAAAAAAAAAAATAACCCACCATATTTCAACTTTCAAAATAATATCTCTACGTGGAGAATTTTGTGATCCAAGCCAGTTCCCTAAATTATTTCCTGGCATTGTAAATGTGCTCTTCAGGGGTGACCAACAATAGATAATTATTTAATACTGCAAGACTTTATGACCAGTGCAAATTAGAGGTGCATGTGATGCTATATAATGTTTGTGCCCCAATCCATCCCATAACGTAAGTGTAAACACTTGCTACGTACAGAAGGCAAGCTTTTCATGGTCTGTCGTTTTGCATTTCCTTCACAGGTGCTGTAAAAAAATAAAAATATTAAAAACCCACAACTGTGCCTTATAAAGTCAATAATAGCTTTCTGTTTGAATGGAAGTATTAATTGTATCTCATCTTAACTTATCTCTGCTCCTAATCACTTGGCAATGTTTGCCAAGCGCCAGACACCAGCATACTCTCTGTGCTACGCTATGTCTCAACACTAGATTGAATTTTTAGCATGATGTTTTCTATTTCATCCTAAATTTCTTTTATTTGCGAGTGTACGAAGTCACACTGGTTACGTTTGATAATCCATTTTTGGCATGTATTTTCATATAAATTATAGGGTGTTTTGGCCTCTCGGCTCTCACGACCTAGCGAGGAGAACCCCCTGCATGTGGAAATATGACTGTGTGTGGGTTGGAAGTAATAAGGGTTATAAATGACTCACTAGGTATAGAAAATAAAGGAAAAGACTTATTGAGGAGAAGTAAAGAAGCTTGCTCTCTTTATGCACCATGAAAGAAGGCACTATGAGAGATATATTACTGCCCTTTCTTGTTATTTCTAAGGGGGTTTTTATTAACCCCTTTTTATCAATCAAAATAAATTGATTGCCCATGAATGCAATATTTCCTGACTATATACAATTTGAAATTACAAAACAAAAGCAAAACCATGGAAGCTCATATACTACATCTTCCGGTAAATAAGAGACAGACCCTCTCCGAAGAGATTGCTAAATAGTGTTAAAGGTTTGTACCATCCCTTAGAACATTCTCTTTAAGGACATGGTTAGGCCTTGGGATTCTTTTGGAATTCGGCTTCATCCTGCCGTGTTAGTGACCAGGTATGCTAGAACACTGTCATTTCATATTTATGTCCCATCATAAAAGGACATATTTCTGTAAGGTAAATACGGTTATGGCCAATAATAACTCAGTCCTGTGGAGGAATGATGATTCAAGGGGAGAGAAAACTGGGTGCCCAGAAACCAACTGTGCATCCTGAAGAGGGGTCCAGTCACTGCTCCTTGTGATTCAAGGACAAAAAAATGCATGGAAAACTAGAAAACTGGGCTTTCATCCAAATAGCGGAAAGCATCCCTCCTGGTCTGCCCCAGGCCTGAGAGAAAGCCCGAGAGTCGGGGACAATAGGAATAAAGCACAGCAGAATAGAAGGTGGGGCTGACAGGGCTACCCCCATGGAGGGGCCAAGGATGCCAGATAGCTCTGTCCTCTTCCATCTCAGCCCCTAGGGCGGCTGCGGCCGGACCTGTGCCAGGCTCGGTACCTGGCAGAGCTGTCCTTAGGGTCTGCAGAACCGGCCAGATGCGGCTTAGCGGTGCCGTCTCCCTCAGACATGGGGCATCAAGGGCTACTCTTTCCGGGCTCCCATACCTCTTCGTCTTATCCTAGGAAGGAGACTTTCACCTCTATCTCCTGTTATTCATTCTGTAGTTCAACACAATCGAACTGAGAAAAGGATGTATGTCTTGGTCGGAAAGTCTAAAGGGGGTGTTGGCATTGGAATTTTTAAGTGAGATATTCTGATTAAATAATAAATTAAATAGTAAATAAGTAATAAATAAACAATAAATTAAATAAGTATTAAAGAAATAATGAAGTGTACTTCATATGAATGAGTAGTAGATACTGACTTAATGTAGGCTGCTGATGGAGTTAACCCCAAGGTTTGCTTTCCCCTGATGGAAGGACACATCCATGGAGGTGTCAACTTAGCTACTTCGTCATGAGAACATGGAATACTGACTCATTTATGTTATATACATACTACAGGGCAGCAGGGCCCATGCAGCGTGTAAATATCAGTGGTGTGCTTTTTTTTCCCTTTCTTTTTTTGCTTGTTTGGTTCTGGAGGAAGGAATTTAAAGTCAGTAGTGATTTCACAAGAAAACCGTCCCAGCCATTGAAAGCCGACAGGGGCAAGCCAGTTTGGAGACCACCGAACAGGGAATCCCTTCTGGATTTGAAGCAAACCCAGATTTGGTCCCCGCACCCAGAGTTATGTCATTCTTTTGCCACCCCCCCCTCCCGAAACTGCCCCCGGACTTCCTGGAGAGCAGCTGCCGTAGGCAGTTGCGGAGGCTTCCGAGTCGGCTGAGTACAGGTGCCTTGAGCATCATACATTTCTGCCCTGACCAGCCCACCAGATCTAGCGGGAGGCCATTGTGCTGGGCCAACATTCACACAGCAACTCTGGAAAAGGTCCAAATACACATTTCAGATGACAAAAGAGAATCCTGGTGTCCCTTTGTCCTGCACCTGGGGGAAAATGTCATTGTTCTGTTTCACAGAATAGAAAGTGCAGGAGAGACTATGGACTCTGAGAAACAAACTGAGGGTTCTAGAGGGAAGGGGGGTGGGGGGATGGGTTAGCCCGGTGATGGGTATTAAAGAGGGCACGTTCTGCATGGAGCACTGGGTGTTATACGCAAACAATGAATCATGGAACACTACATCAAAAACTAATGATGTAATGTATGGTGATTAACATAACATAATAAAAAAAAAGTGCAGGAAGCGTTCAGGCCGACTTTTGAGGAATTTAGGCAAGGGTAAGATTGTGGTCATTGATTTAACTAAAGCCAAACGGATCAGCTTTCCAGGTTGGGATGGCATCTGCCGTGTGTTGAGAACCAGTGACTATGAGTTGTGCGTCATGGAGCTGTGTGTTTAAGGAACATGTGTGTGTGTTCCCAGTGTTTCCCAGACCTCTGTACCCTGAATTTCTTCCATGGGCAGGAAGGGCCAGCTCCACTCACAGTGCCCATTGGACGCTCCAGACAGCCGTGACATCTCCATGCCAGGGCAGACCGTGAGAGAATGCCAAGGTTGGCGGGACAGAGGCCCATGCGTTCAAATGAGACCACACGGGTGGGGAGCCAGTGTCTGGAAGGGTGCTTGCTGAGATGTCAGCTGTGGGAGCCACACAGCCCGAGGAGCTCGCCTGGTTAAAACTTCTTAGCTCTCTTAAGAATTACTTTTTTTTTTTTTTTTAAGATTATTTATTTGACAGAGAGAGAGACACAGCGAGAGAAGGAACACAAGCAGGGGGAGTGGGAGAGGGAGAAGCAGGTTCCCCGTGGAGCAGGGAGCCCGATGTGGGGCTCGATCCCAGGACCCCGGGATCATGACCTGAGCCGAAGGCAGACGCTTAACGACTGAGCCACCCAGGCGCCCCTTAAGAATTACTTCTGATTGAGAAGTGATCTTGTTTGCGACACCAGATCAAGTTCATCTGTGTCCTTAGTTTCTCAAAACTGAAGCAAGAATTATAAATAGGAGCAGAGAATTAACACCAAATGGACTTAGAGAATACATACACAGACACACATGGGCGCACACACAATACTGTAATGTAGAAGGTTGACCCAGGACAATAGGCAGCTGCGTATAGACATACACAGTGATTATGAACACTCATCATCATCAACAGGGTGTCCTGGACTCTGCACCTGCCGTGATCACACCTGCAAACAAACACGCGTGTGAGCGTGCAAGTGACAACGGCGTCCTCCTCTCCCCGAGCCCTGCCCTGGCATGCCTTCCCTGTAAAGCACAGACCTAGTAACTGTTACAGAATGTCAGCTGAGAAGCTGGGGGGGGAAGGTGCTCAAAGTTGGCAGGTCAGGGAAAAGCACCTGTTTGGTGGATCAGCAGAGTGTTTACAGATATGAAACCAGTTTGTGTAAATTCTGAATTGTGGCCTCGCTAGGTTGCATAAAGGAGCCACCAACAAAGGATGCTCCTTGCCCAGCCTGAGGAGGCAGCTGATGCCACCTACAGCCTGCAGACTGGCTCTGCATCCGATCCGGCCACGCTGTCTGGCCCTCCGTGGAAGACAAGAGATTAGATTGATGCTGGGGAGGGAAATGGGCAGTCAATGCTCAGGATGAATTTTTTTCCTGGTAAATTATAAATAATTAAACATGAGTTTAAAAATTATCTGACTAAAGTGTTTTTGGAGATCGCAGTAATTGGATTAAGATTTGTGAATACATTTCTTATAAATATATTTCTTCTAGAGAGCACCTTATGAGATATGCCCATGTCTCTGTGTGTGTGTGTGTGTGTGTGTGTGTGTGTGTGTGTGTAGCAAGCCCAAAACATTCAACCCAATTCTAGATTAGGTTAGTGGGTACATGCTTATCCATGTAGTCGTATCTTAGGAGAAACCAGACTGCTGCGGAACCATCAGATAACGCACACTTCTGAAAAGAAATGGAATGTATTTTTATTGGCACAGCCAAGATGAAGTACGTCTTGAAATCTGTTTTACAAATAAACTTGCACATAAATTGTCCATTCACTGCTTCGAAATCTTTTTTTCACCTTTGAGGAGCTGTCAGGGGTCCCTAATAAACATGAGTCTTATTTAGTTTACTGGATATGTAATTCTCCTTTTCTTTGAAAATAATTATTTTTCAAACAAGTGCAGCAAAAATACAACCAATAAAAATCTAGCTATGACAGCATAAACAACCTTTACAGCCAGCATATACATAGAGTTCTTCCAATAAAAGCAGTTTCTGGTAAGGAAAGGAACACAAAATTGGTCGACTGGTGCCGAGATCCAAGGCTGGGGTTCCTAAGGGTTGACAGACAGACCCTCACAGCCTATTCCCATTTCCCCATTGGGATAGCCCCTGACTGTTGGGGACAGTTGGAGCATCCCACCTGCCGGCATATTTCAACATGGTTTGTGAGACACCCTCCCCAAGGCCCATTCTTGAAGGGGCCACCAAAGCTGATGGACAGTGGGGTGAGAAGTTCCTTGGAGGGCTCTGCAGGGCAGGACACAGACCCTCTGCCTTTTGGTTCTCCCTATCCTGCATCCAGCGCTGTGGTCTCTCGAGAGGGTGGTACCAGGGCAATGGCAGGGCGGGGGCACAGGGATTAGGGTGGATTTCGTAGAATCTGGCCCAGGGATTCTGCTCTGGATTTTGGTCACCTCTAGTCCACCTGTCGGGGCTCTCTGGAAGTGCCTTATTTGGGTCCTTCCCAGCCCTGCACCCAGTGGTGGTCACTGTGCCCCTTCTTAGGAGCCCTGGCCACCAGTGCGTGTGGAGAGAGCATGAGCCCGTGGGGGGAGGGGGGGAGGAATGGGCTCCTGGGCATCCCCAGCCAGGTACAGACTCCTCCTGGGGAGCTCCATGTTCGCGGGATCTCAGCAGACGTGCGGGTGTTCATTTATGCTTTTTATAGTAGCTGGAGAAGATGTTATCCCAGCTTGAGAACAGAAATTAAAATATGTATCCTTCAGGTGCAAACTACTGTACTTAGAGTTTTACTGTTTCTCTGCAGGGGGGCTCCATTAATCTTGTAACAGGGAAATTCCTAAGGAGATTAATTCCCTCCAGTTGGGGTTATTCTCAACTGGTCTTCAGGGGCGGAGTAATTGGAATTTAAGAGTCTCTCTTAAAAGAAAGGAAACATTGGCCATTTCACTTGAATAACAACACTTTTTAATGCCATGCTTTGCCCATTAAAAACGCTGGCTCCTTCTCTCCCTCTCAGTACTCCTGTGTCTCTGGGCTCCTTGAGGTGAGGTTTACAAACCCCTGCCAGGCGGGGGTTTTGTTCCCTGCCCTCCACAGTCCTCCTCTACAGTGACCGGGTATTCCTCTCCACTGTGGCTCGTTGGCGTCTGCCCAGCACTCGGCCCTGTGCCCTGCCAGGGAGTGACACTTGGCCCCGGGAAGGAAGGATGTGTCATTAAAAATGCACAGCTAAAATACTTCCTTGCCTATTTAGGAGCAGTAAATGTTAGCTGTCATTACCTGGAAAAATAATTACACCTCCATCTCTCTCTCACACACTCCCTCCTTTAAAATGGGGTCAACTTACCAACATCAAGTGGGTGGAGCTGCTTTGCTGCCAGGAAGGCCCCCTGCAGCTCTGTCTGGAACTTTGGCTCTCCCAGACCAGGATTTCAGTCTTCACAGCCCAGAACCCAAGCATGGGTCCCCATGTTCCAGGTCCCTGAGCTGCCACACAGCACCCTTGGGGAAACCTAACGTCCTTTTCAGGGCTGTGCTGGGAGAGCTGTTCCTGGTTCCTGAATGAGCAGGGTCTGGAAGCCTAGGAGAGGCTCCTACCCAGGGGACACTTCAGGTAAAATGTCACTGGGTTCCCAAAGGGGATGCCCTGAGGGAATAGGACATGGCTACGTGATGCTTACATATGAGGTCAGCAGAAGTTCGGTGCCTGGGATGAACACACATTGGGGACATTGGCCAAAATCAGCCCCAATATCTTGCTTTCCTGTGTCTTTGAGCTTTTGAGCACCAACAGGGGCCTTTGGGAGAGCCAAGTCCAGAGTACTCTGCAATAGGCTACACCAGTTTGATACGATAATGAGTTTTTCCCTTTGGGTGCAACATGCTTAGAGAGAGGACAGGGTATTAACAGCACCTGGGTGGGATGGGGTGCCGTGGTGGGGCACCAGATGGGCGTGAGGTGGTAACAGAAAGCCTAGGGCGAGTCTCGATGCTGCCCCTTCCTTGCTGTGGGTCTGGTTGTTGCCTTAGCTACAAGGTGTAGGTAGGCAGTGATGTTTTTACATAAATACAGACACATGTTGAAGGCTTTGGCAGGCTGAAAATCACCACGGGCATGTATATATGGTACAGACCTGTCGCTCAGACACAACAGCCAAATACTGCTTGGGCTCAGGGCCCAGTGGAGTGGTATTTGTGGCCAAAGTCAGAGCATTTTAAAGCTCAGAGGTCAGCTTCTAACCGTTAGGCCTGTTGATGTCAATAGTGAGAGCTGCAGAGAGCAGGAGGCAGAAGTGGAAATGTAATCTGGGAGTTTCCCTAACATTCTTCTTTGAAAGTAGATAGGTGCTCTGTAGCTGGTGTGTGCTGCTCTCAGCAAATTCCATTTGAAGGGAAAGTCAGAATTTTTAAAACAGCCACATTAGAGGGAGTGAATACTGCTGCTTTTTGAAAAAGAATCACTATAGCACATTTCCCTAGTGCATTACAATTTCATTATTTTTTAAATTACAAAGCCAGCCCATGTTCTTTGAAAAAATGCAAATGATACTAAGAAGTACATGATGTAAAAAGGGAAGATCCTCCCTTTGACTCCCCACCTTTCTGGGAGCGAGCTCTCCTAACACTTTGGGGCATATCCTTCTGAAGACCTTTTTTTCTATGCTACGTTCATCTATATATAGCTATGCTATTTTATTTACCTATAATTCTGTTTAAAATGGCCATCGGAGTATATACATCCTGTTTTGCAAGGTGCTCTTCCCCCCACCTTCTACTGCATTTTTATATAGTAATCTCTAGATTTTATTTATTGAAAAAAAAACTTTTTTTACATTTTAAAATAATTTCGTGTCACGCGCGGTTGTAAGGAATAATACAGAGAGATCCTGTGTACATTCTCCCCCAAAGATGACATCTCGCAAAGCCATAGAACAAAACCACAACCGGGATGTCGACATTCACGCCATCCGCCCCTCTTCTTCGGATTCCGCAGTGTTACTGGAATTCATTTGCGTGTGTATGTGTTTTGTCCCATGGATTTTGTGTTTAGGTTTGCATATGTACCACCACAGCTGGGATACAAAACAGTTCCTCGTGGCTCTTACTGCATGTGATCTCCCATTTTCAGTAACATCCCGCCTTTTACTTAATTTCATTTTAGGTTAAAATGTCATCTTGTTGAGCGGCCAGACCTCGTGACTTCACCTGCACTCCGCACACGCGCGCACCCCTTCTCCCAGGGGCTGTAGTCGCCGCCGACGCGCTGTGGAGCCCCGGGTAGGTGCGCAGTCCCGGGGAGCCGGGAGCACGCGGGCCCGGCGCGCGGGCACTCCCCCGGAAGCCCCGCCCCGCTTCCGCGCTCGCGGCTGGCGCAGGCCCGGGGCGGGGCCGGAGGGCGGGGCTTCCGCGCGCAACTGCCCGAGGCCCCGCCCCCGCCGGCCGCCCACGCTCGATTGCTCCTGTCTGGCGGCGGCAGCATGGCGGCGGGGGCGGCTGAGGCGGCGGCGGCTGTGGTGGAGGTCGGCTCAGCCCAGCAGTTTGAGGAGCTGCTGCGCCTCAGAGCCAAGTGAGCGGCGCGGCGGGCGGCAGGGCTGAGGGGACGCGCGCGGGGAGCGGCCTCTCGGGCGGCGGCGGCTTGCGGCCCGGCTCCTTCGCGCCCCGCCGGCGGGGCCTGTTGGGGCGGCAGACTTGTGGGGTCCCCGGCTTCCGATCCCGGCCCCCTGGCCCCAGAAGAGGAGCGGGATGGGGGGCCGAGCTCGGCCCCCGGCCCGGCCCCGCCGTCCGGCCTGGCGGCCCCCGGGGCCTCCGGCGACGCGGTGACTCAGCCCCGGGGCCGGGGGGGAGGGGGCGAGCAGACCCCGCCGGCCCGCGACCCAGGCCCGGCCCCGGCCCGCTTTGTCAGCAGCCCGCGGTTCAGGGAGGCCTAGCTGCTGGGGCGACTGTGCCCGGTTGGCGCCGAGCGCTTGTGGCGCCCGGGGAGTCCGGCGGTGCTCACTCTGTGCGGCTTACCTGCCGGCTGGGGTCGGCTCTGGTTTGGCACACGTGCTTCTAGCTGTCGGGCCGCCCTGGAGAGGGGACCCGGGGGCGGGCACGGAGACCGTGCTGGGGGAGGGGGCGCTTACGGGCCAGTGTTCCGGGGCGGCGCCGCAGCCCGGAGGCCGCCGGGCCCGGAAGCCCTCCGAGGACCGGCTGGGAGCTCCAGGGTCCGATCGCCTGCGAGGCGGCCCCCAGCCCTGCCTCTAACTAGCCTTGGAAGCCCTGGGCAAGTTTCAGAACCGGGCCTCAGTTTCCCCAGCGGTGAAACGGTTGAGAGTCGTGGCTGCGTCCGGGTGGGGCGGTGGGGGGTGGATGGGATGGTGCGGGCGCCGTGCTGGCCTCGCGTGCGGGGACGCTGGCCCGTAGGCTCTTCGGCGCGGAACCGAGTGCCTGCGTGGCGCTCCCGGGCGGGGCACGCTTGTGGACCACAGCCAGTGGCATTTTGCCCCCCGAATTTGAAGTAGAGGCAGGTAGTGCTCCGCTCGGGAGAGCAAGTGGGACCGGGGAGTTGTCTGTGTTGGAAACGGAGCAGGGCGACAGGTACCTCCCTACTCTGGTTGGTCACGCTTTACGGAGGTGACGGAGTTAAAGGTGTTAACCAGAGCAGCCCGTTTGACATTTCAGGTTTACTTCGAAAATTGTTTAGGGGGGAAAAGGGGGGAAATGACCATTACTCATTGATGAAGGGTGGGTTGTGATTCTTCCAGCACTTGCGTATAGGCAGCCCAAGTAGGGACGGCGCCGGAGGTGGGCTCTGGAAAGGAGCCGGGCTTGTGTGCACCTGCCCTTCCTGAATGTTTCAACTTACTGTCACCTGAAAGACCGTTTTGCCTCGTGTGTTGCACATTTTGGTTTTTATGTTTCATTTTTTATCATAAAAATCCTTGAAATAACACGGTCCATACGATTTGGATGTATTCTTCCCGGTGGTCTGTACTCGAAGTGATCCAGAGAACAGCATACCTTTTCCGTAGTGATTAGTTGAAACAGGGCACCTGGAAATGATGGATGGCATCTTGGAAGGAATAAATCTCTGCCGATTTTGTGAAAATGAAAGCATTGGAAAACATTAAACAGTACTTGTTACCGTAATCATTTAAAAATCTACTTCCTAAATACCATTTCTCAGTTTTAAAATTTTACGTGAGTTGAAATTTTTGCGGGCACCTGGATGGCTCAGTCGGTTAAATGTCTGCATTCTGCTCAGGTCATGATCCCCGGGTCCTGGGATCCAGCCCTGTGTCAGGCTCCCTGCTCAACTGGGCTCTGCTTCTCTCTCTGCCTCCCCCGACTTGTGCTCGTGCTCTCCTTCTCTCTCTTTCAAATAAATGGATAAAATCTTAAAAAAGACATTTTTGTTTTGCTTAAATCGTCTCAGGTGTTTGTATATCACTGAAACCTCAGCTGGTCTATACAGTGGGGGTATTAATACCCATTTGTAAAATACTTAAGAGTCTAGCATATGATAGTATTTAATAAATTGTAGCTGCTGTTATCTGCAGACAAGTAACTGCAGCAGCAGAACACCTAGTAATAATAGAGAAACAGCTCTTCATTGAGCACTAATTATTTTGTTGATGTACAACCAATGTTCATTACATTGTCTAAAATCATGTTAGTTAGGATTTGAACCTGGCCTTTAAAGTTTTTCCTCAAACAGTGCACCATGCAAGTTGGGTTATTTCATGCAGACATGTAACCTGAGAGGGTAGCAGCATTTATATTTGTTTCAGGTTTATGTCCTTATGCTACTAGGCAGTGTGTACTTAGAGAGCTGAGCATCTAAATAGGAGGTTGTTGTGGGTAATGTACAATTACTATTAATATGGTTTTATTTTTAAATATTTTTATATTTTTGTTTGATCTTGCCAATATCCCAGGGTATTAGTTATTGCTAATTTATTTTGTTTTATTTTTTAAATATTTTTAAAAGATTTTATTTATTTATTTGACAGAGCGTGAGCACAAGCAGGGGGAGCAGCAGGCAGAGGGAGAGGGAGAAGCAGGCTTCCTGCTGGGCGGGGACCCCAATGTGGGGCTCCATCCCAGGACCCTGACCTGGGCCGAAGGCAGACACTTACCCTACTGAGCCACCCAGGCGCCCCTTAGTTATTGCTCTTTTACAATATGGAACTTAAGATTGCACATTTAAATTAGGATTTAAATTACTCTTCAAAACCATGTTAGTAGTAATGGAATTTAAATTGTGTGGGTATACCTTTTTCCTTTTTTTTAAACTGTTAAGAGTATAGTTAATACACAATAGTATATTAGTTTCAGGTGTTATCTTTTTTGCATAGGTCAGTTCATAGTGTTAAAAAATTTGGTAACATTTAAATTTTAAAAAATATAATCATATTGTGAGCATTTTTCCATGTCATTAAAATTCTTTGAAATATGATTTTTAATGACTTGATAATATTTTGTTATAGGACCATTAAAAAAGCTATAGTGTTGTTGAAGAATTGATTCTTCCTGTTATTTGGCTGTGTAAGATAATTGGAAGGTGTCTTTACTCCTTAGGATAGATACTTGACAGTGTGTAAGAAATTTCTGAAAGGTTCCAATTTAATTTTTACCAGTAGGATATGGAAATGCTTGGCTCCTTCAATCTTTTTGTTTTTTTTTTATCATGGAATATTATTATTTAAAAAGTCATTTTTCAGTTTAGTTAGAAGTGGTATCCCAGCTTTTTTAAAAGAATGAGGCATTACTTACATACCATAATAAAATGCACGGATTTTAATAGCTAGGTGTGATGAATTTTAACAGTTGTACATACACAAGTAACCACCATTCAAAACAATATAGAGCCCCAGAATGTTCTTTAGCTCCTTTCCTGTAATCCCCACCACTGACCCACTCTCTGTCACTATAGGTTAGTTTTGCCTGTTCTTTGTACTTTATGTAAATGGAGTTACACAGCTCATGGTCTTGAATGTCTGGGTTGGTTTCCTCATCATGTTTTCTTTTTTTTATTTTATTTTATTTAATTTAATTAATTAATTTATTTATTTATTTGAGAGAGAGAATGAGAGACAGCATGAGAGGGAAGAGGGTCAGAGGGAGAAGCAGACCCCCCGCTGAGCAGGGAGCCCGATGTGGGACTCGATCCCGGGACTCCAGGATCATGACCTGAGCCGAAGGCAGTCGCTTAACCAACTGAGCCACCCAGGCGCCCTCCTCATCATGTTTTCAAGATGCACATTGTTGCATGCATCTATAGTTGGTTTCGTTTTATTGCCCAGTAGTATTCTGTTGTATAAATATACAACAGTTTCTCCAATTTGTGGACATTTGAGAGCACGAGTAGGGGGAGGGTCAGAGGGTGAAGCAGACTCCCCTCTCAGCAGGGAGCCTGATGCGGGACACATCTGACATTTATTTGTAGCTTTACCCATTCTTGATTCCTTCACTCCTGACCCAGAGGAGGCTGTCCCTTCCCTCATGGTGAATTCTCTGCTCTTAGATTTCCCCTCCTGCCGCCCCCGAAGACCTTTGCATCCTCAGCCTCTCGTGTCTTTATCCTTTCCCTCTCCACTTGCACTACCCTCTATGAAACAAACATAAGGATTTTCTTGTATTAAAAAGAGCGCAAATCCCTTGATCCTGTCTTTCCCTCTGCCTAGGACTCTCTCTGTTCACAGCCAGATCTCTTCAAGTGTAGATTTCTAGCAGCCTACAGCCTCATCTTAGGTTCAGTCCCCGCATGCTGCAGTCTGACTCGTGCTTCTTCTGCCCTGCAGCATTGCTGGGGCCCTTACAGCTGCATTGGATGGTTGTCAGTTCTTCCTTCTTGACATCTTTCTCTTGACTTCTGGGAGGCCCTTTAACCTTGCTGTGCTTTTTAGGCTCCATTTTCTGGTCTACTGTCTGGGTTCCTTTTCCTCCATCTGTCCTAACTTACTGTCGATGAGCCCAGAGGCTCTGACCTCTGTCTTTTATCCTCTAGGGTAGGAGAGCTTGGTGCCAGCTCCATTTCTTGATTCCCAAATCTATCTGCAGATGAAGCACAGACTTCTTTCCTGAGCTCCAGACCATCACTAACAGCCCCCACCCCCCTCAGGCTTCCTTTCCCCTCAAGTTAGCAGCTTCTATACATGATGCGTGGCTCGTGCCACCACTAGTCATCAGTCACTGAGCCAGAAACTTGGAGGTGGCTCTAGACCATGCTTCCAAGGTCACCAAATCCTGTCCCTCCTACCTCTGAAGTCCTCCCTTTGCTTCTGCTCGCCAGCACTGGGTGGGAGGCTTATGCTTCTCGTGGCTGTACTGTTTACAGTTGGCCACTCCTTTCCTTGCCCACAGGTTAGTTGTCCTTAGTTCCTTTCTCTATGTGACATATTTTTCAGTGTGTTTCCTTCCTGGTTTTTCAGATTTTTTTGGTTGGGGATAATTATAATTTGTACTTAGACTCCTATAGAAGGGTTTTTCAGTTCAATATGAAGATAGACTTAAAAGATATCTTAGCCAAGACCATTTTATATGAAAATGGTTGATAAGTACATACTGAGATGCCTAAGAACTTAGTCAATAATTTATTAATCCACTGTTCTGTTCATACCATCAATTTTTAGAAAATCTTTTGTGGTAGAATATAAAAAAAGCCTGTCTTTGTGAAAATCAGTTCCATTCTTTTCCCTTGTTTTCTGCCTGTGTGCCTTCCATTTTCAACATTTTATTCCTGTTCCTATGGTCACAGTTAGAGCCCAGCATCACAGTACTGTGCTTAAAAAGTGAATACCCCATAGTACCTATGCATCTGTAGCCATTTGTCGCAGACGTGGTGCTTCGGCTGCAGAAATCTAGTTTCCAGCTTTCCTAAGGGTCTGAAAACATAATTGATTTATATGACTATTAGTTGAGATGGATGAATATTTAGAACCACTTCATAGGAGCTAAGTCTTCACTCAAGAAATATCATTAAATTGAAAACTCATCCAAAAGATTACCAAGACCTTGTAATAAGCCTTATATTTCAGTCTGTGTTTAATACGATAGAATTCTAGCAGTAGAAAAACATTTCAGGCAGTTCTTGTAAAGATTGTTTTGGTAATAGAATTTAATCTATGTCAGTATTTCCTTATTTCTAAAGATACTGTAACTTTAAAAGATTGCATTTTGATGATTTCCAGGTCCCTCCTTGTGGTCCATTTTTGGGCGCCATGGGCTCCACAGTGTGCTCAGATGAACGACGTGATGGCAGAATTAGCCAAAGAACAGCCTCAAGTTTCGTTTGTGAAGGTATTATATTTTTGGTGTCACGTCTTTTATGAGGCAGACTGCATTTTATTAACATAAGGGAGGAGGGATTTGGAATTCCACATGTTTATAATTGGTGTTATTTTTTATTATTTTTGCAGTATATTATTCTTAAAAACCTTAAAATTGTTTTGCATTTCTCAAGTATGAAATACTGTGACAATAACCACACTTTCCCTAACGTGTGTGGTGGGAGGACAGAACTAGTAAATTGCAGGATGGGTAGTGGGGATGTTCGCCAGCAGAAGCAACTAGATCATTCACTGTGGATCATTGTGTTTTGAATATAGTAAAAATATTAACAAAGCTTGCTTCATTGAAGAGCAAGGTGTGATATGGAAAGCGAGTAAAGGAAGGGTGTGTGGAGGCCGCTAGGAACCAGGGGAACAGGAAGAAGCAACTGTCTTGGATCACGTAAATGCAGACCTATAGGAGAAACTGAAAGCTTTTCTGACCTGTTTAGGAAGCAGAGGAGAAAGGAATCGAGCATCTCCCTGCCTTGCCTTGTTTCCACCCGGCTGTGCACACTCCGCATTCCTAGTGTGTCTCTTGGGTGGGCACGTACCAGGAAGGTGATAGTTGAGGCTGTAGATGAGCTCACTTGGTTGAGCACATTTAATGCTGTCAATTAGGACTTAGTCTTGGTTGAGGCAACAAAGCCCAAATAGGAGTCAAGAACCTTAGAAATGCATTTTTGGGAAGGGAGGCACACGCTGTATTCAAAAACTTGAAATCCTTAGGATTTAAAGAAACAAAAAGTACCAAATCCTTATTTTTTAAAACTATAATTAGGGAGTTCAGAGCACATGTTGGCAAATATACCCATTTATGGGGCTAAAAGTGGTATCTTCTGTATTTTCCACTTTTTATGTAAACTGAAAACAGAATTCTGACAGGCTAATTCATCCGTGTAATAGGCGCTGTAATTTTCAGGCAATTTCTATATAGGTAAGTGTGCTTTGAATAGGTATTGCAGGTAGATGTCTCAAAATCAGAACCGCGAAAGGGGTGTACAGTGAGAATGCTTCCCCACACCTTCCCTGCCAGCCCTGGTGTCCCACCCTGTGAAGAAGGGACTTCTTATATTAATTTTGCATGATTCCTTTCAGTGTTTTTTTTTTTATGAAGACAGAGCAAATATAGATGTAATAGTTAGATTTTTAAAATTTAAGGACTCACTTAAAATTCCAATGAAATGTGTAATGTAACCTTAGAATGTAACCCTAAAATGTCCAATATAAATAATAGAAGGAGACATTAAAACTGCATGTTTGGTCAGTGATAAAAGATAATGATTACCAGTGAAATGAATGATTAAACATTTCAATCATAAGATTAGTCAAGATGATGGTAATTGTTGCATGTCTGCTTTTATGTGTATAATGTTTCTGGTTTAGGTAACACATTGTTCTTAGCTGCCATCTGAATGATTTATTTAAGGCAACTATAGAATTACTTCTCACATTGGTACCACACTTGGCAGTGAGATTTTAAGTTGTTCAAGTGCTTAAGTGTCTGAGTAAGCCAGGGGTTGGGAAGTCCTTATCTGTCGGGGACACCTGAACCTGAGTGCACCTGCTGTTCGTGGGAAGGCTGACAGCATGAGGTGGGTAGTTCTTCCAGGAGGCATTACTTTCTGGAAATGTACTCTGTGGAGTAGTTTTTCTTTTCTTCCCCCCCCCCCTTTTTTTTTTTAGGATTTTATTTATTTTAGAGAGCATGTGAGTGGAGGGGAGCTGCAGAGGGGGAGAGAGAGGGAGGGGGAAAGAATCTCAAAATCTCAAACAGACTCTGCACTGAGCATGGAGCCTGACACAGGGCTCGATCTCACAACCCTGAGATCATGACCTGAGCTGAAGCCAAGAGTCAGACGCTTAAGCGACTGAGGCACCCAGGCGCCCCAGCAGTGTTTCTTTTAAATGGCAAAGATAATTTGCATGGAGTTTGTAAGGTAGGTAATTTAAATGATGAGTAAATAAGTAAAATATTTGAGAGATCTGTTGGCATGCCCCAGTAAGAGGATGCGGTTCATTTAAAGAGAGCTTTCTTTTGTTAATGAGAGCTTTTGAGCCATCTAGGGTAGGGAACTGATGTTCTGCCACCTCTGTGTCTTTTAATTTGATTTCTTAGTTTTTTTCTTTTTATTTATTTATTTATTTTTTTTTTTTTTAAAGATTTTATTTATTTATTTGACAGAGAGAGAGATAGCGAGAGCAGGAACACAAGCAGGGGGAGCGAGGGAGAGGGAGAAGCAGGCTTCCCACTGAGCAGGGAGCCCGATGTGGGGCTCGATCCCAGGACTCTGGGATCATGACCTGAGCTGAAGGCAGACGCTTAACGACTGAGCCACCCAGGCGCCCCAGTTTTTTTCTTTTTAAAGATATTATTTATTTGAGAGAGAGAGCATGCACGCATGAGCTGGGGGCGGGGCATAAGGAGAGGGAGAGGCAGACTGCACTGAGCAGGGAGCCCCACATGGGACTTGATCCCAGGACCCTGAGATCATGACCTGAGCCGAAGGCAGACGCCTAACTGACTGAGCCACCCGGGTGCCCCTAGTCTGGCATTTTTGACTTGTGAATTATAGAGATCAATTGATTCTATAATTTAAATTTACAAAATCATTATGTAGGTGATCTTAAACATGATGTTTTTAAGAGTTTGAGTGTAAAGTTTTGTGACCATAATTTCTTATTTTGTAGATGATGGAAAAGCAATACCTGAGAAAAGTGAGCATACATTTGGCCTGAGTAGTTCCTGCTCATTGGAACAGGTTGCTGAAAGGCAGGACTCTTAGGTTTATTGCATCTGAATGAGCACGCTCTCGCCTGTACTGATGATGTAGTGACAGAGTGCTCGAATGCTCCCCGGCACCACGTCTGTGCCTTGCGGGGTAGCACTCTCCTGCGCTGGCCACCCTGTCTAGACCTACCTGAGGCTCTGGGCCCTATGCGGAGGTTTGCCCGCCTCCAAGGGCTTAGAGGAGATACACAAGTTATTCTTACTGCTAAAAATCTTATTGAAAACTTAACATTTGTTCAGAATAAAATTAAATGGCTAATTAAAATGTTACATGCCCTTTTCAAATTACGTTAAGTCAGTTTGTTAGCACTTTATCTTTAACTAAAATGGGAAAACACATTTATCATTTAATCACTTGTTTGAGAGATAGAATCTTTCAAGATCTAGTGTCTGGTGGCAAGATAGGAAGGAGGAAGAGAAGCACAAGGCTCTTTGTGATGGGAAAGTTGGGTACCATTAGTTCTGTTCGAGGTCCAGATCAAATTCGTTTTTTTTATAGGAGTGGCCATTCATTTTTACTTTACATTTGGTTTTATTATGATTTAATTATTGAAATTTTATTCAATTTGTTTTTTATTATTAGATTTATTATTTATTTTTCTTCAAATGAAGGTTGTATGTTTAGGTGCACAACATGATGATTCAATTCAAATCCATTTTATATGAAGTCTCCTGTGTACTCCTGTGGCTTTTTTTTCTTTCATCTCCAAACTTTGTGCCATTGGTTCAACTATTAGAGAATATCTTGTGTTTTTGTCTGTTCTGTCATTTAATTCCCTGTTTTGATTGGCTGTTTTTTTTTCTTTTTTTTAAGAGAGAGAGCACTTGGGGGGAGGGGCAGAGGGGGAGGGAGAGAGACAATCCCAAGCCGACTCCATGTCCATCACGGAGCCCAGTGTGGGGCTTGATCTTACAACCCTGAGATCGTGATGTGAGTCAAAATCAAGAGTGGGACACCCAACCAACTGACCTACTCAGGCGCCCCTTGATTGGCTTCTTGACTAGATGGTGGGATACTTGAAATAGGGACCTTTACCTTACCTTGTTTTCATTTTTTTTATTGCTTTCCTTTGTGTAGGTGGCTCCCACCTTCTATGTCAGCCTCCCCCACCCCTCTTCCAGCTTGGTATTCTGATCCAGTTAGGCTGTGGTAATCATCTTACCTTATAATGCACTTTAGTACGTAAATTCTCACAGTCAGGCTTATCGGCCACCTGGTTGGTGAGGTTTGTACCACTGTGTTTCATTTCGCAGTGATCTTGTTTGTATAGTACCTGCTGTACTTGCATTTTATTATGTCCATTGTAACTTCAGGTACGAAGGCAAAGGTATAGAAGGAGTTATATATTTAAATTTGTATTTTTTGATTCTCAAAAAATAGGAATTGTTTTAGTTTGATTTATCTTGAATGTGTAAGCATCTTAAAATACAGTTCATAGTATTTAATTTCTAAGGGTCTATATAATCAGTATAGATAATTTCTATACGGTTATAGAAATGTTTAATTCTAAATGTCTGTACAATTAGCTTGTGTAAACAGACAATGCAGGGCAATCTCCAGAAGGGAACGACCAGCTGTGTAGCTAGGTACCAGTTAGCTGAATTCCTATTTTTCAGCAGCAGAGAATACTGACATGATACTAATAATACTAATAATGGCACTTAAAGAGAACATATGTAGAATTCCATTTTGGGGGAGCTCTATAAATGCCTCTCACATAATTCAAGTAGAATAGCTAAATCTTAAAAATATCCTAGTTTTTATTTATGCAGTCTTGATAATAAAATACTAATAATTAACAAAGTTTATTAGCCCTTCCTGGGCTAAGTTTGGCAAAGGTCTTTTAAAAAGCTACCAAAAACATTAATTTAAATATCTCTTTGGACAAAGAATTTGATTATGAAAAATTTTCCTTTTAGATCATATCACAGAGTTAGAAAGAATGAAGTTTAACAAGATGTCTCTGAATGTGAGGTTTAATTGTTCTCAGGGCCACCCTGGCCAGTGGTCATTCCCATTGTAGGCTTAGCAATAGTGACCAGCATTTGTTCAGTATTGTGTCAGAATTTATCTATCTAACACTTATTTATATGCCACCATTATGCTAGTCACTGGGGGTATAGAACAGTAGGGTCATCGAGTCACATATTACCAAGGTACTTTTACATCGTAGTAAGTTCTGAAAAGAAAGAAACAGGTGGTAGAAGAGGAGGACTTGGCGGCGGGTGGGTACTTTATTCGGGTTGGGCTGGAGAGGTGTATCTGGTAAGGGAAAGCTGGAAAGTGAAAAGGAATTGTCATTGGGAGAGCTTGGGATGAACTTTTAGGCTGTGGATCAGCAAGTGAACACTGTCGGAGGGCCGGCAGAAGGCCAGTGGAGCTAGTGAAGGAGGAGAGGTTCTGGCAGGAGGTTGGAGAGGGAGGCAACAGCCAGATGACCTTGGGGGCACTGGAAGAGTTTGGGTATTATTACTATTTTTTTAAGATTTTATTTATTTATTTGACAGAGAGAGAGAGGTCACAAGTAGGCAGACAGGCAGGCAGAGGGAGAGGGAGAAGCAGCTTCCTGCTGAGCAGGGAGCCCAATGTGGGGCTCGATCCCAGGACACTGGGATCCTGACATGAGCCGAAGGCAGACGCTTAACCGACTGAGCCACCCAGGTGCCCCGAGTTTGGGTATTATTTTGAGTGCAGTGGAAGTGACACACAATTGGATTTCTCTTGTTAAGTTGATTCCTCCAGCTGTCCTGTGGGCAGTGGTTTGAAGTGGGGGAAGAAAGGATGCAGACTAGAAGCAAGTACACTCATTAGGAGGCTATTTCACAGGCCAGGTTAGAGATGCCTTGGAGTCTAGTGGAGAGGGAGCATCGAGATGATGCTCTGATTTGGCTTATATTTTGGAGGGGGAACCTGGAGGACCTGTTGATGGAGTGGATATCCGGAGAGGGAAATGGATTAATCAAAATTGTCTCCTTTTTGATCTGATCCTTTGGATGGATTATAGAGATCAAGATGCCCTGGGGAGGAACAGGTTTAGTGGGAGATACCTAGTAGAGATCTGAGTGCAGGTGTTGAGTGTGTAGCTTGGAGGTGATGGGGGAAGATCTGGCATGGATATTAACTTGGGCATTGTTGCCATATTGGTGTTACTTAGAGCCACAGGGCTGGATGAGACCACTCAGGGAGAATGAGCATAAATAAGAGAAGTGCACTCAGCATCAAGTCCTGGCATGTGCCAGCCGTGTAGAGGTTGGCCAGATGTGAAGGAAGAAGCCAGAGAGACTGAGTCTCAGAATTCGGGAAAAAGAAAAATCGGGAAGCCAAGTGAAGGCTTGTCGAGAACGTGGTATCTCGAGAAGGTGGGTGTGGTCACACTGATGATACTGAAAGGTCAGTAAAATGAGGAAAGAGGGGTAGCCATTGGATTTGCTGAAATGGCAGCATGGTAGTGTAGAGTGGAGCTTGGTTCTGGAGCCATACTGCCCTGCTCCACCAAACAGTGTTGTAATCTTGGCTGACTTACCTAACCTCGTTAAGTTCCAGTTTCTCCTGGAAGTCAGGTGTGATAACAGCATCCATTATCAGGCAGATTAAATGAGTCAGTACACAAAATGCACTTAGAACAGTGTCTGGCCTAGATTAATCATAGCTGTTAGCCATTACTGTCGTAGTGGTCTTTGGTGACCCTGGAGAGAGTGAATTCCCTACCTGTGGATTTGCCTTGCTGTGGTAACACCTCCCTGCCTCTCTTCACCCCACTCCACAGACATACAGCACACCTCAGGGGAAGGGTCTGACTTCGAGAGTCGTGGTTCAGCAAGCAAGTGGTTCCCACCGAAGGCATTCATTCTGTCTGAGATTCCATTCTGGAAATGTTCATGTTTGGTGGATGCTAAAGTCATGTATAAATCCTATCTCGAAATTTAATCTTTCTTTTTGATTGATACAGTAGAAAAAGTATACCACAGTATAGTGAAAAAAAAAACATAGGTTTTATAGTCAAACAAACTTGGGTTTGTTTCTCAGCTCTACTACTTACTATGTGTCTTTGGACAAGTTACATCTTTACCTAGCCACCTGTAAGTTTGAGTTGATTATATACTACCCACCTTTCCAGGTTTTAAGTAGTTTAGGCCATTGTCTGCAAAGGGCTCTCATGGTTTGTGGCACAGGGTAGGCTTTCCATGAAAGATCGCTCTTACTGATCATCTTTGGTCTTTTCTGAATGCAGATCAGTTTTCAGTATTTTCTATTTTTATTGATAGAACTGTCATGTTGTTTTACATCCAATAAAAATGTTCCCAAAGAATTTCAATGTGCAAAGGTTTTAGGACCTCAGAAACCTTGTTCTGGGGGAATGGGTTTGCCTTCAGTGGCACTCCTGGCCAGTGCCCGGGAGGATTTGTCTGTCACCACTGCCTTTGTCTTATTAAGATCTCATCTTCCTGGGAGCTGTTTTTTGAGAGGTGCATGCGGTGATCTTCCTGGCTTTAGGAATTTCAAGAGGATTGTTTGCTTCCTGGAAGAATTGTCATTAAGGGAGACTGTTGGAAACCAGCAGGAACATGAGAAGAGGTCAACTTTTGGCCACACAGAGGACTGTGTTTTTGAGTCCAGATGCTTCCTGGTTTGGTTTGGCTTAAGACTATTATCTTGTGGGTTTTTTTTTTTTTCTTTCTTGGTATTGCCCCTTTTTAAAATTTGTCTTATTTTGCTGTTAGAATCCAGTAGTACCAAAGATAGGGATCGTAACTGAGCCTAACCCAATGCCCACAGGTGGTGGGCACTTGAGAGATTCTTTGAAAGAGAGAAAATAATGAACTGCCTTAATCATTGCCTTTTCTGTTCCTCTTTGGTCTGAGTGTGCAATTGTATGAAAGAAAGCAGCACAAAAGTTTTAAAAACTTGTAAAAAGTGTGTTCTAAATAGCTCTCTCCAAATGCTTTTTCTTTTTTTCATTTTTTTGGGTTTATTGGACAGTTGATGTTGATTTAAAATCTATATGATTTTCACCTAGTACATTTTGAAAAATGAAAGTAATTAAAAATATTGTTTCAAAAGGGTGTTTTAAAGAAAAAAAAATAAAGTAGGAAAAGAGCACCCAAGAAATATATGAGATGGAAGATACAAACCAAAGACAAATGACTCTGCCTCCCACTTACCGTCAAGGTTCATTTGGATAGATATATACCGGATCGGGGAAAGCGCTAGATAAAAATAGTGTTTCAAGCCCAGTGGAAATCTTTCATTCCTGGAAAAATACAGGATATATATATTTAAATCTTTTAACAATATAATTTATCAATAAATTTTATTTCCTACAGGTATAATGTGAATACAGATTTTTATTGGTTTTAAAAAGTTTATATTAAATTGACAGTCCTATGAGGGAAGGATATAATATTATGTCTTGGTTTTTCTCAAAGTGTACGGTTTACAAAGTCCTACATAAATAGCTTACAGGAATTGTGTTCTAATTATTTAGAAATTGAGTTATTAAATACGTTTAAAATTCATATGTCAGATAGCACATCATATCTGGTTGAGGGGCCTCAAGGAAATTATCAAGCAGAATGCAGTCATCTTATTTAAAATGCATTTAAATGTATGAATAGACCCAGAAGCAAATAACCTAGCAAGATATCTGCTTAGTGTCCAGCAGCCTTGCAGGAGTTAATGGTAAAATTTATCAGACATCAATAGTTTATTGAAGAAATACTCCTTTTTGCTTCATAATTTGCAGAAGGCTACAACTGTCAGTCATGATGTACTGCCTCTTGAAATTAGTCAATAGAGCAAACAGCAAGAATTGCTGTGGGCAGAAAATAAACACTGTAATCATGACATAACTGGGGTCAGTGATTTATGGATTTCAATATAGTAGTAGCTGCATATGATTGAAAATTTACTAGGTCACTAGTGCACCAAAAATTTTATTCACAGCCTCCAGGCATCTTTTGAAATGTGCAACAAAATAAAAACCTCTGAACCTGTTTTGACACTGCAGACTCAGTGGATGACACGCCAGCCCAGTGAGTCTCATTTAAATGTAAATGTGTCATAAACTTTTGTACCATACTTTTTAAAAACATCAACTATTTGAAGGGATGATGCATGTGAAGCTGATTTACATATTGAAGTAGTAAGAAAGGACCTTTTTATAATCAAGCTTTAAATTCTTTTATTTTAAAGTTGGAAGCTGAAGCCGTTCCTGAAGTATCTGAAAAATATGAAATTAGTTCTGTTCCCACCTTTCTGTTTTTCAAGGTAAGGATAAAGATGGCACAAGAGATCCTGCTTCTGTCGTGGGCCATGGGGCTCTGTCTTGGTTCCTTTACCCTCTCCCCTGATCCCTGAACACTTGGCACTGGTTGTTCCTGGCTTTGCCCTGTCTTCTCATAGTCTCCTTGTTTGCACTGATGCTGAAGCTTGGCCTGGGGTTCCTGCAGAAGTGTCATGGGCAATCAGAGTTGGGGCTTCTAGACAACAATCCGGATACTTGGCTATAGACCCAAAATGTTCCCTGAATTGGGTCAAAGTTGGTTGCTTAGGGCATGTGCCTGGGCATAATGGAATATCTGGCTGGTCCTGGTTTGATTAATGACTCTCTTAGGAAGCAGGTGCAGATCTGTGCTTTAGGGCACCCCTGAGTGTTACCACAGTTCCCCCCCAATACCGCATTTATACTTAGTAATAGATTCATCCCCATGAGGGTGGGGAAATCTTTTCTGTTTTTGGTTAGACTCTGATCTGGTTTGAGTTTGAGGTATTGTGATGTTTTCCTAGTATGTTCCCAAAAAGGGAAAAAAAGAAGACAATTATGTATTTCTAAAATTGAGATGCATCTGGCAATTGGTAATCAGGTTTTTAAGAACATATAATAGTGTTGACCCCTTTAAAAATTGGCTAGAGCTATGAGTTCATACTTGTTAAAATTTTGGATCTTAAAAGGGATGATGAAAGAATGCCACACATATTCTAAACGACTTTTTTAACTTCAGAATTCTCAGAAAATTGACCGATTAGATGGTGCACATGCCCCAGAGTTGACCAAAAAAGTTCAGCGCCATGCATCTAGCGGCTCCTTCCCACCCAGTGGTAACGAGCATCCTAAAGAAGATCTCAACCTTCGCCTGAAGAAATTAACTCATGCCGCCCCTTGCATGTTGTTTATGAAAGGAACTCCTCAGGAGCCGCGCTGCGGTAAGAAGCTGCTTTCACAAGGACGCAGACAGAACGGGTGCTTGACCAGCGTGGGGTGCGGCTAGGTGCCCATCTCTGTTCCTGCTGTCCGTTCCTCTTACACTTGTGTTGAGATACCTTTAGAAAATCAGGAAGGTCCTAAGTCCCACTGGCATTCTGTCGTGAGGTGATGAGAATTAGGTTGCACCACACACACAGAGAATGTTGGAACCCAGAGGCATCTTAGAAATCATCTGATTGAAGATTTTTGTTTTATATACCTAAGTACCCAAAGAGGGGGAGTTTGCTCAGGTCACCTTGGAGTGTAGTTGGGATTAGGTTCCAGCCATCACATTGCTGTCACCTGAATGGGCTTTTGTCTGCTCAGTTCATTTTGCTATTAACAGTTTCCTGTCTTCCTTGGCAGTCTCTCTTGATTCATGTAGTCCAGATTCAGCAGTTTAAAAATTTACAGAATTTTGGTGGCATTCTTGTGTCTCCCCCTGTGCTTTTGCCTTCCTTCTTGTCCCAACGTTGAATTATGTGACTGCAGTGTTCACCTATTGTTTATAGGTGCTAATAATTGAAAGATTCTGAATTCTGTGGCTTATAGTCACTCTTATTTTCTGTACATATATGCTTGTAATTTTGTCCTTAAGTGAGTTTTAGAGTTTATTTGACCCCTCTGGTATTGGGTTTATGTTATTTTCTTTTTACTATGCCTAGTACAACATTATTATGCTTCATAATTGAGCATTTAATGCCTCTTGATGCTGCTGTTGAGAATCTGAGAGTATTTGTTTCAACTATACAGGAGGGAGTTTATTAAGATACGCAGCAGTAAAATGGAGTGTGCTATTGATACGATTACTGCATGTCCAGTGTGACTTTATAAAAATAACCTAGCTTCCAGTGTAAATTTAATTGTAAATTCTTCCCTATATGGCTAACAAATTACATATTAGATTATGAAAGTCTAGTTTTAAAAATAAAGTTTCATGTTGAGTCCTGTCTTAAAAAGGTAAAGAAATGGTTCCTTTTTCTCTCAGTTCTACTTGAAAAATATCCTTGCTAGTATTTACATGTCAGATAATGCCTGCTATTTATATGTTGAAAAACTAACTTGGTCTCTACTGGAGTTAACCCCAGATAGCAACAGCCCATCTTTGTTGTGGTGGTTTGTTTTTAATAGTGGTTACGACTGGTTTACTTTCTCCCATCAGGCAGGAAAATCATTTCTGCTACTTTCTTTGGTGACCTGAGAACAGGGACTTACAACATGAGTCTGATGGGTTTTATTCAGTGCCTTCCTTGCAATCTGAAGTGTGGGTGAACTGTTGTCAGATGTGGATGAACCTGTAGGAAGGGTTCTACGCAGTAAGCCTACAGTAAAACCAATAGAATACTCTCTTCTTTGGGATGGAACAGGAGCATTCTCTCACTCCTTTCTGAATGAGAACCTAACAAGACTGGCAGGTGGTAAAAGTGCAGCTTGGGAAGGGGTGCTAAGGCAGCAGAGGGGGAGGTCGTGCACTGGGAAGCGTGGTAGCCAGATGTCACGGCAGATGAGCCGCATCCCGACACCACCTTATGCCCCTGCCCTGGGGATGTAGGTACAGGTCAGTAACTCTCCCTCTGCACCCAGTCCTTCCTTGGTGGTGTTGGGGTTAGAGTCAGTCTTGGAGATCCTTTTCAGATCAGACGTTGTATGATTATTCAAGTAAGTTAGAATTACACTTAGAAATAGTCATTTTCCTGCTTACCTTTTTATTAGATTTAATTTATAATGTATTTCTAGCCATTTGTATGTTAACTGGCATAGAAGACTATAAATAACAAGGTAGAATAACAAAGAAGCTTTACAACGTGTTAGAACAATCTGAAAAACACAGTATTATAGACAGATAATAAAAGATATAATTAGGGAATTCAAAAGAGATTTTTAGATATATATGATTTAACAGTCACAGTTTCATTCCAAACAAGTACTTGTTTTATTCTTCGTAATTTTTTAAAAAGATTTTATCTGTTAGAGAGAGAGAGAGAGAGATTGAGTGGGGGGGAGGGGCAGAGGGAATCTCAAGCAGACCCCCCTGCTGAGCGAGCAGCCCCAGCCCGACTCGGGGGCCTGATTCCACGACCCCAAGATCATGACCAGTGCCCAAATCATGAGTCGGACACTAAACTGACTGAGCCACCCAGGTGCCCCTATTCTTTATGATTTTTAGAACTACATTTTTAACAGGCTTTTCTGTTTCTTGATATCTTTATTTCTGTAACAGCATGTCTTTCTGTCAGATACAATAAACATGTGACATATGGTGAATAGATTATTTTAGAATGTAGGTATTCTTTAAAAAAATACTTACTTAAGGATCGAGTAGAAGGTATTTTGCTGTGGCTGTTCCCGGCCACTCGCTCCACTGATGCACCCCTGGCTCTGTTTCCCCTCCTCTGTGCCCTGCCACACACACTGTCTGCATCTTTAAACTGTTCTCTCACATAGGCGCATACTTGACTTTCACCCGCTTCCTTTCTGAGCTGCTTAGTGGAAAAGAGGTTTTGCTCTGTGTTGGCACATCAGAGACGAGGTGTAGGCAAAGCCTCCTTTATAAAAGCAGTGACCGTTCGTGCTCCTGGACGCGACTGGCTGGTATTTCCATATTTTGTACAGAATTCCCTTGGAAGGCCCTGCCGTTAGTAGCACCCAGTGTTCCCCCTTGGGCTCCCGTTGTGGAGTGGAGCTATGGTGATTTTTGATTAGCTGGCCCCCACCTTGATTTCAATTAATCAAAAGCCGTGAGTGAATAACATTAACTTTTCTCTCAAGGAAACCCTGAAAGCCATTTCAGGGTCTGCCGTGGAGCCCGCTGGGTCTCAGCCCGACCCTTGCACGCTTCACACACTGTCTTCGTCGCTTTCACTTTTGGGCTCTATCGGCAGAAGTGTGTCGTGTGTTATGAGCCTGACACGTTGATAGGGTGTCTGTCATCAAAGAATTAGATTATCCTTATTCTGTGTTCCTCAGGAGGACAGGAAAGAGGACTCTCATGTTTTAGGCAGATTTTCAAGAAGCACTGAGATGTCCATCTTTTTAAACAGAATGTTAAATCCTCGAACATGCAGGTTAATTAAGTTATTTGGGAATTCTTGTATCCGTTTCAGTTAACAAAGCTTTTAGCAAAGCAGGGTATTTGAACCGCGGGACAGACCTTTCTTCTGCAGTAAAAGTCTATCTTAGCAGGTTTTTCTTTTTAAATCAGACACAAGCATCGTTGGTTCATAAGTGGGCTTCAGGGTTTTATTGTGACTAGATAGTGATGAAATGGCCCAGTTAGGTGTACTATTCACGCCTCCTGTCATGAGTACAAACGACTGCAGACCGAAATGCTGGTTCTGTAGCAGCTAAACGTGGTTTTTCCACTGGTAAATATTTTTATTGCATTCATGCACTTTTCTTAAAAAAAAAAAAAAAAATTGTGTAAATATTGTGTTATTAGAAGGAAGCCTTCTCACTATTTTATCCTTAAGCATAACATTTCCAGTCTGCCACTTTAACCCTTAAAAATGAAACATTACCCATCAATCTTTCTAGTCTGCATGTAATTGCCTAAAGCTAAAAGAAAGCTTTTCCTCAGCCAGTTACAGTAGAAATGAGTTAATATATTGGCAGCAGAATAACCATCAGCAATCAGCCGTTAGCTGTTTACTAATGAACTCCCAGATGAATGAAAAAAATTTCAGAATCAGTGTTTTACTTCAGGCTGTACATGAACTTAACACTTGAGTTGTAGGAAAAGCAACTTATATGCTGTACAAATAAATACCAGTGCTTTATCTTAATAAACTGTAGATCTGAAAAATGTCTGGAGCTCAGTAATACATCCAGGTTTTAAGAGTAAAGGTGCTTTTGCATGGCATCAGGTGAAGCCTATTCTTGAAATTAATCTTATACTGAATTTTATGATTTGATTTTATTTCAAAATGCTGATGCTGTGAAATCCTGCAGGAATTTTGCACATGAAGAATAGGTCATTTTCCAGTGAATTATGACTGTGTTTGAAAAGAAGGATGGAATGTGAAAGTGGAGTGGTACAAAGTATTGAAAAACAATTGGGAAGAATTAGCTTATGGAAAGAAAAATATCCTCTTTTCAGACAAGACTAATAGATTTATAAAAGACTGATATTCACACTCTTATACTTCAGTACTAATGTCGTAATCAGAAAATGATGTCAAAAAAGTACAGGACAAAAATGTGTCACAAAAGTATAATAAAATCATGGACATAAGATTGTCACTACAGTGCAGTAAAAAAAATCACATTACATACTTTAGGGAATGTAAATAGTTTTAAAAAAGAGACTGTCAGGTTACGGGACCAGATGAGAAAGAACACTGTCAGTCTATTGACAGTGTCTATATAACAACAGAGAAGACAGCTTTGAAATTCAATGTACCAGTTTCAACTGAAAGAACACATTCCTCCTTGACTTTTAATTTATTCTATTAGAGATGGCGAAAGACGGAGAAGTGCTAGACCGAGCGCACAGACCTGATACAAGGCAATAGAAACCAAACAGTCGGGTTTCCAGTCTGCGTGCGCAAGGAGTGGCTAATGATGGCCGCTTTGGGGCTTTTCCTCCATCCAGTGGTGATTCTTAGAGATACACAGACAGCAGAGCTGGGAGGGACTGTCTGGGGTATCCAGGTCAGTCCCCTGATTGATGGGGAAGTGCAGGGAGGGGAGGGGGCCTGTGCAGGGCTCAACTGTTCGTCTCCCTGCTGGATGGAGCAGGTGCCAGGGCTTTCTGGCCAGCATTGTTTCTCCTACAACAAAAAATGTGCCTAATATTAAGAGGAACATTGATAAATATACACAGACTTTTTTAAACTCACAAGTGTGCTAAACGCTAAGCCATACTTGAACACGTGGTATAGTTCAACGTCAAATAAGGGGTTCTTGGAATTTGTTTTCTCTTTACATGCTGTATAGGTGTACTGATTAAGTCACGGTGAAACAGAGGCAAACTCTATGGTCAGTAGCTAATGTGTGCTGTGAAGGAATATGAAATCACGGGTATGAGAGAGAGAAGCTAAGTTCTTGATTTTCTTTTTCTTATGCAGGTTTCAGCAAGCAGATGGTGGAAATCCTTAACAAACATAATATTCAGTTTAGCAGTTTTGATATCTTCTCAGATGAAGAAGTTCGTCAGGGCCTCAAAACCTATTCCAACTGGCCCACCTATCCCCAGCTCTATGTTTCTGGAGAGCTCATAGGAGGACTTGATATAATTAAGGTTAGAACTGAGAAGTCTGTACCTTGTAAAGAATTTTCATTTAGAACACACTTTTCTAAGTACAGTAATGAATCTAGAGTATAAATTACTTAAGAGTCTCTGCATTTACAAAAATGAACCTGGAATATAAAGTATTTCTGATGAGATGCTTGATACTCTGTAATACCATACAACCAAGGAGATTTATGTTGTGAATATTTTCTTAAACTTACACATGTGTTGATTTCAGGAGCTTGAAGCATCTGATGAACTAGATACAATTTGCCCTAAAGCTCCCAAATTAGAGGAAAGGTAAGTGTTTTAAAAGTTTCAAATAGTCTACCATTTAGTACTTTAAAAATATTTAATTCTTGGTTTTTGCATTACTCTTTCCATATAGAAATCAGGGATTTGTTTTTGTGTGCCAAGGTCATAATTGTGTTGTTTGCAGTCAGATTAGCCATGCAAACTTGGGAAGGTTTCATTTGCACTGGGGAAATTTTTACACCAAATTAATGATTAGGTGGAGGGTATTCTTTGTTTTTATAGAAATATCATTTTATCATTTTCTCAGTGGCATGACTCAGTTTTACTCTTTTTCTGCGTTTCTGAGCCGGGATCCAGCAATCCTGGTCCCAGGTAGCAGTCCCTGCTCGGCATTGTCAGAACACTGAGCGTGAGGGGCGCTCGTCTGAGGAGTGCGGGCTGTGTGTGTGGTATGTGTGTAAACACCTCGGGCTGTCACACTGCCTTTCTAATCATGGTAACTTAGAATTCAAGGAGATTTTGGAGCTGTAAAATTGGTCTTTGTTTTACGAAGGATCTCAATCAGCTTTTAAAGATTTTATCTTATGGAAATTTTGGACTTTGGCCTGTAGGGAGGCTTAAAGGGATTTTTATTGTAATAAATTTGAATTAATGTAGAGGTTTGAAGAAGAATTTATTTTGAAATACATGAGCGTATCAGCCATTCGTAGTTGGGGCTTGAGTTCGTGAGGTGAAACTTTCTCTTGTAATTTTCTTGCTATTCAGCATCCTGAGAATTTCTAAAATTGTTTAATAATAAACACCTCATTTATCTGTCCTTGATTAATAAATAGTATCCCATATATGTCCAACTGACCTGTAAGTGCCACATTTTCTCAAATGATTTGTACCCTTTCCTGCCTTTTTGATAGGACAGTGATGCTCCTAGTCCCTTGTGACTCTGCGCTCCCAGTTGCGTTCTTGGGGGAGGGGCAGAGGGAGAGAGAATCTCACGCAGGCTGCGCACCGAATGGAGAGCCCGATGCGGGGCTCAATCTCACGACCCTGAGATCATGACCTGAGCTGAAATCAAGAGTCAGATGCTCAACCAACTGAGCCGCCCAGGCGTGCCCCCAGTTGCATTCTTTGCTGTATCCCCTGGGTGGCTCGTGAAGGCCGTGCTCCTCCGAAGTCCTCTGTGCTTGGGGTGTGCTTGCATCTACTTTCAGTCCATTTTTCTCTGTTGAGTACACTCTTGCTATCGTTTGTGTCCCTGTCTTCATCACACCTGCTCTCTCCTTCCTAGTGTGCCGTGTCTATTTCCTGTGGCCTCAGACACCACAATTTAACTGGCTAGTTAGATTCTGTAGAGATCTATATTCATTGTATTTTGAGTGATCATCTAAAGTGCTGCCAGAGTGCAGAGAGCCAGAGCCTGAGTTCCGGGTCTGGCGATGTCTCTGCATGTGGGACGGAGGGACGTATCTGGGTTTCCTGGATTCAGATTGTTGGGTTACTGTAGGTGATGGATGATGATCAGCACCACATTCTTCTTTTTCTGAGAATCAGCCCAGCGTACTCCCCCCGAAGTGGACGGGACTTAGCTGTGAGCATGAATTGTGTGCTTCATTTGTGATAACTTTGTTCTCTGAGGAGGTGTTGAGCTGTGAGTGACCCAGAGCACCAGTGGGAGGAGGATCCGGTGATGTGACCACCACGGGGCTCAGAGGGTCTTCAGCCCATTCTCATGACACGGACTGTTGTAAGATGGGTGACTGGACCTTAGGCTAGACACAGACGGCTGGTGCTCTTGACAGCAAGTGAGAGCAGGGGTGTGAAATCTTGCAGAAAGTGGGAAACAAAGTTAGGATGGGAGCGTTTGATTTGAGCAGCTGGTGGTGGCTGGTGCTGCAGCCCTGAGCACTTCCCCTCCCAGAGTGACCTTGTGGACGCCAGGGAGTGTGGAGCTGTGTGTGGCCTCGTGGTGAAGGGAGCACACGAGATCTGGTTTTGGAAATTGTGGGTGGGCTCCCTAGACAGGCCCCTTCTCGAACAATTCCTTATTGAGTTGGTTATTATTATTTTTTTAGTGCTGTGAGTTGATGGGCTTGAATTGCAACTCGAAGGAACATTCATTGCCTTAAAAGCCATATTGTGTTTTATGGTGGCTCAGGGAGGGAATGAAATAAAGGAAAATGTCAATACATTTGCTTGTTTAATGCCACTCAGAGCTGTGAACTATCATCCTGCTATCCCTCAAATATGCATGTTACTCCTGAAGCGGAGCAAAAGTGGTGTTTAATAATTGAGCTGAGCCATTTTATATCAATTTTCTCTCTTTAGGCTCAAAGTACTGACAAATAAAGCTTCTGTGATGCTCTTTATGAAAGGCAACAAACAGGTAAAGAACTCAAAAATGGTTTTATTTGTAATTTCTTTTGATGTTAACATCTGCAACAAGGGGACACTTAAATCTTTTTTCCTAGCCATGGCTAATGAAGCTGTAGTGGCATCAGGAAGTTATCCAGGCCTTAATTGGTGCTTACGGAGATCAAACAAAGTAATCTACATTTTGCTTGACTTTATCATCAGCATCTCAGTGGGGTGCATTTCTTTCTGCTGCCAAACTTGGTCAACACTGTTCACTCTGTCCTGGTTCTGTAAGTTGCTGTCCTGGCACCATTCCAGGCTGTGGGCTCATGTAGTGGGCAGCTTGGTCCAGATACTTCCCGAGTACAGGGAGCCTCGAAGCTCTTGGAGTGTGCAGCCCTAGATCATCCTTTAAGAAGTCAGCGATGGAGAAATAAACCCCGCAGCATTGTGTGTGGTCAGTACCATTTGATGAATGGTGAAATAGTTTGGCCGTTCTTATTTATAATGGGATGGTTCCTGTAGCTTTTTGGATGAAGGTACATACTGGTTGGGCATCATTTTGAATATCAAGTTTGATAGATCACTCCCACCAACAGCTTGAGCAAAACTGATGATCATTTATATTTGGACCAAAACAGAGATCTCCAGACAGTGGGTTCTGTTACCTGTCTTTATTCTCAACCAGTTACGGAGGTGGGCAAGGGGGGGCAGTGTGGTCTGTTTGGGAACAGGGGAGGCTAAAGCCCTGAGAGGTGAGGCTGATGGAACGGAGATGAGCATTTACGTTCCCCCCGGGCCCTGGTGCTGCCCAGGCCTGTGGGCCGCCTGCTTAACCTCCTTGGCTTCACTGCCCCATGTGTGAATGGACGGTGCGCCTCATGAGTCATTGAGAATGAGGTTGTGATAACTAGTGTGAGAATTAATATAACTGATATAGTGAAACCAACTAGTTAACATAACTAGTCAGTGTAACTGTTACAGTGAAGGTAATGACTAGGGAACTGGTAATAAAGGTTTCAGCATGCTGGGATCACTAGGTTAGGACCTAGATTCTTTGACTGGTTCACTAATTTTATTAAAACAAAATAGAGGAATTAATACTTCTTAGTAGGATAAAGTTATCTTTTTATGTTTTCTTGGTGATTATTTAAAGCAGATTTTTATTCTCAAAACACAGTTTTTTCTGGAAGCCCAGCCAGTATTGATACATCTTGGGAGCAGAATCATGTGTGCTGTTAAGTTTGTGTGGTGCCTGGTCTTTCCCATGGGATTGCTGGGATTTGGGGCCTGACAAAAATGTGTCACAGTGCCGTAACCTCAAAAAAAAGTCGGTGCTCTGTAATGTAAAGATAAATTTTAAAAAATAGGAGTGACCGTTTAGTTGGGAACAGGAAGATGTGATCCCAATCATTGCAAAAAGGTTAGGTGAGTTGAGGTCATCTGTGAGAGTGAAATGGAGAAGGAACTGAACTTTGTGGAGCGTCGAGGTTCCACTCAGAGGAACGTTTGACCATAGAGCTTGCCAGGTTCCAGGACACGTGTCCTCTCTGGTGGTCAGAGCCTGAAGTGCACTGTGGCGGGTCCATGCCATCCCGGTGAGCGATGTTCCATGGGACCATGCTGGGGGGCTGCGTAGAAAATGTAATACATCTTTACTCATTTCTTTTTTTCTTTTTATAAATTTAGGAAGCAAAATGTGGATTCAGCAAACAAATTCTGGAAATATTAAATAATACTGGGTACGTAAATCCTGATTTCAAATGGTGTGTTCTGCCACTGATGCCTGTCAGTTGTTACATCTATATCCACATATTTTTATTTATTTTTGCTACAGTGTTTTGTGAATGCTTTAACTGAGACCACAATAGGATTTTCTGACGAGTGTCAACTGATTGGTAACATAAAGGAGCTTCTTAGAAGGCGATCATTAAAATAACTAGTTGTCTACTTTCCCAGAAGAAAGTCCTTAACTAAGATGCATTAAGATATTTTAAGGAAAGTGTATCAGAGGCTTTTAATTTTCCTTACAAAAATATTCTCATTTCTAAACAGTTTATGAAATGGCTAGAGCACATGTGGAGGTCGTTATGTGCATCTGAGAAGTGGGGGAAATTAAATGGCTGTGTTCATGCTTTTGATCTGCTCAGTGGCAACACTGCCAGCTAAGAAAACTGCGTTGATTTTTCTGGTTAAAAACAAAACCACTTGGTTGGAGATACTTCACCCATGTTCTATAGTTTATCAAATGTTTTGGCTTTTTTTTTCTTATTTCTTACCTCACCAGAGCTTCTATAAGTATCCTAGCCATAGCTTTAAATAGATTAATGAAACCTATGAAGTTATGGGGAAGGTAACTTTGAAATATTTAGATATTCATGGGCAGGGTTGAAAGTAGTTGAGTAGCACATGTTAAATACAACTCTAGGGACATAAAAAGCAAAATGATTGATTTCTTCAAAAGCAGATTGTGACATTTTACAGAGGAGAGTCTAGAGTCTTTTGTAGTCTGGTCTCCCGCCTGCCCCTTGCTCACCCTGCCCGAGGTTGTTGGGGAGGCCGGCTTGGTTCTGGTCGTCAGCTTTTATGGCCCCCTTTCCTCGTCTTCCTTCTGTCACAGCTCCTTGGCGTGGTACGCTCAGTCTGCCTGTCCCTCGTGACAGTGTGTCCCTCAAGGTGTCCCTCTGCAAGGTTGAGGCCAGAACAGCACAGCATTGGGCCGTCTCAGCCTGTGTGTTTGGTGGAAGGTCTCCATAACGTTGCTTTCTGCCCCCATCTGTCTAATGCTGTTTGGATTTGCAAGTCCCAGTTATCCCAGAGCAGAGGGGCTTCTTTGGAGATGGAGCCCTCCCAGCTGCAGACTTGTGATGAGCGGGACTCTTTAGCTTGAACAGACTGTGATCTTGCTGAGAGCCATCAGTCTGTGGAGAAAAAACTGCTGGCTTTGTATTCCTGCCCCTCCACTCTTACACTTTCCTTCACTGGCCCAGCGACATGCCTCGAGGGGCTGTGTGCCAAGTGTCCATTGAGGTGTGAATGGCCAACGCATCTCTTTACAAGAACTGTTCAGAGATGCGTTGGCCATTGTGACTACATGCGCACAGCTACATATACTCAGGCCCAGGACATCCTAGGTCCCTCAGATGGCTCTGTAACTTATTATTTTTATCACACTGTTCAGATTAGGATCTGCCTCCTTTAGCTCACCTTGAAGGGAGACTTCCATTGGGTCTTTTTTTTTTTTTCCCTTTCAGACATTCCTTTTTTGGTAGTTGGTGATTTATCCTGTCATCTTATTTTTTTTGACTGTTTTCTGCACCATGGACAATTTTCTTGGAAACTTGTTTACTAAGTGAACAAGATTTCCCTATGAAGGTGGTTTTGGTTTTATGAAAACTGAAATTTATTTTTTACATGTGGCATTTTCTTTGGCCAGTTTTTGGGACTGCACCTATTCCACAGTCTCCCTGTGGGAATCAGTCCGACATTCATACTAATTCCTTGATCGCACCTGATAGTGCCGTCCTTCCGAGTACCTGTGGTGGTTGGGTTTCCATGCAGTGATTTGCCTTCATTATACAAATGGTGTTCATTATACAGCATGCAGCCACACCGCTCTCACTGGTTTATGCATACCGAGAACAGCACGTGTGCTTTGAAATCAGCTTGTTTTCATGTGGGGAAGCACAGCTCCGTGAGGTGGCATTTGTTGGCAGTGTAGTTGTCCTGCTAGTGAGCCTCCAGTCCAGCTGTGGTGTCCCTGGGTGTCCCTGGGCCTCAGAGCTGCTCCCTCCTGCTCCCTGAGCAGTTTCTAGTAGGTCAGAGGCAGCAGCCCCAGGGATGAGGGCTGGAAACGCAGTATTAAGGATAGACTTGGGTGAACTTTGGATACAAGTCTAATCTGCGGGTTGGCACACTGCAGTTGGCCGCCGACTTCTGTAAATAAAGTTTTATTGGCGCGCAGCCACACCCACTCACGTCTGCCTTGTCAGGCCCATTCTGTGCTGTGCAGCTGGGTGGAGCGTCCGCAGCAGACCGTGGCCTGCAGGGCCCACACGTGGACTGTCCTGCCCTTGGAGACAGTTTGCTGACCCCTCTCTAACCCAATGTTGTCTAGAGAAAAATCCAGATAAATTTGTATCTTGGGCTGACTTGTTCTGTGGGGTACCTGACAGATTGAAACGTAAAGTCATTTCCATTTTTCATCGTCAATGTCAGTAGCAACAAAACTGTTTACTTTTCTTGACTGTTTTTAAAACACCAAGTAGGTTTTACAATTTTTTGTTTAATAAAACTATTGCCTATTAAAATGTTTTCTCCTTTTTGTAGTGTTGAATACGAGACATTTGATATATTGGAGGATGAAGAAGTAAGTTCTGTATTTTATGTTTCTTGTCCTTTGCCTTAGTTTTACTCATTAGGGTCTTATAGTAAGGTTTCAGAGTTCCTTTTGTTTCTGTAGGTTCGGCAGGGGTTAAAAACTTATTCAAATTGGCCCACGTACCCTCAGCTGTATGTGAAAGGGGAGCTCATTGGAGGTCTGGATATTGTTAAGGTAAGGTCGGAGTTCATCTGGTATCCTAAAGACGGAAAATGTTGGCATGTTTGAAAATTATCATTTTATATTGAACAGTAACTATGGGGCTTCTTTGAGTGCTTTCCTCCCTGGCCTCCTGTCCAGTCACTTCTGACCTTGTGTTGCCATTTCTGTGTCTGTAGTACCGTGTTCTCTCACTGCCCCTGGTGGATCAGACTGTTCTCACCCCTTCCCTGAGCCAGTCAGATCATCCCCCTACTGTGGGGCCTTCTGCATGACCTCCTTCATCTCCGGAGGGACTGCCCACTAAGGGCCAAACTGTAACTTGGCATTCTAAGATGCTCTGATTATGGCCAAGCTCAAAATTTGATTTTTACTCCCACTTTGCTAAGTCTTCCATGTTTTTAGCTTTTCTTTCCTCATCCGTTCTGCTTTGGATAGCTGGCATGTTCCATACTTATGTTTTCTGCGTCCTTCAGGGTCCCTCTTGTTTCTGAATCGTTTATAGAAATGTTTTGCTCCTGCTCCTGAAGTTCTTCTGTCCTTTTAAATTTATATTGTATTATTTCTCGTGTTCTTTGATTTTGCCTGTGTGCACTTGCGTGATGGAGTGGAGAGGACCAGGCCGGGGGCAGGCCTGACACCCAGTGCTGCCTGGCCTGCCAGCTGTGTGACAGACCTGAGCCCACGGGCCCCGGTCCCACAGAACAGTGTGAGACTGCGGTGGGCCATCTGCCCGTCCACCTCTGGTCTCAGATGCTGCAGCTTGGTTAGGTCTGTCAGGTTGTAAGCATGTTTGGAGAATACATCTTTGATGATTAACTTACTTCTTTGGTTTACTTTCCATAAACTCTCAGTGAATTTTCAGCGGGCATGACTTTTCTCTGGGCATGCCCGCCCGATAGCACCATGGCTCTTTCTTAGCCACTCCCTCCAAGCCTCCAGCCCAGTCGGGCACCCTGGTGTTGGAGGAGGGGGGCAGTGGGCGGGGCCAGGACGGGGCCTGAGGAGGAATGCCAGGCTCCATTCGGGAAGCTCGGGCCTCCACGGAAGGTGGGGCTGCTCCAGTGTCCAGTGCTCCGGCCGGCCTTCGTCTTGCCTTGCCGCTTGGAGAACTTTCTCTGAGGGCAGATGTCTGACTTCATAAGTGGAAAGCAAGTAGTAAGTAGCGCTGCTTCTAGTTATGTTTTAAAGTAAGTTTTAGCTTCTATTTTCATATCGTGAGATGACTCAAGCCCAGTGCTGAGCGACCCCAGGTCCGTGGGCCGGACGTCTCGTCAGCACCGGCACGAGCGCCATTCCCTGCAGAGGCTGCTCACGGCTGTTCCCCCACGCAGCTCCCAGCTGCCGCAGCGTTCCCTGTTTCACTTCACACTTCTCAGGACAGGGAGAGGCAGTTTTCCTTGTAAAGTGTCTCATTCCTGGAGGAGAAAACAAGGTTTCACATAGTAGCTCTTGAATAGCCCAGAAGCAACAAAAATACAGCTGCATTTGTTATGTGATATATACTTTTTATTTGTTTACGACCCAGGCGGCCTTCCAACCCCAAATGCTCCCGAGCCTGTACCGTGTGAGTGTCATAGCCTGTGCCGGAGCCGTCGCTGACTCCGGGGCGGTAACAGTCCGTCAGCCTCATCTAATTCTGAAGCTGAGCTTCCCGGGCAGCTTCGTCGTAGGTCTGTAACGGGATGTTAGAGCGCTCTTGTTCACCTGCTAAAAACACGCATTTGGAAAGGTGTGATGCTGGTAACATTTTCCCCCAAGAAGATAGCCGGGGACAGTTAGGTTGCCACTTTGGTCTGTTTCCTGCAGAGTTCAGTTCTTCATCTTTAGTTCACTGGAAACATAAGTGATGTTCCCCTTGAGTTAATTCTGGCTGGCCTTTAAGAGCACTGAGAGCCTTTTTTGTTGAATGGTTGAATAAAGGAGTTACCCAGTGATTCAACGACTCAGTCAGTCCAGTGACCTGAGAAGAACGGCAGCGAATTTGTGGTAGGCAGTGTCCGCTTCAACCCTGCAGACTGTTCAGAGAGTGGGAATGTTTAGATCAGGTCGGCTCATGCTAGCGCTGGTGACGAGGGTCCCACCGCGTGCCAGCCACACTGCCCGTGTGCTTAGGCCATCCTCACAGCACCCTGAGATGAGGGGACACAGACGGAGAGAAGTCAGGTGAGCTGTCTGTGATGTCACAACTAGGAAAGCTGTGACGCCCGGATGCCACCTGCAGGCTGGGGGCCTCACCACGAGCCACATGGCCTCCTGCCCTCCTGGTCATGCGTCAGAAAAGTCCTGCCTGCTCCTTCTGTGCGTCGGATGTCTGCTTGTTAGCGGATCGATGGTAGGAGATCTCAAGACGTCACTGAGCGTTGTCTGAGTTTGTATGACGGGATCACACCTGTTAGGGTTTAACCAGAGAGGCGGTCAGATGGATTTTAGTGCTTTTATTGATTGATGTTCATGCTGCTTAGTAATAACCTGAAAACTGACATCAAATTAAATGTTTATCTCAAACTAGAAAATCTCAGTTATCATTTATTGTCACATTTTAAATTTGATAGCTGTGGTCCAAATTTTAAATTTGAAAGATAGGAGAAAATATTTCTGGATTTTTCCGTCTTTTTAGCGGTTTTTGGCCTTTCCGTGTACACTTTGTACTAGTACTGTGGCCTTTCCGGGCTGGGTTGAAATCGTGACCCCGTGTGCCGCCCGTGGGGCTGCGGGTGTCAATGTGCATCGCACTTGAGTGGCCTCGAACAGCACATTGCTGCTTTCTTCCACGTTTGTGTTTGCACGTTACTCACAGTTGTCCCCCCCCGTTTATTGCTGTTTAGACAGGAGGCTGTAATTGTTGTGTGCGTTAATGCTGAACAGTCTTGGTTTCTGAATGCCTTTTAACTTCAATTTTGTAATCTGATAGTGCGCTCAGTTTTTATGGCGTGATATTTGGTTTCAGTGTATTGGTAGACTGGAGTTTTATTCCAGTCCAGTATTTATTCTGGTTCTCGGATTCGGGTGCAATCTGGGATGGTTCGGAGGTTTCCATTTTTCATCTCTATGCATACATGTTATTTTTGCTTTCTGTTTTCGTTATTAGGAACTGAGAGACAATGGTGAGCTGCTGCCAGTGCTGAAAGGAGAGAACTAGGGACTGTTACGCTCGGTGCCTGACTGCTGCAGGAAACCGTCACAGCGGGGCCGCTCACGACTCCTTTCTCAGACTGCTGCGCACCCAGTTAGGCTCGGTGTATCCCACCAGCTCGTGCTAAATACATGTATGTTTTGTTTGTTTTTCATCAAACCAGTATGCAATAAACATCTTCAAATCCGATTAAAAATACTTGTGTAAAACTGTCTTTTTTATAGTGATGTTAAATATATAGTAATTAACCTACTTTAAATTTCTTTTTCATACTCTGTGGGCACCTTGTAGCAGCTAAGAAATAGGCAGGCTTCAGAAGATGCAGAAGGTTGATGGCGTCTGAAATCCACAGTCATACTTAGAACAGCTCATATACCAAACCAGTGGCTCCCCTCAATGGCCAAAGATCTCTTTACAGCTTGGAAAAATTCAACTGAAAATGTGTTCCCGACCGCATCCCTGCGCGTGGCTCCGGTGAGATTGCAGAGGCGATGTAGGGCTCAGCAGATTTGGAGGCTCGTTTCAGAAGGTACCAGGGGCGTGTTAGCAAGCGGCAGCTCAGAGGAAGATGGGCTCTCCTGAGTGTGTTCCTGCCCTCACGCTCTTCACGACAGGGAGAAGAACCGGGCATGAGGGTGCCGTCAGGGTGTTACGCACCACAATTTAATCATTCTATCAGAAGCGCTGATTTAGCCCTTACATAGGCTGAGAACATCCTGAGGTCCATGAAAATTTCAACAGTAGTTTAGATCCTGAATCTCACACGTTTAAAAAATAGTTGCCCCATTAGGCCTTTGTTGGGTGCACTTTAAGCCGGTGGCTGAATTCGCCTCCACGGTTCTTAGACTTCAGTGCCCGTGACACATGTCCCCCTCATTAGGTTCTCCCAGCTTGTCGGTCTGGGCGGTTGAGGCTCCACAGAAGTGTCTGGCAGTAGAGTAAGGAACGGGGTGCAAAAGTCAGCAGTTTCCATGAGAAACCAGAGGGAAGTTAGCCTCTCACCGGGGCTCGAGCACCCGGCTGTCCCCTTGCTTCGTTTGATTGTGTGCAGGAGGATGCTGACTTCTGTTGTGTGTATGTGACCGAGGGCAGTCTGCACAAAACCTGAAAGCTGACATGGCCTCATGCTTCCTGTAGGAGGACGACATCTGTCATGGGGGCTTTCCTTGCCAGTGTGTGTAATTAGATGGGTCTCCTTTGGGCACTGGTCCGTGAATTTCTTTTTTCCATTTAAAACAAATCATTGCTTAAGTGAAACCTTTAAAATGTAGATGGAAATGGAATCGTAACAAACTCTAGTAAGTCACTGACGGATGCTGTGAACCACAGAGGAGGAGTTCGTAATTTTCTTGTATCCTGTGTCCCACACTGAAAGCATTGCATCGTGCTTTCATGATTTGTGCTCTGTCTCCAAGTGCCACCTGTCAACAAGCCAGCTTTTAGCTTTACCTTATCCTAAGCAACAATATCTTTATCATTGCAGATTTGATAAACTAGTTTTTTTCCTTATGCACATTTAAATAAACACGATGCATACATTTTAACAGACGCCCATCTCCAATTTGGGAACTACTGTTCTGGTCTAGGGTGGTGGTTCTGATAACGTAAATGCTTGCACATTGTAGGATGGCTTTCCCTTCCCGTGGGTGCTTTGCATGATGTGAAACTTTGGTGGTGTCATCCTTGAGTATCACAGGTTGAGTTAGGGTGAGTGTTCAGAGTTTTCGGGGAGTTGTCACTTGGTTAAACTCTGTAAATGGTTGGCTCCAGGAGTGTTGGGAGTGGCAGGCGTGCATATTTCTAATAGGTGTTTCCAGCTAGACATTGGGAAGGTCAGAGATCTTGTTCATGCAAACTGATTTATAGCTATTCCTAACCTGATTTTATTAGGTATATTTTAGGAGCAAGGCAAGCGATTCTGGGGCCCAACCGAACTTCAAGTTCTGTAGGCAATCCCAGATCCAGTATTCTAATAAAAATGGAGCCTACCCTTGTAGTAATGTTTTGTTAAAATTGAAATCCTCTCTCTTTCCCATCTACAAATCCTAGAGAAAGTTGTTCCCAGTGCTTGAGAGACCCCAAAGTAAGGTGACCGTGTCATTGGGATGTTGCCCCGTAAAAGCTTTGTTGGGAGCTTGTGGTGGGAGGGAATCCAGGTAGGTGCTGTGGGAGGGTTTTAGTGAGTTTGGATGTTTTGGAGGAGTAGGGGTGTGCGTCTGGGTAGCAGGGTCCTCTGCACATCCCAGCTCTACCTGTTAAGCTGCCTCCCTGTGCTTGAGTTTCCTTATAAAATGGAGCTCATCGTGGGGCCCTGAGGGGCTGTGACAGGCGGTTAAATCTGCAGGGTGCAAGGGGTAGCCGGTGTGACTGGCCTGTTAGCCCCATCCTCAGGATTGCACGTCCAGAAAGGCCTGGAGGAAGGGCAGGTAACTCCTCTTGTCCAGGCTGGAGGTAACTTCAAGGGAAGAGTTCTTAGGGACTTGGCATCCACCTGGGGAGATAAGCCTGGAGGAAGGGACTCCTCCCCCCCATTTTTTAAGCTCTGATTTTGTTTCATAACCAAAAATGGGGAAAAAAAAACAATGAGAGGAGTTGGGAATTCTGTGCAGGGAGGAATGCAGGAAGGTCCAAACTTGCTCAAGGGTGTAGCCGTAGGGTTGGAGCTGGGGTCCCCCTCCAGGATTGTGTTTCCCCAAGGCTTCTGAAGCCCACTGCTGCCATGAGGCCTCCCCAGTGAGGGTGTGCAATTAAATTGCCTTTATGTGCCTGGGAGGAATGCTGGCTGCTCTCACTGGAGCTGCCCTTCTGCTGGGTAATCCTTCCTCTTGCTGCACCGAGCGACTAAGTCTGAACACTGACTTGAAGGAGGCCTAGTAGGCAAATGTGTTGAAAGTTGCTATAATAATGTAAATGTACCTTGTGAAGAGAACAGGATGGAGGGTTGGCTCGCCCACATGGCAGCTTAGACGTTTTCGTGTCACGTGGGACAGCGGAGCCTTGCGGAGTCGGGAACTCAAGGCCCCATCCATCTTGACTGATGGCTGACTTGCTCAAGAAGGATGAAAACAGTGGTTTTCCATTTTCAATAAATCTAATTGAGGAGTTGGGAAATTGAGATGGATTTTTTTATCTATATTTTTTATTTGAGACTGATTTTTAAAAGCATGTTTTTATAAATAGAAAACTCTCATTTTAATAACTTAAAACTGCACTGTAGTCATGAAAAGTCTAATTGATCAGTAAAACAATTGCGGTACATTTGAAGCGCCTGACTTAGGTCATCATCCCTTGTCTCCCTGGAAGGCATCATACAGACTGACCTGTCCTGTGGTCAGAGGAGAAGTTAAAAGCTTAAGATTGAAATATGAAACACGATTTCTGATTTAATTTTTAATTAAAATCCGTTTTCTTAAATTTGACAATTGGTAATTGTTACCAAAATCCAAACTTTTTTTTTTCCTAAGGAAAAGTAATTTGGTTCTTTGCAGATAAATTCATTTTTTTATACCTGTTTCAGATGTTGGGTTCTGGGAATGGACAGAAGTTGAAATAACTTACCAACGCGCCTTTCACTGGAATGGGTAGTTCCAAAGACAAGGTTTCATAACTGGTATCCCCACCCTGGTTCAGAATCTTGGCTTCCCTCCTCCCCCGCCATGGAGCTTTGTCTGCTACCTACAGATGTTCAGATTCAAAGGACCTCAGGGACAGGGAGGCACCCAACCAGGAGGGTGACCGGGGACGCCTGTGTGCTGGGGGTGCCTGGGCTTCCTGCGTGCTGGCTCATCTCGGGCTGAGCATCCTTTGTGGAAGGACTCCTGTGTGTTTATGTTACTGCAAGCTTCCAGGGCCAGGAGCTAGAATTTGAGCCAGGACCCTGATCCCAGCCCCGAGGCTGTGCTTTGAGCAGGCCACACGTCACAGGAGGCCACGTCAGCGAGTTTCCTTGCAGAAGTCTGGCTTCTGAAATGACATAGCAGTTTTACATCCATTTTAGGAGGATTGTGGCTTTTTAAAAATTGTCAGGACTCAGCAAATTGTGACCGTAAAAGGCTTCTATACCCCATACCTTTATCTAAATGGTTATCGTTTGTAGATCATATTAATCTTTCCTTGAAACACCGAATTTTATCTGAGGAAGTTACAAGTCTCCCATAGGAACTCCTCCAGGGAGAGCCTGCCCTTTCCGGGGGTCACCAGGGGGACGCCTGCCTTGTGGTCCTGGTAAGGGTTCCTCTGGGAGCATGTGTTCCCCTCAGACAACAGTCTAGCCTCTCAACAAGGCCTTGGACCTGGATGTGGACACCTGTTCAGGAAGAAGGGACACATGGTATTTTTACAGGAGTTAAATTTACTGTTTTATACTATTGTTCTGTGTGTTGTGTTTTACAAAAAGGACCATGACATAAACAGGGAAGGAGGTTGCATATTCTCAAAGAGCCCCTCCCTCCTGAAGGAGAGCTGGAGGTGGTTGCCCTTGGGCACAGTGCGGGGGTTTCCAGGTCAGCCTCTGTGCCAAACAACCTGGCCCTCCATTCCCAAGGGAGCGCATTGCTGTTGAGTAAGAGAATGCTCTCCAAGGCGTGTCCTGCCCCTGGGAAGGAGCCCGCTGCATCACTTGGGTGGGGCCTGAGCGCTGGGCCAGCTGTGTAATTCCCAGAGCCCCCTGCAGAATGAAAACTTGGGACCCTCGTTCAAAAAGCAGGAAAGGGGCGCCTGGGTAGCTCACTTGGTTATGTGGCTGCCTTCAGCTCAGGTCATGATCTCAGGGTCCTGGGATTGAGCCCCTCCCCCTTCGGCAGGGCTCAGCAGGGAGTAGGCTTCTCCCTCTGCCCCTCCCCCTGCTTGTGCTCTCTCTCTCTTAAATAAATAAAATCTTAAAAAATAAAACAAACCTAAAATAAAAAGCAGGGAAAAAGTGCCCTTAGAGGTGCTAAAATATAAAGCTTTTTTAGTTTTTAGTTTTTAAAATTTGCAATTTAACATTCTAAGTAAAGTTAAAAATTATTAGCACGAATCCATTTTTCTTTATATCACGCAATGGTGCTTTTAGATGCAAATGCAGGAGCATTTGACATGTACGGGGCGCACACCTGACATCAGGGTTTGTTTCCCATAGCTCATGCATGGTGTGTGTTGTTACTAGAACGCTGGAAATGCTGCATGGTACCAAACTTTCTGTTTCACTTCTTGATTGGTGCACCTTCTCTCAATGCTCCACCTTCAGTGTGTGATGAGGGAGGAGGAGGAGGAGGAGTGGGGTGCCCCCTCTTTCCCCCCGTCAGGCTCACCATACGTGGCTGGCTAGCACAGGGGTGACAAGTCAGAAGGGACAGGGTTCCTTGGTCATCTATTTCTTAGACTGCTGTTGCCTTCTTTCTGTGCACGAAGCAAGTGCTGGTTTGAACGGAAAGCATGGTGGTTTGGGGCAGCATGCTTCCCGTTACTCCGTCATAGGCGTCACAAGCTCACCTGGACTTGCTCTGAGTCCTGCTGGTCTCCCGCGCGCTGGGGCTGCTGGGATCTTGGGCTCACGGGGCATCAGGCATAGCTGTGTGTGGGTGGGGTGGTGGGGAGAACAGGGGACCTGCATGGCATCACACGTGTTTTTTCTCACGGGCACGCTCCATTATCCCATTACACTTCACATACAAAACACAGGTGCAAAGGTAAAATCAGAAAGAATTTCCAGGCGACAGAGCACGAAGCTAGCGTGGGCCCTTCTGAGTGCAGGGCTGTGCCAGGCCCACGCGGACTGCCCTGCTTCAGAGCGGGCGGTCTGAGCAGTGGCAAGGGCTGGGGATCAATCCCTGACTGCCTGCTGTGTCCTGGAGATGCTGTTCAAGAGCCACTTAGTGTAACCACTGCCCTGCTAAGGAACCTTCTCTCCGAACTTGATCAAAACTGTTCACTAGAGAAACGACCCCATCACCCCCAACAAGGTCGCACTGCCCTCCGTGTGAATTCCTGCGTTAATGATTCCCTGAACAACAGCGAACTCTTACCTGGTGTGAAGGCGTCAGCTACTGCCCTAAATAACTGAGGCGGTCAACCACTGAATTCTCACACCGACCCCAACCTGTAGGCATCGTCAACCCCGGTTTGCAGATGGGGAAACTGAGGTGAAAGAACTGGTCCAGGTCCCATGGTACCAGGTGGACCTGGGATATGGCCCCGGGTCCTCTGGTTCCAGAGTCCAGCTTCAGCTTGCGGAGACACTGAATAGGCCCGTCCTCTCTGAGCCGGGGGGCAGGAGGGCGCTGGGCAGGGCGGAGGGCTGGCGTGCGCGCGGGCCAGGGACGGTCCGAATGTGTCCAGAGCTGTTCAGGAGGTCGGGGCCAGGACTAGCTTCCCTGCTTCCATCAGGAGGGAGAACTGATGATCACAGGAGCTGCCCTCATGGAAGGCCGGGCGCTGGACGCACAGCCCGCACCATTGAGAAACTGCCGAGGACCCAGCACAACGGGTACCCCAGGTACTGTTTTTGCCGTGGGGAAACAGGTTCAGACATTTGCCGACGTCGGTAACCAGAGTTGTTGAGCCAGGGTTCCAATCAGGCTCCACGCCTGCCCCTCCTGGACACAGGGAGCGGTCATCCTCCTTAGCAAGTGTTGTGCTCAGGGCTGGGATGGGGGACCAGAGCCTGGCTGAGGCTAAGTCCTGGCAGAGGGCTGCCCTAGCGCGTGTGGTCAGAGGGAGCCCCTCGGCTCAGGGCAAGCGCCGTCCCGCCTCGGGCGGGAGCTCCTGGGTCCCCGACGGGCAAGGCCCCTGGGGCAGCCTGGGGAGCCGGCGGCACTTCGGGAGCAAACCTCTAATCCTGTGCGCAAACACCGAAGTTCTAAATCCAGTGAAAGAAACCTTACGATGTATGCTGTCCTCTTCTCTTGACAAATACCCCCGCTAGGACCTGGAGGACTGCATTTGAATTTAGAATCATCAGTGCTGGGAGGGCCGCCCTGCGCCCGCCCCCACCCTCCCCACCTGCGGGTGCCGTCGGCGCCTCCAGGCCCGGCGCACAGTGCGCGCCCCAGCCGGGCGGCCGAGCTCTGCGCGCAGGCTCCGGGTCCGAAGGCGGAGGGAGTGCGCAGGCTCCGGCCCCCGCCCCTCGCCCCCGCCCCCAGGCCCGATCCAGGCGCGCCAACTTTCTTGAGCGGCCGGCTCCGGGCACGCCCCACTTCTGGAGGGGTCGGTTCCAGTGCGAGCACCTCCTGGGGAGGTAAGTCCCACTGCGCCCCCCCCCAAGGGCCGGTCAGAGTGCGCCCCCCCCAGGGGTCCCGGAGCCGGCGCGTCCCCCCCATGCGGTCTTGCGCGTGTGTGCGACTGGCCCGCAGGCTCCTCCCAGGGAAGCGCGCCGCCGCCGGTACCTGGAACCAGATGTCGGGGTCCGAGCGGGTCGCGAGCCTTGCCCATGTGGGGTCCCTGCCCCTGACCTCAGCGTGCCGCGGTCGCAGGGTCTCCAGGGGCGCCCGTCTGCCTCCAGGCCCAGGGAGGGTGACGGCGGGCGGTGATGCTGAGCTTTCCAGCCCGCGCGGCCGGGCAGAGGCCCTGGGTGACCTCGGAGGGACCGGGCCGGGGCGCGAACTGCCACGTCCGGAAAGAGTCAGAACCTCTCAAGCCTCAGTTCCCGCGAGTGCAAAACGGCCCGGCCAGTGCTCCCGCTCCCCGGCTGCTGCTGGGTCGGAGCTGTCAGCGCGAGGGCAGCCCCGGCGGGGGGCCTCCACGTCGGCCGCGGACCTCCAGGCCGGCGGAGGCGGCGCGTGTCCACGCGGGGGCGCTGCGCATCACGCTCCGAACAGGCACGCGCCGTCTGCGGGGCGGCTACCAGGCACCAGGGGGCGTGCGAGGGCCGAGGAGCGCGCAGCAGCCGGCCCCCGGAGCCCGGAGCGCGCCGCGCCGCGCCGTGAGCGCGCCCGCGGGACTGGAGTCCAGGGCGTCCCTGGCTTCCGGGAGCGCGCCCCGCGCACCTGTGCGGAGGTCCTCTGTGGCTCACGTCGTGGTGCGGCGCGGGACAGCTGGGCCCTGGGGGCCGCCGGGGGTCGGGGCGGCAGGGGAGCCCCGCAGGGCGGGCGCACTAGACCTCGGCCCCGGCTCCGCGGATGACCCGCCTCCAGCGCTGGCGGCCAGTCGGCGCGGGGCGTGCGTTTGTGCGGGTGAGACGCCTGTGGACGCGGCCGCGGCCTCCCCCGGACCGTGCACTGTGTCCGGACAGCCCACCCCGCGCCCCTCACTCCGCTGCGCAGGGGACCGCAGGCCGCCACGGGCTCGGCTCCCTGCAGGGGCTTCCTGTGGCTAAGCCCCCTTAAACCGCCACGTCCCCTCGAAGCGGGCAGCCGAGGGCCTGGGGAACAGTGGGGACCATTTGAGTTTAGATTTTTATTTTATTTTTTTATTTTTAGGAAAGGCACTTTTTTAAAAAAGCTTTTATTTATTTATTTTTAAGAGCGAGAGAGGGAGAGCACAAGCAGGGGGAGCGGTGAGCAGGGAGCCCGACGCGGGGCTCGATCCCAGGACCCTGGGACCATGACCTGAGCCAAAGGCAGACGCTTAACGACTGAGCCTCCCAGGCGCCCCGAATTTCTTATCATTAATGAGCCAATATTGATACATCATTATTAGCTGAAGTCCATACTTTTCCAGATTCCCTTAGTTTTTACCTCATGTCCTTTTTCTGCCCCAGGATCCCACATAGCACTTCATTATCGTGTCTCCTAGGCACCTCCTGTCTGTGACAGCCTTTCAGACTGGCTTGTTTTTTTTTTTTCTTCTTTTTTTTAAATTAATTTAATTTTATTATGTTATGTTAGTCACTATACATTACATCATTAGTTTTTGACGTAGTGTTCCATGATTCCTTGTTTGCGTATAACACCCAGTGCTCCATGTGCTACGTGCCCTCTTTAATACCCATCACTGGGCTAACCCATCCTCCCACCCCCCTCCCCTCTAGAACCCTGTTTGTTTCTCAGAGTCCATAGTCTCTCATGGTTCGTCTCCCCCTCCGATTCCCCCCCTTCATTTTTTCCTTCCTGCTATCTTTTTTTTTTTTTTTTTTTAACATATAACGTATTATTTGTTTCAGAGGTACAGGTCTGTGATTCAACAGTCTTGCACAATTCACAGTGCTCACCATAGCACATACCCTCCCCAGTGTCCATCACCCAGCCACCCCATCCCTCCCACCCCCCACCACTCCAGCAACCCTCAGTTTGTTTCCTGAGATTAACTCTCTTATGGTTTGTCTCCCTCTCTGGTTTCATCTTTTTCCTCCGTTCCCCTATGATCCTCTGTCTTGTTTCTCAAATTCTTCATATCAGGGAGATCATATGATACTTGTCGTTCTCTGATTGACTTATTTCACGTAGCATAATACCTTCTACTTCCATCCACGTCATTGCAAATGGCAAGATTTCGTGTTTTTTGATGGCTGCATAATATTCCATTGTATATATATACCACATCTTCTTTATCCATTCATCTGTCGATGGACATCTTGGTTCTTTCCATAGTTTGGCTATTGTGGACATTGCTGCTATAAATACTGGGGTGCATGTACCCCTTCGGATCCCTACATTTGTATCTTTGGGGTAAATACCCAGTAGTGCAATTGTGGGGTCGTAGGGTAGCTCTATTTTCAACTTTGTGAGGAACCTCCATACTGTTTTCCAGAGTGGCAGCTCCAGCTTGCATTCCCACCAACAGTGTGGGAGGGTTCCCCTTTCTCCGCATCCTCGCCAACATCTGTCCTTTCCTGACTTGTCAATTTTAGCCATTCTGACTTGTGTGAGGTGGTATCTCATTGAGGTTTTGATTTGTATTTCCCTGATGCCGAGTGTTGTTGAACAATTTTTCATGTGTCTGTTGGCCATTTGTATGTCTTCTTTGGAAAAATGTCTGTTCATGTCTTCTGCCCATTTCTTGATTGGATTCTTTGTTCTTTGGGTGTTGAGTTTGATAAGTTCTTTGTAGATTTTGGATACTAGCCCTTTATCTGATATGTCATTTGCAAATATCTTCTCCCATTCTGCTGGTTGTCTTCTGGTTTTGTTGACTGTTTCCTTTGCTGTGCAAAAGCTTTTCATCTTGATAAAGTCCCAATAGTTCATTTTTGCCCTTGCTTCCCTTGCCTTTGGCGACGTGTCTAGGAAGAAGATGCTGCGGCTGAGGTCGAAGAGGTTGCTGCCTGTGTTCTCCTCAAGGATTTTGATGGATCCTGTCTCACATTTAGGTCTTTCATCCATTTTGAGTCTATTTTTGTGTGTGGTGTAAGGAAATGGTCCAGTTTCATTCTTCTGCATGTGGCTGTCCAATTTTCCCAACACCATTCGTCTTTTTTCCATTGGACATTCTTTCCTGCTTTGTCGAAGATTAGTTGACCATAGAGTTGAGGGTCCATTTCTGGGCTCTCTATTCTGTTCCGTTGATCTCTGTGTCTGTTTTTGTGTCAGTACCATACTGTCTTGATGATGACAGCTTTGTAATAGAGCTGGAAGTCCGGAATGGTGATGCCGCCAGCTTTGCTTTTCTTTTTCAACATTCCTCTGGCTATTCGGGGTCTTTTCTGGTTCCATACAAATTTTAGAATTATTTATTCCATTTCTTTGAAAAAAGTTGATGGTATTTTGATAGGGATTGCATTAAATGTGTAGATTGCTCTAGGCAGCATAGACATTTTCACAATATTTTTTCTTCCAATCCATGAGAATTGAACATTTTTCCATTTCTTTGTGTCTTCCTCAATTTCTTTCACGAGTATTCTTGAGTTTTCTGAGTACAGATCCTTTGCCTCTTTGGTTAAAATATTCCTAGGTATCTTATGGTTTTGGGTGCAATTGTAAATGGGATCAACTCCTTAATTTCTCTTTCTTCTGTCTTGTTTTTGGTGTATAGGAATGCCACTGATTTCTGTGCATTGATTTTATATCCTGCCACTTTACTGAATTCCTGTATGAGTTCTAGCAGTTTTGGGGTGGAGTCTTTTGGGTTTTCCACATAAAGTATCATATCATCTGCAAAGAGTGAGAGTTTGACTTCTTCTTTGCCGTTTTGGATGCCTTTTATTTCTTTTTTTGTCTGATTGCTGTGACTAGGACTTCTAATACTATGTTGAACAGCAGTGGTGATAGTGGACATCCCTGCTGCGTTCCTGACCTTAGGGGGAAAGCTCTCAGTTTTTCCCCATTGAGAATGATATTCACTGTGGGTTTTTCCTAGATGGCTTTTATGATATTGAGGTATGTACCCTCTATCCCTATACTCTGAAGAGTTTTGATCAAGAAAGGATGCTGTACTTTGTCAAATGCTTTTTCTGCATCTACTGAGAGGATCATATGATTCTTGTTCTTTTTTTTTTTTTGTTAGAAATTTCTTTATTCTTATTTTTATTAAGCACGAGCTTAATACTGCAGAAAATTTCAAATCACCCATTCTTCCCTCCCTCACCCAAATTCTTGATAAAGAGCTCTTCAAGTGAAGACATGCTCTCTTCTCTCTTCTGTATAAAACTTTATCAAATAAAGGCAAATAACTGTGTACATCTTGCTGTAAAATGCTGCCCACGGCTGTGGAAAGTGTCTGCTCAGGCTCCTTTCACTGTCCAGGTCCTGAAAGACTCTTGTTCATGAACTGCCTCTTCACAAAGCAAGTCCACCACTTGCTAGGTTTATCATTCTGAGGGTCAAAAACTTTCTCACAAAGTCTCAGTCCAGTCTCTTGTCTCAGCTGCTGCAAGTAGGCCCTCATCACCTCATCTTCCTGTTTGTTTGCAGGTTTGGCATAAATTGCATTACGTGGAAAATCAGGCTCTCCGGGAATGGGAAAATTAGTGATTCCCAGCGTATACATTTCTTTTTCACCTTGGCTTTTGGAATTGCACTTCTGGAGTTTCTTTAGACACTCAGAAATGTAGAGAGTTATATATATCAAGGTGCTATCAGCTTCATTCTTAATCTCATAGTTTTTGAAGAAGACATTGGCCTTAAAGTAATAGATGGCTTCATCCACAATATCTGTATCTTTTGTCTCTCTAGGGGCAGGTCCTTTGAACTGACTTCTCATAGGCAACAGTGCCATGTTTCCAATGAGTTTGGTGTCAGGGTCCATGAGAGAAGAGTGGTAAGCCGGCATCTTGGCGGCGCTGGTGCTTCAAGATAGACGAGGAGGCTGGGGTTCAAGCGCGGCGCTTCCGGTCCGGGGGCCCGGGCGGGGTAGGCCGATTCTTGTTCTTTCTCTTATTAATGTATTGTATCACACTGATTGATTTGTGGATGTTGAACCAACCTTGCAGCCCAGGAATAAATCCCACTTGGTTGAGGTGAATAATCCTTTTAATGTACTGTTGGATCCAATTGGCTAGTATTTTGGTGAGAATTTTTGCATCCATGTTCATCAGTGCTATTGGTCTGTAATTCTCCTTTTTGATGGGGTCTTTGTCTGGTTTTGGGATCAAGGTAATGCTGACCTTGTAAAATGAGTTTGGAAGTTTTCCTTCCATTTCTATTTTTTGGAACAGTTTCGGAAGAATAGGTATTAATTCTTCTTTAAATGTTTGGTAGAATTCCCCTGGGAAGCCATCTGGCCCTGGGCTCTTGTTGGGAGATTTTTGATTACTGCTTCAATTTCCTTACTGGTTATGGGTGTGTTCAGGTTTTCTATTTCTTCCTGGTTCAGTTTTGGTAGTTGATACATCTCTAGGAATGCATCCATTTCTTCCAGGTTATCTAATTTGCTGGCATATAGTTGCTCATAATATGTTCTTATGATTGTTTGTATTTCTTTGGTGTAGGTTGTGATCTCTCCTCCTTCATTCATGATTTTGTTGATTTGGGTCATTTCTCTTTTCTTTATGATAAGTCTGGCCAGGGGTTTATCAATCTTGTTAATTCTTTCAAAGAACCAACTCCTAGTTTCGTTGATCTGTTCTACTGTTCTTTCGGTTTCTATTTCATTGCTTTCTGCTCTGATCTTTATTATTTCTCTTCTCCTGCTGGGTTTGGCTTTATTTGCTGTTCTTTCTCCAGCTCCTTTAGGTGTAGGGTTAGGTTGTGTACTTGAGACCTTTCTTGTTTCTTGAGAAAGGCTTGTATTGCTATATACTTTCCTCTTAGGACCGCCTTTGCTACATCCCAAAGATTTTGAACAGTTGTGTTTTCATTTTCATTTGTTTCCATGAATTTTTTTTTTTTAAGATTTTATTTATTTATTTGACAGAGAGAGACACAGTGAGAGAGGGAACACAAGCAGGGGGAGTGGGAGAGGGAGAAGCAGGCCTCCCGCGGAGCAGGGAGACCGATGTGGGACTTGATCCCAGGACCCTGGGATCATGACCTGAGCCGAAGGCAGACGCTAAACGACTGAGCCACCCAGGCGCCCCTCCGTGAATTTTTTTAATTCTTCTTTCATTTCCTGGTTGACCCATTCATTCTTCAGTAGGATGCTCTTTAGCCTCCATGTATTTGAGTTCTTTCCGACTTTCCTCTTGTGATTGAGTTCTAGTTTCAAAGCACTGTGGTCTGAAAATAGGCAGGGAATGATCCCAATCTTTTGGTACCGGTTAAGACCTGATTTGTGACCTAGGATGTGATCTATTCTGGAGAATGTTCCATGGGCACTAGAGAAGAATGTGTATTCTGTTTCTTTGGGATGGAATGTTCTGAATATGTCTGTGAAGTCCATTTGGTCCAGTGTGTCATTTAAAGTCTTTATTTCCTTGTTGATCTTTTGCTTAGATGATCTGTCCATTTCAGTGAGGGGGGTGTTAAAGTCCCCCACTATTATTGTATTGTTGTCGATGTGTTTCTTTGCTTTTGTTATTAATTGCCTTATATAATTGGCTGCTTTCATGTTAGGGGCATAGATATTTACAATTGTTAGATCTTCTTGTTGGATAGACCCTTTAAGTAGGATATAGTGTCCTTCCTCATCTCTTATTACAGTCTTTGGTTTAAAATCTAATTTGTCTGATATAAGGATTGCCACCCCAGCTTTCTTTTGGTGTCCATTAGCATGGTAAGTGGTTTTCCACCCCCTCACTTTCAATCTGGGGGTGTCTTTGGGTCTAAAATGAGTCTCTTGCAGACAGAATATCGATGGGTCTTGTTTTTTTATCCAATCTGATAGCCTGTGTCTTTTGATTGGGGCATTTAGCCCATTTACATAGAGGGTGACTGTTGGAAGATATGAATTTAGTGCCATTGTATTGCCTGTAAGGTGACTGTTACTGTATGTTGTTTTTGTTCCTTTCTGGTCTGTGTTACTTTTAGGCTCTCTCTTTGCTTAGAGAACTCCTTTCAGTATTTCTTGTAGGGCTGGTTTCGTGCTTGCAAATTCCTTTAGTTTTTGTTTGTCCTGGAAGCTTTTTATCTCTCCTTCTATTTTCAGTGACACCCTAGCTGGATATAGTATTCTTGGCTGCATATTTTTCTCGTTTAGTGCTCTGAATATATCATGCCAGTCCTTTCTGGCCTGCCAGGTCTCTGTGGATAGGTCTGCTGCCAATCTAATGTTTTACTGTTGTAGGTGACAGACCTCTTGTCCCAAGCTGCTTTCAGGATTTTCTCTTTGTCTCTGAGACTTGTAAGTTTTGCTCTTAGATGTCGGGGTGTTGACCTATTTTTATTGATTTTGAGGGGGGTTCTCTGTGCCTCCTGGATCTTGATGCCTGTTTCCTTCCCCAAATTAGGGAGGTTCTCTGCTATAATTTGCTCCAATATACCTTCTGTCCCTCTCTCTCTTCTTCTTCTGGGATCCCAATTATTCTAATATTCTTTCGTCTTATGGTATCAGTTATCTCTCGAATTCTGCCCGTGATCCAGTAGTTGTTTCTCTCTTTTTCTCAGTTTCTTTATTCTCCATCATTTGGTCTTCTATATCACTGATTCTCTTTTCTGCCTCATTTATCCTAGCAGTTAGTGCCCTCATTTTTTATTGCACCTCATTAATAGCCTTTTTGATTTCGACTTGGTTAGATTTTAGTTCTTTTATTTCTCCAGAAAGGGATTCTCTAATATCTTCCATGCTTTTTCCAAGCCCAGCTAGTATCTTTATAATTGTCATTCTGAACTCTAGTTCTAACATTTTACCAAGGTCCGTATTGATTACGTCCCTGGCAGTTGGTACTGCCTCTTGTTCTTTCTTTTTTTTTTTTTGAGGTGAGTTTTTCTGTCTTGTCATTTTGTCCAGAGGAGAATAGATGAATGAGAGAACAACATGCTAACAGGGTAACAATGACCCCAGAAAAATATACACTAAACAAATCAGAAGAGATCCAAAACTGGGGGGGAAAAGAAAGGGAAAGGAAAAAAAAAAAGAATATGATCAGGCTGGTGAATAGATCAGAGCCACACACTAGATTTTGGGCATATTTTGGTTAGAAGAAACTGCCTCCCAAAATTTTACAGAACGAAAAACTTATATATGTACAAAAATAAGGGTAAATATAATGAAGGGATGGAATATGAATGTAAAGATGAAAATTATAAAAGATTTTATAAAAGGGATTGATAAGAAGTTGGTTGAAAAAAGAAGAAAAATTAAAAAAAAAGGGGGGCAGAATATGACCAGGCAGGAGACTAGAACAAAGCCATACACTAGAGATTTAGGGTATATTTTGGTCTGTTAGAAGAAACTGTATCCCAAAATTTTAAAGAGAGAGAAACTTATACACACACACACACACACACAAAATAAGGTTAACTACAGTGAAGGGATAGAATATGATTCTAAAAATGAAAATTAAAAAAGATAAAAAAATAAAGAATTGAGAAGATAAGATGTTGGTTGAAAAAGCAAAAAAGAAAAATTAAAAAAAAATAAAAAATAAATTAAAAAAATTAACTTTGAACGACTAAAGAATCATGGTAAGAGAGCCATGGATTCTATGTGCAGTATTCCCCTAGCGCTGGAGTTCTGCCGTTCTCACTGATCGGTAAACCTGATCTTGGCTGGCTGTTCTCGCTGATCTTCTGGGGGAGGGGCCTGTTGCCGTGGTTCCCAAATGTCTCTGCCGGAGGTGGAATTGCCCCGCCCTTGCCGGTCCGGGCTAAGTCATCTGCTCGGGTTTGCTCTCGGGAGCTTTTGTTCCCTGCAAGCTTTCCGTACAGCTTTGGAAGCGGAGAGTGAGAATTGCGGCCTCCCAGTCTCCGCCCCGGAGGAGCCGAGAACTCGGGGTCCCGCTCCTCCGTGAGCCCCCAGAGAAAAGCCGTCAGTCACTCCCGTCTCCCCGGTCTCCGGCCGCACTCCGTGCTCACCCGGCCTGTGACCGCGCCTTTCTATCTGGCACCCGACCCCGGGTGGAGTCTCCAAACCCAGCAGGTCCCCGCGGTGCGCTCCCGCACCTCTCCTCCCGGGGGAAGAAGGTGAGTCTCCCCGGATCTGCCGCTTGTTGGGTCCCTGCTGGAGGAGCAGTGGCCCGACTGTGCCGCGGATCACGGTCTATGACAACCCCGAGCTGAGAGCCCGCGCCTGGGCTCCGTCTCTGCAGCCGGCTTCCCTGCTCCGATCCCTGGGAGCTCTGCCGCACTCAGGCACCCCCGGTCTTTCTGTGACCCCGAGGGTCCTGAGACCACACTGTCCCGCGAGGGTCCCACCCCCCACTTCGCCACCAGAGTGACGTCCCTCAGTGGAGCAGACTTCTAAAAGTTCCGATTTTGTGCTCCGGGGCTCTATCACTTGCCAGAAGCGGCCGACGGAGGCCCCTCCCCCGCCGTCTAGCCTCCCGAATATCGCCTCGGATTCACTTCTCCGCACGTCCTACCTTCCAGAAAGTGGTCGCTTTTCTGTTGAGAGTTGCTGCTAGTCTTTTTTTCAATTTCCTGAGCATCCAGGTTGAAGATTTACCCAGGTCTCTCCCGCTTTCTGTCTTTTATTTTTTTCAAGATTTTTATTTATTTGACAGGGAGAGAGATAGTGAGAGCAGGAACACAAGCAGGGGGAGTGGAAGAGGGAGAAGAAGGCTTTCCGCGGAGCAGGGAGCCCGATGCGGGGCTCGATCCCAGGACCCTGGGATCATGACCTGAGCTGAAGGCAGACGCTTAATGACTGAGCCACCCAGGCGCCCCGTGCTTCCTGTCTTTTAGACATATTTCTCATTAATGTCTCCAGCGAATGTGAACCTCTGTGAACGCGGAGGTGACACAGCTACAGTTCCCAGCATGCCTCTCTTTCCCACCGCCGCCCTCTCCCGCCCTGCTCCTGGATTCCTGCGGTCGGCTCGGAAGCACTCTACAAATATGCTTTTCCCACTAGTAGGCCGTGAGCCCACAAGTTCCAACTAAAATCTTATGTGACTGGCTATTATGTTTACCCTGCTCAGAGGCGAATTCCCTCCTTCCAGACCTCCTCAGATCTACTTACAGCTTGTTTTTGATGACCTTGGCAGTCTGAAGGCTCTGGTCAGGTATTTTGGAAGATGTCGCTCTGTTGGGATTTGTCTGAGGGTGTTGTCATGATTAGATTGGGGCAGTAGTTTTGGGGGAGGGAGTCACAAAGGTAAAGTGCACTTCTCCTCTCATCGTAGTAAGTGTCCTTGCTGTCTATATGACTTATCACTGCTGATCTTCACCTTGATCACCTGGCTGAGGTCATGATTGTCTCCACTGTCGAGATACTGATTTGTACCCCTGTCCATACTGACTGCTTCTTTGGAAGGAAGTCACGATGCACAACCCACACTGCAGGGCCGTCTTCTGGGGGAGTATCTAATACACTGCTTGGAGTTCTTCTACATGGAAATTTTGGGAGATTTTTCTTTTCTTCCCATGTGTCTATTTATCCAGTCACTTGTATATGCCAATGTAGACTCATGGGTATTTATTTTAGACTTAAAGGCTGGTGGTAGATACATGGCTTTTGTTATGTGGGTCTCTATTCTCGTCTGTGTTTGGAGTATTTCAAATGAAGTGAAAAAAATGGGGTTAGGGCCATCCCCTGGGGCTGAACCAAGCATGTGGACAGTTCCCATGGCACCCTGTGGTGGGGATGGGCGGCCGCTCTGGGCGTTTCTGACCTTGTCTCTGACCTAGCTCCCTGTCTGGGGTTACATGCAGGGCTCCTGGGGCAGAGTCCCAGCTTCTGCTGGCATCCCAAACCTGCCGTATTCAGTGCTCTTGCTCAGCTGACACAGACCGAAGCAAGTCTCAGACCTGCTGGACCAGGGCCCTGTGCTTCCAGATGGCCTCCTCCATCGGGCATGCACACTGTCTTTTACTGGCCAGCAATGTGGGCACCATGAGGAAAAGGTGACTTTGCAAAGTTCTGGACTGGAGGACGCTGTGCCTCCTGGCTCCCACAGGGATCCTCAGACACATCCACAATTTGTGCCCGGTTTTGGGCCACACTTACAGCCCCAGGGAGGTGTGTCTGTGGGGGCCTGGCCCCCTCTCCTGAGCCCCCCCAGCCTGCTTGGACTGCATCCCACTGGGGCCAATGGATGTGGGCTCATTATCTTGTCTGTCTTGGGGAACAGTATTGGCTTGGCAGTTAATAAAGGATTTTAATTAAAGAGGGAAGAATCATTCTGGCAAAGTAGACTTGTTCCCAAACTCAAATGACCTATCAAAGTTTTAAGTTTGGTTTATTTCCATACGACTCTGCAGTTTTGGGGAAATTCACTCTGGAGCCAGGGGGAGATGCTGGGCATCCTGGGAGGAAACTTTTTTCTCTTTCTTCCCTACTACCAAACCCGGACAGCCCTCCTGATCCTTGCCTTCAGGCTGCCCCCTCCTGCCACCCCCAGGACCCCCAGTAGGTCCAGATGTGAGCTCTCTTTCTGTATCTCTGCTTCCCCAGGGTGTGGCTTCCCAAAGGAACTGCCTGGCCTCTGCGTGCTGTTTGGGCTGCTCCAGCCTGTTCCTGGCCAGTGGGACTTTGAGAAAACTCGAGGTAATTGTAGGCTCACATGCAATTGTGAGAAATAACACAGAGAAATGCCAGTACCCTCACCCAGTTCCCTATCATAAGGGGCATCATGCAGTTTAATAACACACCATGTTGATACCAACATGATCCACCAACGCTGATCGGATTTCACCAGCTCTGTTTCAAAGCTGTGCCCGGACAGGTGGCCCTTACCTGATTATCACAGCAGGATTCTGTTCTCCAGAGTGGGGGAGCCAGGCCAATGCCTGCCTGTGCAGCCCGGCGGTTTGATTAGATGCACGTGTTTCTGGGAGTGCCCGGTATGAATTATGCTTTCGTGTAAACAGGACAGTGTTTTGTCACCCCCTATACCAACCGTCTGTGGCCACAGTAACAGCACTCTGTCCCTTCACGTTCTCTCTCTGGCCTGTCTGCGCCCTTGTGGGTCTGCTACCAGCTGGGGTGTAGGGGGGGGGGTCTCTCGTACATGGGATATGTGGGCTGGGAGGGGGCCGGCTGACCCGGCTGGACTCTGTGGGGCCTCTCATGCCCCCCTCCCCGGCCAGCCTGGGCCTGACCTCACAGTGGCATGGTGTCCAAGGAAGGAAGCGGGCGTGTGCAGTGCAGAGCTGGTGCCCTGAGCTTTACTCTGTGGCGGCAAAGCCACCCCGGTTCCAGGGGCAGAGGGAGACTCTGCCCTGGCTGCAGGGGTGCATTGAGTGGGGCCAGGGTGCGGGAAGGGAGAGGTGGGATCTCTGCTGCGCTGAGCTGCGGGGACAGTGGCTGGTGCGGGGGTCCCAGGCAGAGTCTGGGAGGAGAGGCTGGTGTGGGGGGTGTGCATGGGAGTGCATGTGTGTGTGAGCTCACGGGAGTGTGCATGGGAAGATACAAGCCCATTTCCATCGTGTCTTGTTTGTGCTCCTGTCAACAACCCTGGGATGTCTCGCAGAAGGCCAGCGTCTGAGTCCAGATGGGAGTTGGGGCAGGAGCTCCGGCCCAAATTCTGCAGCGCTCAGCTGTGTGTGTGGCCCGGTGTGCTGTGCAGGAGACACCCCGAGATGCCTGCACCGGGGCTTGCAGAGTGTTGCTGGGAGCATGTGTAGTTCGGTCCCCACTCTGGAGTGACTCTTCTCCGTGATGGGATCCTATGAGGAGCCGTAGGCACAGCGGGCCACAATGGGTAACCTAGTCCCCACTCCTTAGACGTGGCCAAGGTCAGTGACTAGCTGGTCCCATCCACCCCACTGGAGGCTCCCAACTGAGGGAGGCCTGCAGGGCATCTGGGCCTGCCCTCCTGGGGACCGGGGCTCCTGCTGATGCTCACCAGGCTGCCCCTCCCCAGGCTGAGGGTCCCAGCCCCCCATATTCCTGTCCGCTCCAAATCGTCTGCGTTGGCTGGACCCAGTCAGATTCCATGGAGGTTTCTTCTCCAAGCACAAAGCAGTGTGAGCCAAGAGAATCTTTCTTTTATTAGCAGATAAAAGGTGGGGACTGATTTCTTTTAGTGCTTATGGCTGAGACCCTTGACCCAGAAGATGATTCTGTGGGGAAAGGGATCGTGATGCTACCAGTTTCTCCATGAACCCCAGTGACCTAACCGTTGTGTGTTAGGGTGTTGAGCAGATGCCGCGGAGAAGGCAGCAGGTGCGTGGACCGCCTGCTGAGCCCAGTGTGGTGGGACATCCTTCTCTTTTATGCACCAGCGTGGACACAGCGATGGAGCAACCTGCTCATTGACGGTTTTGCAGGGAACATGTCTGGCTACCTGTGCAAACATGTGAATAATGGATTCCAAACATAGATCAAAGTAGAAATTGTGAAAAAGACACCAAATGTTCAGCCAGTTGAAATTTGTGCTTTCTCACAGCCCTTGGATCTCTGTGAGAAGTGTGTCCTCTTCTGTCCTCAGGCTGGAGAAGGGGCAAGGCAATCCCACCTGGAGCTTTCCTGGCACACCTGGGTGAATTGTAACAGCACCCGCCTCGGTTGCGGCCTGGGGAGCTGGCATGTCAGTCAGCTCTCTGGCTCTCAGTGACGTCTGGGTCGCAGAACATGGAGAAAGGAACTCATAGTGAACATTAATATAAACGTCTGGTTCCTGCTAAAAACGCCCTCTAACCTTTACTCATTGTTTCCGGAAGCCCAGGTGAGGATGAGGCATCCCTGCCCCAGGAACCCCGTCCAGGTCGAGTCCCGGCCTCCCCTCCCCAGCTCCGAAGCCTCCGGCCCGAGCAACAGGGGCTTCATTCTTGAAGCTTGCTTTCTAAAACGTGCTGCCTTTTAGTGTGGACTTACTTAGAAATGAGACTTTAGAGCTTTATAAAAGTCACGGGTTTGGCTCAGAAGATTTGCAAGGACTGGCTGGCAGGGGGCAATCGGGGATACTTGGCTTCCATCTGGTTTTAGTTGCTGTGAGCCAGGAGGGATGTCAGAGTTCAAGGTATTTGCATATCAGCTCCGCTGGCCTTTCTGTGATGTTAATCCTCCGTGTCCGCTCTCCTTGGATCTCCCTCCCCCCATCCCAGCAGGAGTCTGCCTTTAGTGGCTGCCTCCTGGGGAATCCTGCGCTGGGAAGGGAGGCCTCCCCATTCCCCTGGGCTCTCTGTCTACCCCCACCCCCACAGGAGGGGGGATGGGGTTGGGGGGAAGGAGCCTGGTTTGGGGGGCAGGGGGAGGTGGGTGAGGAAGGTGGACTGGGAGAAGGAGAGGAGACAATTGTCTCCCCCCCCCAGTGGGTTTCTCCCTGGCTGGGGGAGCATAGAGAGCCCCGGGGACTCCCCAGGTGGGGGTGGGACAGCAGGAGGGACCAGCACTTGGGGAGGGGGTGGAGGGAGGTGGCCCTGCTGGACCCTGGACATGAGGCTCCCTTGGGGCACGGTGGGGATGCCCCCAGTGGGGCTGTGACCCTGGCCTCCCCCCCACCCCTATGTCTGGGCATCGGGCCACAGCAAGGCCCCAGGAGTGACAGAGGAACCCCGTTCCTCTGATTGAAAGAGAAGGCAGGAAGTACTGTTTCTGGAATGTGTGCTCTGGGAGACTTGCCCCCATCCCTGCTGGCCGAGGCAGCTCCCACCCCAGCCCCGTCTGTGAACGTGGACGTGCTCAGGGTAGTCCTTCCTGTGCCGCCCTGGTGGTCACCGACACTGCTCTGCCTCAGTTTGCTCTTCTGTATGTGGGGCTGGCAGGGAGGGTGTGGGGGAGGCCCCCAGTGGTCACTCACAGGGTGGCAGTGCGCCGGCAGTGAGTTGGGGCCCAGAAGGACAGCTAGCTGTGTGCTGGAGGGAAGGAGGTGCCGGCCTAAGAAGCCGCGAGGGAGGCAGGAGGGGACTGGGGGCAGGGTGGGGGTGGTCCCCGCCGAGACAACAGCAGCATGGACAGAACGGGGGCTCTGGGGTCCAGGGTGGAGGGGGCAGCGGTGTGGTGCCCGGTCCCCAAGAGCGGCGTCAGGAGGTGTTGTTGGGTGAGGGTCCTTGTGGGGGAGCTGGGGAGCCAGCAGCAGGAAGCGGCTGAGGGTGCGGGCAGGGGTCGGTGGGCCAGGGCCAGCTCACTCTTCAGTCGCTGTTGCAGGCACTGAGCCCTAAGGGGCTGCTGGGGCCTGTGCAGTGGAGTGAGGGCAGCCCGTGTGGGGGTCCCTAAAGTGTGTTAGGGGGATGAGCCAGAAGCATGTAATGTGCTGACCAGTGGCATGCAGACAGGATGCCCTGGGCCGCAAGGTGCAGGTGTCCGTGGGGTCGGTGACCCCACAGCCTCCTGTGTCCCTGGGACCGGGCCCTCCCCTGCCTCCCCTGCCTCCCCAGCCTCCCCAGGATGTTCACAGGATGGTGGTGGAGCTGGGGCTTGTCTTCCTGTGGCTGGGTTCCAGGTAGGCAGGTAGGCAGGGTGCGGGGGCTCCTTCCACTTCAGAGGGACCCCCTGCAGCCGGGCAGCTCCTCTGCAGGAGCTCCCGAGGCTCTGGCAGCGGGCAGGGGGGCCGGCCCGAGAGAGCCCAGCACCAGCTCCCCTGCCCTGCCCGTCAGCATGGTCCTCGGGCAGTGCCAGCCCAGCAAGGTCCCTGGAGCAATGCCATTCCCCTTGAAAGGGTAGCCACAGATTAGCGCCATATTTCAGAATTAACGTTTCCTTCAAGCGAACATCAGAAGTCCCATAATTTCATTAGTAGCAATCTAAAACTCCATTTGCTTTTATTAGTCTGGAAGCTGATCGCGGAGTGGCCCAGAGGACAGGGTGGCTCGAGAGACAGGAGGAGACTCCTCCCCGAGGGTCGCGGCCCTGACCTGCAGCCCTGCCCACAGACCAGCCTCTCCCATCCATGGCTGGCCTCGGGGCTCCCTCGGAGGCTGAGGACTGCTTTCTGTTTTTAACCCCCATGCCCACCTGCAGTGGGACATTATTTCATGTTAGGAGGTGGCGAGTGCTGACACGGGCCGCAGGTGCACCGGGGACCCTGCGGCGCTCAGCCGGTCACGGAACAAGTGCGGCAGGATTCCACTCGCACCAAGTATCTGAAACAGCACGTATAGACAGGAAGTAGACGGTGGTGTCCAGGGCGTGAGGGGAGCTCGTGTTTCACAGGGACAGAGTTTCCGTTGGGAAGATGAGACCGTCCTGGAGACAGATGGTGGTGACGCTTGCACCCCAGGGTGATGGATTTCATGCCGCTGAACTGTGCACTTAGAAAATGGCTAAAATGGTAACTTTTATGTTCTGTGTGTTTTACCACAATTTAAAAAATAAAAAAAATATGCTTGGGGGGCCCTGGTCAGCTTTGCATTAACAAAGACCCTCGAGGGACCCCTGGGTGGCTCAGTCGTTAAGCGTTTGCCTTCGGCTCAGGTCATGGTCCCAGGGTCCTGGGATCGAGCCCCGCGTTGGGCTCCCTGCTCGGCGGGAAGCCTGCTTCTCCCTCTCCCACTCCCCCTGCTTGTGTTCCCTCTCTCGCTGTCTCTCTCTCTCAAATAAATAAATAAAATCTTAAAAAACAAAAAACAAAAAACAAAGAAAAAAACAAAGACCCTCAAACCCTCAGTAAACCTGGATCACCAGCCCCGGAGAGGAGGTCAGGCTGCTGGCCATGTGCACAGGGACGGGGGGACACATGTGGCAGACACATCCTGGGTGCTGGCTGTCTATGAATTTGGGCATGACCCTTTGACCCTTGTTTCTCCTTTGGTGAATGGGGATGGCACCCTCAGCATCTCAGGAACCATGGAGGCTGGAGGACGATGATAGATGCTGAGGAATGGCTCTGAGCAGTGAGTGTGGTTGCTTCAATTGAGTGTTTTTGTTCGGAGTCCCAGGGTGAGGTCTCTGTAACTAGGGTGACCACGTGTCCCCGCTTGGCTGGCTCATCTCAGTTCATGCCCAGCACCATTCCTAAGGCCCTGTGTCCATTCTCCACAGCGTCTGCTTGTGAGGGTGACACATAGGGCCCTCCTTCGTAGAAGATGCCCTGCTGTGCCCAGCTCCTGTTCTGGTGGAAAGGTTTATGCCCCAGCTGCGGGGGGCTGCTGTCAGCAGGCCCAAGGTCCTGCCCCTTCCCGGGGTGTCAGCCTGGAGTGTCCAGCCCAGGTGCACCTCTGGAGGGCATCCCAGTGGCAGAACTCCCTGGGGGTGGGCTGAGGTCTTTGTGGGGACCAAAGGAAGCCTGCCTCGCTCCCCGCCCCCACTTCTCCCCTCCCCCACTGCTCCCCTCCCCCAGAGGGTCCTGCTCAGAGGGTCCCTAAGAAACCTCCTGCACAGTAGTCTCTGGGTCAGGGTGGGTCCCTCTGGGCTGGCCTCTGAAGGCAGACACTGGGGTGAGATTTGGGAGCAGGTAGTGAGGACCGGCCTCTGGTGGGGCGGGAGCCTGGCCTGGCCCAAGGTCACTTCTGAGAACTTTGAGGAGCAGTGGGGAGCTGCCCTCGTGGCTGGTTAAAGGGGCAGCCCATGGCGCTGGAGGAACGTGGGGCTCATAATGACAAGGAGGGCGGGGGACAGCACTCGGGGCAGTGGATGTTCCGGAGGGAGGCCCCTTGGCAGCAGCTAGAGCCCCCACCCCCACAGCGGGGGCAGAGGAGGCTTCACCTGAGCAGAGCTCAGCCTCGGCAGGGGAAGCAAAAGGACCTGAGATGGGGATGGGGTCCCCAGGAGTCCTGGGATCCTCTGATTCTGTGGCAGAAGGGGGCCGTCCTCCCACTACCGGCTAGTGCTCTGTGCCCCCCGCCCCGTGCTTGAAAACAGTGCAGACTTCTGCCCTGCAGGCCGAGGCCTCCCCTGCTGGGCCACAGGTCATGGCCTCTTCCCAGTTTGGGCCTGCAGAGGGCTCACCCCTAAAATGATCCTTGCCTCTGGCTGCAGGACGCACTGGCCTGTCCAGTCAGGGGTGGGAGAATATGTGTGGGGCTTGATGTAGTTTTTGGAGTAGAGTTGTTGTTGGGGTTCAGAGCCAATAGCTGAGAAAGAGTTCTTTTATGAAAGCTAGGGGACAGGACCTGTGGGCAGAAGGAGCTGCTGCCCCCTCCCCAGACTGTGAGGAGCAACTGATTATATGCTTTGGGGTTGGGGGAAGTAAGAGAAGGGAAGCTCCAAAAGGACTTTCATCAGCTAAAGGGGATTCATGGGATCCCCCAAGGCTGGCTATTGTCAGAGGAGGTCGTTTTTCCCTCTCGGGAGGCACTAACATTAGGCAGTGGGGAGCTTCCTGGAGGAAGGTTATACTCTGTCTACCTCAAGTACTTGTCAGTGGGCTGCAGGTTATAGAGGACATTTAATTTTTTTTTTTTTAAAGATTTTACTTATTCACTTGAGATAGAGAAAGAGCACAAGCAGGGGGAGTGGGAGAGGGAGAAGCAGGCTCCCCGCTGAGCAGGGAGCCCGATGCGGGGCTCGATCCCAGGACCCCGGGATCCTGACCTGAGCCAAAGGCAGACACTTCACCGACGGAGCCCCCCAGGCACCCAGGGACATTTAATTTGATCTCCATTTCCTTCTGCCTTTGTTTCCCACCTGGGGCTGACCCTCAGCAGTAGCCCATCAGGGTAGAAAAGGGTATTTGGGATGTGGGAGGACTTCCCCAGGATTCGGAAGTTGACGCGCTTGCAGGACCCTGGGGAGTGGTGGCCCCCAGAAGCTCTGGGGGAGCCAAGTGAGGGGAAATGCTGGATGTCCCCCCACCCCGGGGTGTGTGTCTTGGGAGAGGCTGGAGGTACGGGGCACCTGTGTGGGGCTCCCCACCCCTGAGGAGCTCCCCGGTGGCCTTTCCCGCAGGGGCAGGAGGAGACACCACACAGCGGGGCGGGGGGGGGCGGGTGTCTCAGAGGGAGGCCCAGGTCCAGCAGTGAGCAGCTGGAGGGGGGCTGCTCCGGGCCCCGGAGCTCTGTGCAGACGTCCATGTGAGGATGTGGCCACCCCAGGGCAGGGCCAGCAAGACGCCACAGCAGAGTCTGTTCACTGTCCACAGCTGGGGGAATCCGGAGTCGGGGGGGGGCACCCAGGACAGGGCACAGCTGGCCAGACTGTGGGGCCTGAGCCACTTTTCCCACCAGAACCCCTGACTCAGGGAGGCCTGGTGTCCTGGAGGAAGGACAGGGTTGGGGGATGCTGGCCCCCATGTGGCCTCAGCACACGCAGATCGGGGGGGGGGGAATGAGGGGGCAGGGGCAGGTCTTCCTGACAAAGGGCTGCCACCCCCAGGACAGAGCCCTGAGCCTCCTTGCTGAGCTGGGGGGTTGGCCTAATGTCCGGGAGCTATATCTGGCTGAAGGCCACGAGCAGTCCCTGGGAGAGGAACGGCCCGGGCTGGGGGACCAAGTTTGTCTCGTAGCTGGGGACCCCAGGAGCAGGGAGGAGACCATGGAGGTGCCAGGGCCTGAGGGAGTGCAGACCCGGAAAGTTCTGGTGAGCCAGGAGGGGTGATCCCCCAGCCAGGGAGGGCACAGGGTGGCGACGAGGTTCAGCTCACCACTGCTTGCTCCTAAGGCTTTCAAAAAACCTGTTCATCTACATGATTATGGCAAAATAAACACAACGTGAAATTTACCACCTTCTCCATTTTAACTTTCCAGTTGGCTGGTGCTATGCATGTCCCCGTTGTTGATGGGCCCCTGCCCCCAGTCCGCAGCACCCCCAGCCCCCAGAGGCCGTTTTTCTGGGAACTAACAATGATCCCACTTTGCTGGTGGTTAACGATCCAGAGAACACCCTGAGCTCCTGGCTTCTCCCAGTCTCTAGGATCACCGCTTTCCCCTGAGAACCCACAGAGCATTCTTTCCTGTCTTCCTGGGTTTTTTACATCAGAAAGGATTTTACCCTCCAGAGAGGAAGTAGCCTTTTAAGAGAGCTTCTTGAAAGTCAAAATAATTCCCACAGGTTATTTTTAATGCTCTTGTTATATGAATTGCACACGAAATAGTTTCTCTCCTATAAGCTTCCACTGCTGTGTATTTGCCCTGAAAGCCCTGCTTGCCCTTCCTCCCTCCTTTGCCCTTCCTCCCTCCTTCCTCATGCCTTCCTCCTTCTCACTCCCCTCCCATTCTCCCTTCCTCCCTCTCCTCCCCTCCCTCCCTTCCCTCCCGCTCCTTCCATCTCCCTCCCCTCCCTCCTCCTCCTTCCCTCCTCCTCCCTCCCTTCCCCTCCTTCCCTCTCCCTCCCCCC
>NW_022589731.1:24933217-24938394 GCF_004348235.1 Phoca vitulina
CCCCTCCCACTCTCCCTCTTCCTTCACTTCTCCCCTTCTACTTTCCCACCCCCTCCCCTCACACTCTCCCTCCCTCCCTTCAAGACCCCTCCCCACTTCCCTCCCTATTCTGCCCCCCTTAGGTGGCTGGGTGACTTGCCTCTGTCAGGCTGATAACACAGTAACTCTTCCAGGTGTGGTCCTGTGTCTCGTGCCTGTGCTCTGAGGGCTAGAGGGTCACTAAATGCCTGCGGTGATCCTCGAGTTGGCTGGTGGGTGCTCTGCCTTCTTGTGTCCCCCACAAGGCCCAGGGGCACACCTGTGCCTTGGCAGCAACTCTCAGCTTGCCGAGCTCTCTCAGAGATGGTGGCTGGTAAAGGATCTCTGTCTAACTACAGCGGCCAGAAAGCCCAGCGTCGTTGGCTCAGCCCAGGGTTCAGGTGATTTTCTGGGTGATTGGCTCCTTTGTGTTCGGGGAGGCAGTGCCCTCCACGTCTCTGAGCACAGTGGGCAATGTGCAGGGCAGGAGGCGTCCTTTCTGTGAAGCTGGGTGGTCATGGGCACCGCCTGTTGGGCAGCCCGGGGCTCCTGGCTGGTGTCCTGTGCCTTCTGACCCTCAGGTGGGCGCGCTTGGGGGTCCTGCCCCCACCCCACCCACAGATGAATGTGGCCGAGCGCAGTGCTCCTGGCTGCCTGTCTTTCTGACCTTGGCAGCCAAGGCTATGAAAACCCATTGAGCATCTGATAGTATGGATTCCTTAAATGTTGTTATTTCATGTCAAAAGTGCTGCCCAGGACACTTCACCACATTCTTGAAGTTCACAAAGGTTGTATGAAGCCAATTTAAAGGGTGCTTGTTGTGAACACAAACTTACGGACATTTTTCTGTTTCTTTGGGTTTTCACTATTCAATGGGCAATGAGATTTATCTCATGCATTTGTTCTCATTTTCCTCTAAAGATAATTATATGTGATACACTTGGGCATGCTGAGTTCCCCTTTCTGTGTTCCTTGACTTTGAAAATGTGAAGATATTATAAATTGTGCAATAAAAAGCTGATTCTGTATCGAATGAGACAAAAAGGCTCTCTTTCTAATTGCATGTGTTAATCTTGTACACATCTTCATTAGGGGCATTAGTATATTAGAAAGATGCATCAAAGTTGGCAAGTAAGAAAGCTTCCTCATCAAACACAGGTTAATACATTTTTCTCTGTTGAGAGCCTAGAGTAAGGATGCATCCACGATGGGGCTCAGGTCTGCACGTGGGACCCTGCCTCTTCTGCATCCTTGGGCTGCACACAGACTTGGTAATGGGGCTGTATCAGGGCAGGAGTGTTTAGGGCACTAAGCTAGGCACTTTACTCACACCGGAGCCTCACAGCAAAACCGAATAGTGACTGAGACTCCATTTTGCAGTCAGGAAATAGGTTCAGAGAGGTGAGGACAGGTGCAGGGTGCACGGCAGGATTTGAGCCCAGGTCTGCGGGTCTGAGCCCAAAGCTCCAACTTTTCCCCTCAACCATGGGTCTCCCTGAATCTGTGGGGCCTGCTGGTTGGGGGTGGGGCAGGGTGAGGCAGCATGTGGCCTGACAAGAAGGTAGTCCTGTCTTCCCAGTGAGGACTCACTCACGTTCCAGGGCTGTCTCTGGCCACCAGCTGGTCAGAAGGGGAGCGTGGCCTCACCCCAGGTCTTGGTCCCTCAGGTTCCTCGTCCAGCACCATGGACAGAGGACAGCCTGATGGAGAAGCAAAGGGGAAGGACAGAGGACCAAGGAATTAAAACCTTCGTCCCTGCCCAGTTAGGCTTCTAAATGTAGGCCTCTGGCTTCAGAGCTGAGAGTGAGGGATTAGGAAAACTTTGAAGCAAAAACCAACCAAACAAAAAACTTAAGTAGCTGTTTATTGGTCTAGTCTCGGAAAGAATTATGGGAATTTATTTTCCAAAGGAAGGGGGTATTTAATCAGACACTGATAAATAGGTCTGCTGGCGTCTTAGAATTTTTAAGGGCTTTATTTTCCTCTTGCTGCTGCCAGGGAGAGCGGCATTAGCTCGTTTTGTGTTCACCATTATTTTTATTCTGTTAATTAACTCAGGTAGCCAGCCTTTGTAAGAGTCATGAGGAATATTCTGTGCAGAAACCTGTTCACCTGAGGAGGAGCTTCACTGGGAGCCGGGCAGCGGGCGATTTGCTTTGAGAGGCGGCTCTGAAGGGCCCCACACAGACGTCTGCTCTCTGTGCCTGGCCCCAGGAGGGCCCTGGGCCCGAAGGACAGAGGCCAGGGCTCCCCCGTGGGAGGCTGGTCTTCCTCTGGCAGGTGGGCGGGCAGAGCAGACATGGCAGGTGTTCACCAACAGGAGGAAGCTTCTAGATGGAACCTCACTGGTCTAGGCAGCTCCGGTGGAACAGTCGGAGCAGACGGGGGGCTGCGGGGGGGCTGGGGTGTCAGGTCCCGGTGTGTCAGTCAACAGCAACTGCTCATCTGAGGTGTGGACACCTGCCACCCCAACCAGGCAGTCCAGGTACAACTGTGAGAAAGCATGAACACATACGCTGAGTCTTTAACACATTAAGCACTGTGTGGCCCGCGTTGCTAAGTCTTCCCATTCCTGTAATTCTCCCGTAACCCTCACAGCAGCCCGTGAGGTATTTTTGTTTGAAAGGTGAGAAAATGGACACAGGGAATCTAAGGATCTTGATCCAAGCCACATAACTTATACATCACAGACTCAGGAATAGCAAGGGCTCCAGATACCTGGCTTAACACATAACGTATATGACTGTGGATCTGGAACGCATTTTAGAACATTCTAGAATGGGAGTTGATTGAGTCTTTTCTGCTGTCAGGCACTGTGCCGATTTCATGAGCAAAGGCAAGTGAGACCTAGTTGCCTTGGCCTTCAGGGCTCACGTAGGACCAGGGAATATGTGTGCCAGCCAGAGCGTTGGGGCCACCCCGTGAAGGTGGGGGCAGCTGCAGGACACTGCCACCTGTTCCCCAGCATTGTCTGCCCAGGTTCAGGCTGAAGAAGCCCTTGGCAGGGCAGGCGTTGGGTATGCGGGCTCTGGGTTGGACCCCAGCATGCTCGTCCTGGCCGGCACTGTTCTTGCTGTGTGGCCTGGGAAAATTACTTGACCTCTCTGTGCTTCTGCCTTCTCATCCGTTAAAGGATGTGGTGGCAGAGGCTTGCTTTGAGGCTCGGTAAGCGTGGGCACGTGGTGCTCTTAGCACAGGTCTGCAGACAGCACATACTCACGTGGGCTAGGAGAACTATTTTTCATTTGCACACGGCCTTGGAAAATTTGTTTTCCTTTTTTCTTTTACAAAAGTTGTATATCTTCACAGTAGAAGTTCAAACAATGTAAAAGTGTTTGGTTATAAAACAAACAGAAAGCCTGCCTCCTGCTCTGCCCGACAGGGAGCCACTGCTCGCTCCCAGCAGCAACCACCCAGACTTTTCCTAGGTATTTACACATACGGACACTTATATGTGCTTTTATTTATTTGTTTACATACTTAAACCAGTTCCTGCTCGTTCTGTCCCCCTCCCCCGCCCCCACCGTAACAGTGTGTCCCGCACAGTTTGTGGCTTTAGACGCACAATGTCAGCATTTACAGATTTCATCTCTCTCTGGGCATGATTTACGTCAGTTTACTTAATCCCTCCCTCACTTCACGAGTGTTTGGGTGTCTGGCCTCTACCCCCTCCCCCAGCTTTCGGTGAGAAGGACTGTTGCATCTGATGTCCTTGTACATTCATCTTTTTGAAGGAAGGTTTGGACTCAATGAAAGGACCAACACGCCCAGTGTCTGCCCAGTGGTCTGAGAACTGGCTGGTGACTCTGTGTTCTCCGTGTCTAGAATTTTCCAGGAAGGGCAGGCTGTCCGTCTATCAGGGATATCCTGGGGGGATTGCTGAGCCGTGGGTGCATAACTCTGCACACAGAAGGATTCTGGCAGTGAAATTAGGAGTCTAAGTAGACTTGTCAATGGCAAAATGAAATGGTGAGAATTATATTAAGAAAATTTTATTAAGAGAATTAAATATTAATTGACACCTGGGAGTGCATCCAGGGAAGGATTTCTAGGGAGTAAAAGTTTTCAGAACTGTGTTTTAGACAGCACAGGGATGTTTAGCCTGAAAAGGCATGGGAACCGCATCAGTGACCACCTATTGGCAGGACATCAGAAGAAGGGAATCTTTTCTAGGTGGCTTCAAAGGGTGAACATAGACTAATAAAGACAACAAGAGGAGGCAGATTTAGACTCAGAATGCAGAAGGGTCTTTGAACATGTGGATTTGTCTGCTGAAGAGCTGGGCTGGACTTCTAAGGTAAGGTGGGGGAGTGGATCCTCCCGTCTCTGCTCCTGCTACAAGTGACAAGCAAACTTTGAAATGCACAAATACATAAACAGAAAAAGCCAGGTTCAAGAGGAAAACACCCAGGCCCAGGACTGGAGAAAAGGATGGGGGGCGAACAGAGACCAAAGGGAGGTCCAGGAAAGGTGGGGGCCAGATGGAGTGGTGAGAACAAGGCTTTTCCAGCCCCAAATTCTTGTTGTAAAGTCTGCTTTAACCCTGTAGGGCCAGTCTGAGGCAATTGCAAAATCAGGTAAGAGGGAAAATGTCCACGGGAAAAGTTGCAAACAAAAATGACAAATCACAGTAAGAAACTCGTAGCCCAGGGGTGCCTGGCTCAGCTGGTGGAAGGTGAGACTCTTGATCTGAGGGTTCTGAGATCGAACCCCACATTGGGTGTAGAAATTACTTAAAAAAATGAAATCTAAAAAAAAAAAAAGAAAGAATCTCATTGCCCTGAGAAAGTGAGAACTCACACAGGAAAATGCACACCTAAGGGAAGTAGAAATAACACAGTCTGAAAACAGCGTGAAGATAGGAGAGTTCATATTTCTCCAGGAGACTGAAAAAGGAATGGCGTTCTTGAAATGGGGACAGGAGGGGTTCAGCTAGGACAGGTCCAGTTCCTGGGAAGCAGACTCTGAGGCAAAGGCGTTCACGTGGGCAATTTTTCTAAGGGGCTCTTGGAAGGATACCTGTAAGTGCCTGGGGGCAGGACAGAGCAAAGGGAGGTGCTGAGCACAGATGCAGCTGCAACAGAGGCCGCAGAGCAGCCCACAGGGAGCTCTGGAGCTCGGATGGCCCTCAGAATTGTCCTCAGGGAGGCAGGGGATAT
>NW_022589731.1:24938494-24966530 GCF_004348235.1 Phoca vitulina
GGCAGGGCAGCTGTGTTCAGCCAGGCTTGGGGCCAAGGGCCCAGGTCTGACAGTGACTCGGGGCACACTGCTGCCACCTCCTCATTTTGTGGACACTTTTGTAAGTTTAGGGAGACATCCAGGAGTGCAATGTGTCATTTGTTTGTTGATTAATACCTTGCTTTTCCTGGTTCAGACGTGGTTATTAGATTTGTGCTTTCTGCAAATGTTTCCCTTGTGTTAACCTAATCAAATGGCTCCCAGCCATACAACACTTTGAAGCAGTTATTCTAACCGTGAGGAAATTTTTCTAGCTAAAAAGCCATGCATGGTAATGTTCATGTATATTTCATCACTGCTTTTGTTTGAAATCATTCACATAAAAAAAAAAATAGAAATGTCTTGCTGTGAAAAGGCAGAAGAACCCGAAACCAACAGGAGTCCCAGAAGATGTTTCCCCGGGGGGAGCGTTCGGGTCAGGGCACCGCCCAGCGTCATAGATGTTGAGCTGGCCCCTGGTTTCTGGGCAGCGGGCGGCCGCTCCAGGGTCAGGGCCAGTGTGCAGCACGACCCCTGCCTCTCCTCCCCTTGCCCCTTCTGGATTCCCCAGAACAGGCCTCGTGCACACTTGGTGACTTTGGGTTGTCTGCCAAATGCTCACGGCTCTGCAAAGCTGTAATGAAGCCTCGTCCCTGTGCTATGGAAGTCCTTCTTCAGAACAAGCAGTTCTGAGTACTCAGTGCCAGAATTTCCGAACGAGGCTCCGGTCCTTTACCCCAGAGGGGCTGAGTGTTAGATCCCTTTGCTTTTACCAGGACCCCTTCTTTTCCCTGACCTGTGCGCGGGTTGCTCTAGGAACCGCTGACGTTTCCCTGGTGGGTCAGTACAGAGAGTTTTCCCTACTGTCTCTTATGTGTATTTCTTTACCCGGACGTGTTGTCAGGGCAGAAGTAGGACAGTAGTTCTTTGCTTGCCCACTGGCCACACCGCATGTTTGCCACCTGTATTCGGTACCCCGGGGCAGCGTCGGCGAGTGACCGCACACTGGTCAACTGGAATCAATCCTTTCACGTTCCGGGGGCCGGAAGTCTGAAGTCAAGGTGAGGCAGGGCCACGCTCCCTCTGGGGCTTCCTGGGGATCCTTCCTGCCTCTTCAGCTTCAGGGTCTACTGGGGCCCTTGGGCTCCTTGGCAGCATCACCTCAATCTGTGCCTCCATCTTCACGTGGATGTCCTCTCTGTGTCTTCCCTTCTGTCTCTGTAAAGGACACTTGTCATTGGATTTAAGGACCACCCAGATAATCCAGGATGATTTCCTTACCGTCCATCTGTGAGGACCCTATTTCCAAAGGAGGTCACATTCCCAGGTTCTGGGTACTAGGGCATGGACATATCTTTTGAGGCCAGCACACAACCCATCGCGTCACCCAAGATGCGTATGAGATTGTGGAACTCTGAGGGGACCCCCAGCATGGGGGAGCCGTCGGTGGCTTCAGGGCTGGAGGGTGGAAATGAGATGGGCTTCAGTAGAGGCTGGAAGGTCACTCAGGCTAGTGCGAGAGCGCTGGGGCAGGAGAGGCCTGCCTCGGGGCCAAGGGAAGCCGGCGGGGGTGTTTAAGAGAGCCCATCGGCAGTGAGGACCCTAGACGTCCCCAGAGGCTGGGTCTGTGCCTGCGTTTCCTTCCCCCATAATGGGGGAGGCCTGCCTTTGGGTGTGGCGGGGTCGGGCTCCCCCAAAGGTATTTGTGTACATAGTTCCCTCCCTTTTCCTTGTAGTGTCCAGCCTCGAGTGGCTGAGCTGAGGGGGCTTTTCTGCGGAGACATTGTCCCTTGTGGGTGGCTGCCAAAGCAGCGTGGGGCCTGGCGGGGCTGGCAGGGGTGGGGACAGGGTGGGGGCTCGGGGGGTGATGGCCCTGGTGGCAGTTCAGAGCTGGCTAACTGCTCTGTGTGAATATGTCAGTTGTGTGGATGATGGGAGGGCAAGGTCAGTGGTTTGCTGCACGGGGTCCCTGGAGAGTCTAGGTGGGGCGGGAGGAGGGCGCTGCTCACCCGCAAACCCCCACCCCTGTGGGTTGCTCTGCTCCCCATCCGCCTGGAGCTGGCCCCCCTGCCCCTCGGGGCTCACTCCCCCTCACCCTGTGCCTCCATGCCAGTTGTCACCTGCCACCCTGAGGAGGATCTGTGCTGCAGCCCCCTCCCCTGCTTGCTTGACCATGGCCCCTCGCTCTGCCCAAGGCCTCCCCCTGCCCGCTCCCTGCCCCCTCCCCTGCCCTCTACCCCCAGGTCCTCTGGCCCTTCTGCAGGGCCAGGTTATGACTTTCCAGGTCCGGGGCACTTTGGCCTTCATGGGCCTTCCGCCATAAAAACATATTAAATGTTGTATTTTATGACTGCATTGTGGAAAGATGAACAGAATGCGGAAGTTATGAACTTGCTTGTGGCGAGAAATGAAGCGCTTCCATGGGCCCTGGCCCCGAGCCCGCTGTGCCCGCTCCCCGCCCGCCATGGGACCCCCGCCTCCCGTGGGCCCCCCGGCACCTGTGGCTTCCTCACTCGCAGAGAAAAGCCCTGCTGGCCTTCAGGGACGGGGCAGCGAGCGGCACTCACATTTGTTGTAGCCCCACCTACCTTGCACCCCCAGCTTGGGCCGGGCACCCCAACAACACTGCACTTCTGAAAAAACCCGTGTCGGAATGCCCGCTGACCCGCGTGGTTCAGCCATGCTGTCCAGGGCTCCCAGCTGTCCTTAGTCCAGCGGTTCTGTTGCTCTGGGACTCTGCCCCACCACAGCGGTTGGGAACTTGGCAGAATTAAGGACTCACACTTAACAACTCAGAGTAAATACTCACCAGTGGAGTAAAACGAGCCAGTCCTGCCGGGGCTCTGGAACAATCTCTCTGTCTGAAAATTGACCCCAGCGCCGGGGGAGGCTGCGGCGGGTGCTGAGGGGTGACAGCACATCAGGTCAAGCAGTCAGGATCCAGTGTCGTTTCCACAGACACTGGTGCGTGGAGCAGATGGAGCAGGTGCGGGGTAGCTGGGGTGGACACGGGCCCCACATCTCAGCTGGAAATACGGCCATGGCGGTGGGCGTTTGCGGCTTCCTGCGCGGGACACTGGAGGGGACCCCCAGCGCAGCCCTGCGGGGGCTGTTGCGGCACAGCCGGTCCGCTCAGCCTGAGTCCACGCGGAGAGGCGTCGGGGGGAGGACACGTTGCCTCCCGCTCCGTGGAGGGTCTGCCGCCTGGTTTCTCCGGGGCCGGAGTTGGGCTCCATAGACAGAGTGGGGCGTGCACGGAGCCTGCACCGTAAAGGAGGTGAGAACCTCGTTACCAGACGTGTCCCAGCCGGTGCTGGACGGCAGCCACTGGGTCGCTGCAGCGTGAACAGGGGTGGCCCACCCGCTCCCTCCCACTGACACATCCTTACATCTTCCGAGCCGCCTGCGATGGTGCTCACATCAGGCTACGGGGGTCATGAAGGGCGCACGCGTGCTGGCAGGGGAGCGCCGTTCTCCCTGAGTGGAGTTAGCTGCCGGGACCCTCACAAGGACCCCAAGGATGAGCTCTCAGTGCGGGCAGACGGCGCTAAGAGCCCTGGGTGACTGCTGCCTGGTGGGCCCTCCGCCTCGTGGGTCCTGTGCCCCGCGGCCGTGAGACGTGCACAGCCCCGCGGGGGCCCTGAATGGACAGTGCAGACGGAGCGTTCATTAATAATGCATTCCCGGGGTCAGCTGCGGGGCCATCAATTAAAACAGAATCCCGCTAACTTCTGACACAAAATCAATGCCATCAACGCCAGCAGGGACAGACCAGGATGGGGGCCTTTGATCTGCTCCTGAGGGCCGGGGCCACGTGGCCTGCCCTGCTCACGGGCAGCTCCGTGCAAACCAGCTCCGGTCCCCGCGGGCCGAGAGCGCTGAGGAGGCGGCCGCCATCCGTGTCCTCTCTGGCCGGGCCTGGGCGCGGCTGTGGGGCATGTTCGCGGGTGCAGAGGCACCTCCCCCGGGCTCAGGCCCTGATCTGCCGCAGCGTGTTTGCACTAAACATTGGCCCCACGTGTACAGCACAATCCCATCATTTGTTTAGCAAATTTAATCAAGTCAAAGATGATTTCCCGTTAGGGGTTGTCACTTGACCCCCCCTAGAGTGTACCCCGGGGTGGCTTTCTGAGCGCCTTTTAGCCACGGGCACCAAGGAGCGCGTGCACACCCCTTGACCTAGTGGGAAACCAGCTGGGAATGTGCTGCGCATGCGCTTGGCTCGGCCACGCGGGTCCACAACCTGCGGTGTCCACAGTACCGCAAACTCGGAAGCAGCCCTAATGTGCGCCGTGTGAATCAGTTCACGTGAAATGCAGCTGAGCCATCAAGTGCCTGTTCTCCACTCGCTACGTCATTCAAAAAGAAGAGTGAATCATACGGGGGAAGCTTGTAACGGGTAAAGTTTTAAAAGGCATGAAAAGAGCAGACACAGTAATTTTTATTTTTATTTTTATTATTTTTTATTAAAGATTTTATTTATTTGAGAGAGAGAGAGAGAGAGCAAGCACATATGGGGGGAAGGGCAGAGAGAGAAGCAGGCTCCCCGCTGAGCAGAGAGCCCGATGTGGGGCTTGATCCCAGGACCCTGGGATCATGACCTGAGCTGAAGGCAGACGCTCAACGACTGAGCCACCCAGGTGCCCTGTAATTTTTATTTTTGTTAAAGATGAGAAATACAACATACCTGCCTAAGTGTACAGGTGCCCATGTGTGTGTGTGTGTGTGTGTGTGTGCGCATAGGTGGATGCTTCTCTGGACGTGTGTGTCTGTAGGCGAGGAAGAATCCCATCCTTTGAGTCTCTGGCTGAGCCCAAGATTAAACTGATAGACGACGGATTCATGGGAGAAACATTTATTGAATTGTCACATGTATGTGCGAGGCTTCACAGGAGAATGAACCCCCAGAGTGAGCAGAGCAGGAAGCTTTCCTGCCTTTTAGACCAAGAAGCCATGAGTACGTGACGAGCTGGCAAGACGGGTTTGTGCTGGGCTGGTGAGCTCTCGGGGTGGCGCTGAGAGGGAAGGGTTCATTTGACAAGGCTCGTGTATACGGGTTTCTTACCCCGTTTCCTGTCTCTCGTGGTACGAATGGCTTCATTCCTGCTTCAGGGAGGGCACCCTCCACGTGTGGGAGTTTTATCTCCTGCTTTCAGGGAGCAAAGGGAGGGTCAGAGCATCATTCTTGCGCAAGTGCCTTTAATTCAAAACAAGCAATGTGCCAGAGGGGCCTATTTTGGGGTGACATATTCTGGTTTCCTTCCGCCTGGAAGTACATATTATATGCCAGGATGTGTGAGAGAGGTCATTTCTGGGTGGCGAGGCTACTCATAACTTCCGTTTTCTTGCGCACTTTATGATTTTCTATAATAAAAACGCAAGTTTTAAAACTTGGAGTACAAAACTAGCCCACAGTAGGGGCTGTTTTCTGGAACGCACTTTGTTGCACAGAGCCGTGGTGTTCAGGGTGCTGGGATCCACGGTTAGGACGCTCTCACCCCGGAGATGCTTTCTGCTGCTGGCAGGGAGGTGGCCGGAGATGCCCCTCCTGGAGTGACCGTCCCACCTCAGCCGCTTGCTGGTGGCCGTGTGGAGCCGCCACGTTGGGACTGAAGTGGTTGTGCTGGCCTTGAGCTTTCCTGCGTGGCTGTGGTCCAGCACCAGCTCTACCCTGGGGGTTCGTCTGTGGTTCCCCTGGGGCCCCTGTTGCCGAGATCCCCCCTGTGGGAACCTGGTGCTTCTCTGGGGTTTGCACCTTTCCTGACATCGCTCGCCTGTCCTCCTCCCCCTTGCCTGTCTCCTGTATTTTCTTGTTCTTTCTTTTAAAAAAGCTTTTGTTAAAATATAGATAACATAAAATTTAACCACTAAAAGAATTCAGCTGTTTTAAAGTATACCATTCAGTGGCCTGAAGCACATTCACATGGTGTGCCCCGTCACCTCCGTCCATCTCCAGAACAGTGTGCCCCACGAGACCCTAGCTCCTTGTCCCCCACCCCCAGTCCCTCGCACCCACCTTCCTGCTTTTGGTCTCAGGATTTCAACGACTCGAGGGACTTGTGAGTAAAACCACACAATATTTGTCCTTCTGTGACTGGCTTATTTGACTGAGCGTGATGTCCTTAAGGTTCCATTTAGCAACAGGTGTCAGACTTCCCTTCCTGTTTAAGGCTGAACGAAATTCCCTTGTATGGATGGACCACAGCTTATCTCTTAGTCTGTCAGCGGACACCTGATTGCTTCTGCCTTTTGACCTGTGAATAATGCTGCTTCGAACGTGTACCTCTTTGAGTCCCTGTTTTCAGTTCTTTTGGGCGGATACCGAGGAGTGGAATTGCTGGATCATAGGGTCATTCTGTGTTCGATTTTTGAGGAGCCATGACACTGTTTCCACGGTGGCTCGTCATTCCCACCGGCCGTGCCCAGTGACTCTGGGGAGGGAGCACGTTCCTTCACTGGGCACAGCTGCTCTGAAACATGTCCGCCTTGATGTCAAAGTTTTTGCCGTGTTTGTCTGCGGTTTGCTTCCCAGGACTCATGCAGAACTTTGCGGAGGCCTGAGTGAGAACGTGGCCCCAGAAGTAGGTGGGACTTGTTTATGTTCTCTTGATTCAGGGTGTCTGGCCTCAAGGACCAGAAACCAAGCAGAAACCTGTAGTGACTTTGTGGGATGTCCCCGGGGGGCTGCCGCCCCACCCACCATGGAGGAGCATTAAGTCAGGATTGGTTCTGTAATTGGCGGGGCCCAGTGCAAAATGACGTGTGAAACAATTTCCAGACAGAGCATTAGGGTCAGTGTGTGGGGGGGCATGAGCTGGCCCTGGCTGCATGCTGGGGGCCGGCCGTGGCTGAAACAGGTCACGCTCTGGCAAACACCACATTCTGCGGCGTGCTTTGTAAAGGATGACCCTCGGGCCACTTGGGAGGTCTGGCAGGCGCCTCCGGCCTCACCGACTATGGGTGGGGGGCACTGGGTGGGGGGCAGGTAGTCCCCAGTCATGCCTGACCTTCATTCATTTGGCTTAAAAAGCAACAATTCAGTATTTCTCATGATTCTGTGGCGTGGCTGGGTAGTCACACTGGTCTGTGTTCACGCACACGCTCTTTGATCTGGTGGGTCAGCTGCTAGCACAGCTTGTCTGGCGCGGCCCGCACAACCTCATCTTGTGTCCGGACCTCAGATGAAGTGGCTGGAACAGGTCAGGTCACCGGGCTGTTCTTTCACTGTCCCTGGGTGGTATCCTTTATTATAAACCAGTAATCTAGTAGGTAAAATGTCTTACTGAGTTCTCGGAGCCCCTCCAGCGAATCGTGGAACCTGAGCAGGGGGTCGTGGGAAGCTCTGATCCAGAGCCAGTCGGCAGAAGCCCAGGGAACAGCCTGGACTTGTGATCAGCATCTACAGTGGGTGAGGGGCGGTCTCGTGGGGCTGAGCTCCTGACCTGTGGGGTCTGAGCCGTCTCCGGTTGACGGTGTCAGGGTCCGAGCCGAGTTAAACCGTGGGACAGCCAGCTGGTGTCTAAGAAGTACTTGGTGTGGGAAATGCCATCTGTGTCAGAGTGTTGAGTGTGAGCGTGGTGTGGAGACAGAATTCTTCTGTGTCCCTCGCAGGCTCCCTGCGCTGAGCTGCAGTTGGTGGGGGGCGTCTGCCGTCTGGCCGGGCGGCTGCCCTTCTATTCACCTGCCCCCAGAAGTGACCGTTACTGAGGGGGCCGCTCATGTTACCAGGATGCTGGACCGCCAGGAAGGGCTCTTCTGCTCTGCACGCATGGTCCTTGCAAGTGTTTGGGAGCCACAGGTTACACACTCAGCGATGCCCCACGCTCTTCAGGACCCCTGGGAGCCCGCAAGCCTCCCCATGCTTGTCCAGAGCTGGCAGAGCGGACAAGGAGTCCGGCGGCCGGGTGCATGGTCGTTCCGTGCTGCCTCTCTCAGCTTACCTGGGGCTGCACAGGTCTTTGCTGGCTCCTCCTGTGGCCTCCCTGAGACCCGGCAGGACACACTCTGGGTGCTGGGGGCGGTGCTGTCCGGTGGCCCCTGCCCGGTGCCGCTGTTTCCTGGGCACTGGGTCAGGCTCAAATGGCCCAGAAGACTGTCTCAGACTTGGGACTTCTTGGCTCTGAGAGCCTTCTTGGAGGGTCCTTCCCCAGGTGAGCATCGTGGTGGAGTTTCGTAAGGAAGTGGCTAAAACCACAGTCCCTCGAGAAGGCTTGTGCCTTCCTGGCAGCAGGACTCCCATGGTGATCCACGGGCCCCTCGCTGGTGGTGTGCTGGGGCCTTCCTTCTGAACGTGAGCCCTTGACCTTGCCTGCCAGAAGACTTGTGGCCTCTGGATTTTGCCCATCTTTGCAGAAAGTAGTTTTATTTTTCCTAAGTAAGGTGGATTTAGAGACAAAAACAGAAGACCTGTTCGATCTGACTTATCAAACTGTGGAAGCTGAAGCGAACCTCAAATAATTGGACCCAAATCCTCTTGTTTCACCGATGAGAAAACAGACACCTGTATGGGGTAGGTGGCTTGTCCCAGGTCACCAAACAGTGTTAACAGAATCGGGGCGGCTCCCGTGATGGCCGCGGCCCTCTATTCGCTGGCCTGCCTCCCCGCGGCTTGGGCAATGTCTGCGCCTGAGGCCGGAAGCAGGAGCAGTGGTAGCGGGTGGTTCCCGGGCCTCCCTGTGTGCCGGGCGCCATGCTCAGCTTCACAGCTGCCCACTGTAGGCACGGGTATGAGCTGCTCCTGACAGATGAGGACACGGAGGTGCAGAGAAGCACAGTTACTTGCTGGAGGTCGCACGGCTGGGGAGTGATGACTCCGTCCTGGCCAAAGGGACAAAGTAAAGTTGATTGCTTGAGGCATGGCCCACAGGTCACTCTTGGGGCCTCATGTTGGTTTGCATCCTTAAAAGGAGTCTGGGAGAGGAAGATGGTGCCCCAGCGAAGTTTGGAGTGATGCAGGGAATAGACAGCACATGATGCAGAGAACCCAACCGAGAAGGGACAGGTGTCCACTGGAAGGCGCATGGCCACTGCTGGCCCTGCCTCCTGGGGCCCTGGGGGGTCATCTGTGGTCAGTTGGGACGTCAGCATCCGGTGTGAGGTCCGTGAGCTAACACCGTGTGTTGGTGAGGAGCTGTCCACACGAGCGAGGGCAGAGTGTTTTCCACCGTAGCTGGGATTGGTGGGCATCCCAGGCTCAGCGAGAGCTTTTATGGGTCTTTGGGAGACTTTCTGACGGAACGGGGCCAGGGAGGAGTGTGTGGGCAGGCCGAGTTGAGGGCTTTGATTTAGGACGCATTCCCTGTAGTGAGCCTGATGGGGACCTTGGTCATCTATCATCTCAGCAGGGAACTTTCTGAAGCAACTCTCTGTCTTCAAGCAGAGCAACTGTGCACTCCCTGACAATGTGTAGCCAGGGAGACATTTGTTCAGGGCTTAGAGAGTATTTGTGCCACGAACTTCCGGCAAAATCGTGGGAATGTTATAAACTTACTGTCACAATGTATATCTTTTTAATAACGTGAGGTTTTCAGTGATTCCTCATCCCGGCTGTGACGGTGCCGCTGGCCGCGCGGGGCTCGGCGCGGGCTCTGCGGGAGGCTGCCCTTCCTGCGGCCGCAGCGGGCAGGTGGCCCTCGCTGCTGTGGACCAGGTCAGCGTTTGAGGAAAACGCCGTCCTTTGGCCAGTGATCACAGCACAAGCAGAGCTCGTTTCCACCATAGCGGAGGAGGCTATTTGTGCTTAGGTTTGTTTCATGAGTCATCACAGACGAAACGTGGAAGAAGGTGATGGGCCGGGTCCGCCATGTGGCTTCAAGCTTTGCAGTTTATCCGTCGGTGCTAATGTCTGCAGGACGGCCAGGACATCTTCGTTCCACGGGGCACGTCTGTGGACCCTCAGCTCCCCTGCGCGCCCGGCCAAGCCACAGACCCCGGTGGGCGTTTGCGAGTTCCTAGCCTTGAGTTGTGGGTGCTTGGGAGGCGTGCATGTCCACTGTGTGCACGAGTGTGGATGTGGATGTGTTTCTGTGAGTCAGTTGAATGGACATTCAACCATGATGAATTTCATGGGGTTCTATCTAAAGTCTACGTAAATGGGTATTTTATTCCATTTTATTTATTTTTTCTACAGATTTATTTATTAGAGAGAAAGAGAGCGAGCGCATGTGGGGGGAGGGGCAGAGAGTGAGAGAGCAGGAGCAGGGGGAGGGGCAGAGGGAGAGGGAGAAGCAGGCCCCCCGCTGAGCAGGGAGCCCGAAGTGGGACTCGATCCCAGGACCTGAGCCGAAGGCAGACGCTTAACCGACTGAGCCACCCAGGTGCCGCAAATGTGTATTTTATATTACATTTTAGGTACATTTATTTCCTCTGACTCTAAAATACGATAAACATATTGTGAGAAGTTGGAGAGTAGAGAAAGGTTTGAAGAAGCAAATGAAGTCTCCCCTGAGACCGTGGCAGGTCGCAAGGACCCCTCTCGTCTTCTGACGCGTGTGTTGGACTCATTTGTTCGGATAACATCACGGTGGGGCCTCCGCTGGCCGCGGCTTCTGAACCCCTGGCGGTCTATGGTCCTCCTCCTTTCTGTGCCCTTGTTGGTGCCCCACAGGCCGGCCCCGGTAGAGGGTGTCTCTTGGGCCCCCTTCCCTCACTGGCTAGTTTCCAGTCAGGTTCCGCCAGTGATAGCCCAGCAGGGGACTGGGAGCCGGGGTATCTTTTCCGGCTCCTACTTTGCTTTGGGGCCATGTCTCTGGGAGAGTCTCCCCCAGCAGAGCTCAGGGACCAGGTTTTCCCCTTGGCTCTCGGCCCCGGCCCTCGGGGTGATCCTTCAGGCAGAGGGCTGGCCGTGGTCCGTGTCTGGGTGTCTCGGCACCCCTGTGTGGTTGCTTGACTCTCCGTCTGGACCTTCTAGGGTGAAGTCTCTTTCCTGAGGGACACAGCTCTGGCTTGCTGGTAGAGATACTGCAGCCCAGCGACACAGGGTCATGGACGCCGTCTTTTGCTGCACTGTGTTCACGTGCCATTAACAAGACAAGGGATTGCACAGCCAAGTCCAAGGGCCGGTCATGGGAGCATGACCTGACACGCAGGTGGTCTGCCGTGGCGGGAAGCCAGAACTGCAGCCTCGGGTACAGAAACCTGGAACGATTCCTATGGAGTTTTGACCTATGGGGCGCCTGCGTGGCTCAGTCGGTTAAGCCTCTGACTCTTGATTTCGGCTCAGGTCACGATCTCGGGGTCATGAAATCGAGCCCTGCGTGGGGCTCTGGGCTGGTGTGGAGCCTGTTTAGGATTCCCTTCCTCTCCCTCTGCCCACCCCCCTAAAAAAAAAGAAAGGCCACGATTTTTAGGTGGCTGACATCTGTACGTCGTACAAAGGAGCATGTCTGTGGTGGGTTCTTGGCATCCCCTTGCCCATGGGGGACAACCCTGGCCTTGCTTGGTAAGCCTGGAGCCGTCGGTGTGACCAGGGCATGGGCTCTCAGCAGGCGCTTGATGTTCTCCTTTCACAAACAAGGAGACGGATGCTCGACTTAAAGTGACACATTTTAGGGGCGCCTGGGTGGTTCAGTCAGTTGGGTGTCTGCCTTTGGCTCAGGTCACAGTCCTGGGGTCCTGGGATAGAGCCCCACGTTGGACTCTGCTCAGTGGGGAGCCTGCTTCTCCCTCTCCTCCCCACTCGTTCTCTCTTGAGCTGTCTCTGTCTCTCTCTCTCCAATAAATAAATAAAATCTTTAAAAAAAAATAAAGTGACATGTTTTATAAATAGCCCAAGTGTGATTGGCAACCAGGCAACTTACATTTTATGTCTTTTATTATTTTTTCATTTTATGTCTTTAAAAAAAAATACCCTAGGGCACCAATTATATAATTGTCTTCAGCTGTCCCCTGGGTCTCGCATCTAGAGTGACTGTAAATTCCCCACGGATCTCATGGTGTGACAGAAGCATCATGAGAGGAATGGCTTACCTCTCCCCCAGTGCTGTGGTCTCCATGTGTGCTCTCCCCACCCTGATTTGTATGTTGAAACCTAACCCCAAGATGACGTATTAGGAGATGGGCCTTTGGGAGGGGATTGGTTGTGGGCTCTGGGAATGGGCTTAATGCCCTTATGGAGGAGATGGAGAGAGCTGTCACGCCCCTCCCACCACGTGAGTGTGCAGTAAGAAGGTGGCCGTCCACCACCGGAAGAGACCCTCACTGGGACTTGACCACACTGTCACCCTCATCCTGGACTTGGAGCCTCCAGAACCGTGTGAAATAAATGTCTGCTGCTTCTGAGGCACCTAGTCTGTGATGTTTTGTTACCGTAGCCTGAACAGATTAAGGCACCCATCTTCCCATTTACAAAGATCTACAAGAATGGGTTAGTCCACTGTGCTGTTACAACCTACTGATTTTAACAGTTGATTTAGTTATTAGAATATTAAATAAAGGCTTACCTGGTTGCATAATTGGATTATGGCAGAACTAGTGACCTGTGTGAACACTGTTCACTGACAACAGACATGGAGGAGGAGACAGGATGAGGCTGGGAGTGCTGAGTGGGGAATCTGCTAATTATCCTTCGATTGTCATCAGGAAAAGAAATAGCAATGGTTCTTATCAAAACTAGCCTTGGAAGAAGTCCCAAGTATGCCCACACCCCTGTGCTTGCTTGCTCGCTTGCTTCATTCATTCATTCATTCATTCATTTATAATACCTTTAGTTTAAAAATTTTTTTAAGTACACTGTACCCCCAATGTGGGGCTTGAACTCACAACCCCGAGATCAAGAGATGCACTCTCTACTGGCTCAATCAGCAAGGTGCCCCTGTGTTTTTTTTTTTTCCTAAATAAACTTGATTTTGGAATAACGTTGGATTACAGAAAAGTTGCAAAGATAGTGCAGAGAGGTCCCCTGCACCCTTTACCCGGTTTCCCTTAATGCTGACCTCTTGCATCTGTGGTGTATGTACTTGTCAATACTACTTGATCAGCACTGGCATGCCACCATTCACTCAACTCCAGCCTTCATCTGGAATTTTCTGGTTTTTTTTTTTTTTTTTGTATTGGTCTGTCTTCACCTCTGGGAGCCAGTTCGGAAAATAATAATGACATTGCATTTGGTTGTCATGCTGCCTTCACCCACTGTGGTCTGTCACAGTTTCAGATTTTCCTTGTTTTTAATGACCTCAGCAATTGTGAGGCCATTTGGCATGTGTTTTGTAGAGTCTCCCTCGGTTTTTCATGAGCAGGAGCTACCACCCGGTGAAGCACCTTCTCATCCCATCATACAGAGGGTACGTGCTTTCAACGTGACTTCCCATCGGTGATGTTAACGTGGACACTTTAGGGTACTGTCCACCAGGTTTCTCCACTGTCCAGTAACTGTCCCCCTGTCCAGACTCTTTTCTTGGAAAGCAAGTGACTAAGTCCAGCCTTACTCAGAGTTGGGAGGGGAATTAAATCCATTTCCTGGAGGGGGAAATTGCTGCATAAATTATTTGAAATTTTTCTGTAAGGAGGACTTATCTCTTCTCCCCATTTATCTTTTCAAGCATTTATATCAGTAGAGACTCATGTATATTTATTTTATACTTTTGGTTGTAATTTCATCCTACATTATTTTTTTGTTCAAGTGATTCCAGTTTGGCCATTGGGACTGCTTGGACACGTTCTTATCCTTTTGCTTCTTGAGCACTTTTTACTTTCTGACACTGTAAGATGCTCCAACTCACTTCGTGTTTGTCCTGCCCTAACCCTAGAATCAGACATTTCTTCAAGTAGTCTGAGCTCCTTCCTCTGGGGGATGGCATTTAGAAACCAAGATCTGGGCACTGAGTGTGCTCCTTGCTACTGGGTGTTGTTGCTTCTGGGCCCCTCAGATGACAGCACTAGGGAATATATGTGTCTGTCCTCACCCATGCATATTCAAATACCTATAACTGGTTCTTATCCATCTGTATCTGTATCATCCTAGCACGAGGTCATACTGATGTTTCAGACTCTAGTCTGGGAGCATGTGGTCCATTCTGGTCTTCTCCCTTGCTTATCTATAACTTCCCTCTCTTCCCTGGAGGGCCCTGGTTGCTTCCATCCACCACCTATTTGTTCCACTCCAGTGTACATGAAAAGCCATTTCAGAATCCAGAACTCCTGTGAGAAACAACTTTGCAGAGTAGAGTGTTTGTGTATGGTTCCTTTTTGTCTTGAGCCTTATGGTTTCCACTCAAAACACTGCTTTCCAGAGCTTCTTAGGTCAGCTCTGTTTTCCCTTTGGAGACCATGTCTTGTATAGATATTGCAGGGTCAGTTCCAGATCAGCACAATAAATCAAATTTCACAGTAAGGCGAGTCAAATATTTTGATTTCCCAGTGCATGTATAAGTTTACGCTATACTGTAGTCTGTCAAGTGTGCAGTAACATAATGTCCAAAAAAACAATGCACATGCCTTAATTAAAAGTACTTAATTGCTAAACAATGCTAACCATCATCTGAAATTTCAGTGAGTCAGAATCTTTTTACTGATGGAGGGTCTGCCTTGGTGTTTCTGGCTGCTGACTGATCAGGGTGGTGGATGATGAAGGTTGGGATGGCCATGGCAATTTCTTTTTTAAAGATTTTATTTTTATTATTTATTTGATAGAGAATGAGAGACAGAGAGCATGAGAGGGAGGAGGGTCAGAGGGAGAAGCAGACTCCCTGCCGAGCAGGGAGCCTGATGCGGGACTCGATCCCGGGACTCCAGGATCATGACCTGAGCCGAAGGCAGTTGCTTAACCAACTGAGCCACCCAGGCGCCCGGCCATGGCAATTTCTTAAAATAAGACAGCAAATAAGTTTGCTGCACTGATTATCTCTTCCTTTCATAAACGAGTAGTCTATAGCCCGCGATGCTGCTTGATAGCATTTCACTCACAGTAGGACTTCTTTCAAAATTGTGGAGTCAATCCTCTCAAACCCTGCTACTCTGCTTTATCAACTAAGTTTATGTAATATTCTAAATTCTTTGTTGTCATTTGGACAGTTTTCACAATATTTTCACCAGGAGAAGTGTCTGACTCAAGAAACCACTTTCTTTGCTCATCCATAAGAAGCTACTCCTCATCCATTCAAGTTTTATCATGAGATTGTAGCAATTCAGCTACATCTTCAGGCTACACTTCTGATTCTAGTTCTCTTGCTGTTTCCACCACATCTGTAGTGGCTTCCTCCACTGATGTCTTGAACCCCTCAAAGTCGTCCATGAGGGTTGGAATCAACTCCTTCCAAACTCCCACTGATGTTGATACTTTGACCTCTTCCCATGAATCACAAATGTTCTTAACGTCCTCTAGAATGGTGAATCCTTTTCAGAAGGTTTTCAACTTCTGTTGCCCACATCCATCAGAAGAATCACTATCTATGGCAGCTGTAGCCTTATGAAATGTATTTCTTAAATAAAAAGACTTGAAAGTCAAAATGACTCCTTGATCTTGGGCTGCAGAACACATTGTGTTCGTGGACATGAACACATTAATCTCGTACATCTCCGTCGGAGTGTTGGGTGTGACCAGGTACATTGTCAATGAGCAGTAATATTTTGAAGGGAATCTTTTTCTGTGCAGTAGAACTCAACCGTGGGCTTAAAATAGTCACTAAGCCATGTTGTAAACAGATGTGCTGTAATCCAGGCTTTGTTGTTCCATTGATAGACAGGCAGAGTAGATTTAAGCATGATTCTTAAGGACGCTAGGATTTTCAGAATGGTTGATGAGCATTGGCTTCAACTTCAAGTCACCAGCTGCATGAGCCCCTAACGAGAGAGTCAGCCTGTCCTTTGAAGCTTTGAAGCCAGACATTGACTTCTCTCTGCCTAAGAAAGCCCAAGATGGCATTTTCTTCCAATAGAAGGCTGTTTCATCTACACTGAACATTTGTTGTTTCGTGTAGCCAGCCCCCTTCATGAATTATCTAGCTCGATCTTCTGGAGAACTTGCTGCAGCTTCTCCATCAGCACGTGCTGCCTCGCCTTGCACTTTTATTTGTGGAGACAGCTTCTTTCCCTAAACCTCATGAACCCACCTCTGCTAGCTTCAGACTTTTCTCCAGCAGCTCCCTCACCTCTCGGCCTCCATACACTTGAAGAGAGTTGGGGTCTTGCCTGGATTAGGCTTTGGCTCAAGGGAATGTTGTGGCTGGCTGATCTTCTATCCAGACCACTAACGCTTTCTCCACATCAGCAATGAGGCTGTTCCACTTTCTGGTCATTTGTGTGTTTACTCGAATAGCCCTTTTGATTTCCTTCAAGAACTCTTCCGTGGCCCTCACTACTTGGCTCACTGTTTGGTGCAAGAGGCCGAGCTCTCTGCCTCTTCTGGCTTTCAGCATGCCTTTCTCAGTAAACTAAATCATGTCTAGCTTTTGATTTAAGTTGAGAGGTGTGTGACTCTTCCTTTCCCTCGAATCCTTAGAGGCCATTGTAGGGGTATTACAGCTGGCCTAATTGTAGTATTGTCAGGGGATAGGGAGGTCCAAGGAGAGGGAGAGAGATGGGGGAACAGCCAGCTGTTGAGCAGTCAGAACGCTCACAACATTTATTATGTTTGCGGTCTTCTGCGGGTGCGGCCGGTGGTGCCCCCAAACAATGACAATAGTAGCATCAAAGGTCACTGATCATGGATCGCCGTAATAAATGTGATAGTCATGACAGAGTTTGAAATAGTGGGACAATTACCAAAATGTGACACAGGGACACCACGTGAGCAGGTGCTGCTGGGAAAAACGGTGCTGACAGACTTGGCCAGACTGGGGCTGCCACAAACCTTCGATTTGTACGAGACACAGTGTCTGTGAATCACAGCAGAGTGAAGGACAGGAGCACGAGGGGTGCCTGGGTCTGTAATAGCTTGATGCATTGGGCAGAGTTGGCATTCCACTCGAGTTCTCTATCCTTTTGGTTGATTTTTAAAAAAATTTGCATACATCCGAGTTCACTTTCCTTCTCGAATAGTTCATCCCCCTTAGAATCCCTCCATGGCCCTGTAGTGACCACTTCCCAGCGCCTGGTGTGCTGTTCTCTGTGCCATCCCTGCGTTGTCTGTTCCACACGTCATGTCGTACGGAGCCTGTTCGGCCTGGCTTCCTCACTGGGGCCCGTGTCGTTGCATGAGTTCATGGCTTGTTCTTTCGTCATGGAGTAGCATTCTCTGCTGTGGACGTCCCACCGCGGGTTTATCCAGCACGTGTGGAAGGATGTCCTAGTAGCTGCCAGTTTTTGGCGATTATGATAAAGCTACTAGAAGCACTCTCCACAGGTTTCTGTATGAAAATAGGCCTTCAACTCTTTGGGATAAATGCCCAGGAGTCCAGTTCTGGGCTGTGCCTCGTGGGGGCTGAGGGAGGCTGATGGCACTGGGGAAATTCTGAGGCAGAAAGAAGAATGACACCGTGGGGGGCCCCCTGCCCCATGCTGGCCCCCGTCAGACGCCCGGGAGTGTGAGGTGCTTGGAGGCTTGTGAAGGGCTATAGGGGCTCACTCCTCAGGGGCCCACCCTGGGAAGAGGAGGCGGCCCTGGGCCGTGGGGCAGTGTGGGCAGGTGTTAGCCACTCGCCGAGGCCTTGCCGCTGCCCATGGTGGGGCTGGGACTGAGCAGGTGACTTGGTGACCGCTGGCGGTCACCCCCTCCCCCAGTGACATCCCGTTGCCTCCTGGGCCTCTGTGCTGGGCTAGGGAGTCTGGGGGCTTCCCAAGGGCAGTGGGGAGAAGTGTGAATCAGAGGGGGTCACCACCGCCTTGTCCTTCAGAAGGGCACGCTGGCCGCTGGGTGGAAGGACGAGGCGCAGGCTGAGGGTCCAGTGTTGGAGCTGTGGCCTCAGGCCTGCAAAGGGGACTCCGTGGGGGCAGGGGGCCCTGGGTGTGGGTGCTAGCTGGTGTGGGGGCCAGGAGGTGTCCCCCGGATGACTGCTGCTTTCTAGGGTCACGGTGCAGGCACTGAGTTTGCTGTGGGAGTTTGCTTGGGCCCAGAACCAGCACCACAGACCAGACAGACGGTTTCAACAGCAGGAGTTCATCTTCTCCCTGTCCTGGGCATGGACGTCTGAAGTCAAGGTGTCTGTCCACAGGGCTGGTTTCTTTTGGGACTTCCCCCGCAGTGTGTGGGCGGCTGTCTTCTCCCTGTGTCCTCACACCCTCTGTGTGCGTCTGTGTCCAGATCTCCTCCTCCTATAAGGACACCTGCCATATTGGGTCAGGGTCTACCCTAGTGACTGCCTTTTACCTTTGTCACCTCTTTAAAGGCCCCATCTCCAAAGCCTGTCACCCTCTGAGGCACCGGGGGCCGGACTTCAACATCTGAGTTTGGGGGACACGGCTCAGCCACTGGGCAGCCTGTGGGACGCATGAGAAGGAGACATGGACAGTGGCTGATCAGGTCCGGAGGTGAGGGCACAGTGCTGGCTGGCACTTGGGTGCGGGCAGGTTATGGTCAGAAGGGACCAGAGCTTTTGAGCAGATTGTGTTTCCCAGCATGGCCGCAGCAAGCTCTCCGTCCCGCGGGCTCTCCTTACAGCACAAGGTTGATGCCCTGTCGGGAGGCACAGCTGGGTCCTCTCTGGGACCCTGGATGGGACTGTGCTCGTGGAGAAGTGACCGTCTGGGAGGTCTGGCTGTGTCATCAAGAGCAGCACAGCGTCCCTGGTTCTCTCGGGAAGCTTGTGCTGGGCACCCAGTCATCATGCTTCGGACACAGGGACAGCAGGTGGAGAGGCCCTCGTGGGTGTCCCTCCAGATGCGTGAGCGTGTGAGCAACAGTCTAGCACCTGGGGGACAGCCGTCAGCCAGCCCCATCCACCTCCAGACCTCGAGAGGTAATCAGAAGACCTTCTTGCTGTCTCGAACCCCCACATTTCGGGGGTGATTTATTGTGCAGCAGTACATCCCTGGAACTGCTGCTTTCTCTCCAGCTTCAAGGGATGGAATCAGATGGGCTGTAGGGCGCTTTTCAGGGTGGGCTAAAGCAAGGAGGAAACGAGGTACGGCTGGTTGTGCGTGGTCTTCAGGCTCCCGTCAGTCCCCGGCGGTGTGCTGCATGGAGCCAACACTAACCCACGTCCAGAAACGGCAGATAAAAGATAATGCTCGTTCATCAAACCTAATGGTCTCTGATGTTTTTATGTGAGTTTCAGAATTCAGTTTTGCTAATTGTCTTCTTTTCAATTTGTGATTCTCAGATGGTCTCCCTGTCTGTGGTTGAAATGAGACCCTCAGTGTATAGAGTTTTAAGTGTAATTTTTAAAAAAAGCTCATGGAGGGAAGTTTGATTAAATAGACTTTTGTAGCCTTGGTTTTCTAAACAATGGAAATTAATTACAGAGCATGTTTGCGCTTGCACAGAACCCTTCATCCACGGAATTCGGAGCCGTTTACTAAAACTTGGAATGTTAGTCTTGCATTTATTCAGTATGCAAATAAAGCATAGAAAAATATTCCATCAAGCACTTTAAATAGTCGGCCAAACATATCTTTTTTATTACTAGATTAGAAAACTCAAATAGTTACTCTTTATGGGTTTAATTAACATATTGAAAATATAATTTGGTGTAAACCTATTCTTTTCTCATCAAAGCTTGAAACACCAGCAACTGTTTTGTGGGATTTGAAATTCTATTCTTTAAGGTAATAGCTGTGTTTTCTATTTAACACCCTCATTATTTATTTAGACCCAGACAGGAAGGCAGCCATGGGAGGAAAGCCTCATTTGAAGGCTGGTGGTGATTTTCTGTTTGTTTGGTGCCGAACTGAAATTGCCCCACTAAGAAGCTAATTTCATTCTTTCTGTTTTGAGAGAAACCCCCAGAGCAAATGACCATCGGACGTTTCTGTTCTGGAAGGCCGTGGTAGCGCTCGAGGTCCTGGTTATGGGAACCCCGCAGTGGGTCTGACTTTCCCGGCACGTTAGGCTGTCCTGGGGGAGGGGAGGGCATGGGGGGCTCCGTGGAGGGCATTTGGGTCCTCCAGGGAGGAGGGAAGAGGGTATGGGAGCAGAGGGTGAATTGAGGCAGAGGAGGCCCCTTCTGGCCCACAGCCCTTCTCCCTCAGAGCAGCACCTGACCTTCCCCCATGGGAGATTCATTCTTGAGGCTTGGCCAGCACCTTTCTCTGGGCCTGTCCTCTGAAGAGTAGGTGCTGTTGTCCTAATAGTCCCTGGGCCTGGAGTGGAGAGATTAGAGGTGCTGCTTGCTGAGGGCCAGGCTGGGGGGTCTGAGGTTCTGGAGGGAGGGTGGGGGGACAGAGCTTGTCCAGCTTGGAGCGAAGCTTACACAGATGCCCATGGCTGTGCCTGACTCACCTGTCCCCAGGTGGGGTGGGGGGCCTGACTCACCTGTCCCCAGGTGGGGTGGGGGCCTCTGGCTGGGGAGGGCCTCCCGATGCTCTGTTTTGACCCACCACCCCAGATCCTTCCCAGCCGCTGTCCCTAAAACCCCATGTCAGAAAGTTTCAGAGTCCGCTTTGGGGACACGGCTCTGGGCCCTGAAGCCCTATCCCCCGTGTCCTGCCTTGCTGAATTCCCTTAATTGGAAAGGATAGCAGTCGAGCTTAGAAGGGAATGAGTGACACAGTCTCCAAGGCTGGGGGCATGGACTTGGGTAAAGGTCCCTCAAAGCATGGAAGGAGGCTTTGCACCTTCCTTCCCAATGGCCTGGGGGAGCCTGGGGGCCTGAGGCTGGGCAGGGCAGGGCACCCAGGGCAGACGTTCCTCCTGCCACCTTGAACCCGCATGTCCTGAGCCACTGTGGGTGCATCTCCAGGGAAGCTGTCCCTTTGTGGTATGGCCTGTCCCCATAGGGATGCCATGGCCCAGAGCCCTCTGCCCTAGCCCCCCCCCCCCCCCGCATTAGGAGCCCCTCCCCTCCCGCTCCTCCCTAGACACCCAACAGCCAAGCCCCCGGTCACGTGAGCATTATCAGGGTCCTCTCTCGTGTCCTGCTCAGGCCCCCTCCTGTGTCCCTGTCCTCTTGAGGGAGGGGGTGGCCTGCCATTGCCACAGGGAGCTGAGTTCCTGCCCAGGCTGTGCTCTGTGCACATAACCAGGGCAGCTCAGAGACACTTGTCACCCGGGCCCTGGAGGAGCTCCTCAGCTCCCGGGGCTGGGTAGGAGTCACGGGTAGGCTGGGGGCGGGGGGGGGGGTGCGGGGTGGTGGGCAGACTCTCCAGTCCTCGCCACCCTGCAGACCTCCCTGCTCTGCTCTGTGTGCTCACCTGCTCAGACACGTCTGCCCGCCTGCTGGGGATCACAGCTGAGAGCGACTTTCCACTGATCTTCCTGTGGAAACTTTCATTTAAAGGGAGCTTTGCTTGGATGCGTAAACAAATAAGGCAGCGACCAGCAAAACTGCTTTAGTCCTGGTGGTGGTGATGCCAGGGGCATGGGAATACCAGTGTCTGGCCAGCCCCTCTCTTCCTCCACGGTGGAAACTAAAGAAGTTTCCAGAAACTCTTGGAGGAGTTTGAAATTGTGAATAAGTTGTAATTTTCTGGGTATTCTGCACATGCGTAACAACTGAGCGTTCCCCAGGACTCTTGGGGATGTGACCTGTCACATTTCTCTAAATGAATTACATTTGGTTTAGCTCCTAATCACCTGGCTGGTGGTGCAGTCTGGGGATTCTGGAGGCCCCTCCATCCACCCTGGGATCTTAAGGGGCCTGGGTGTGGGCAAGGCCCTCTCCTCTTTATTCTCCTCTGGGATCCTGACCCACTCACTGTCCAGGCTCCAGGTCAGAGAGAGGCCCCTCTGGAGGCATGCCCCTGCTCCCTCCTAGTGACCTTGAGCCAAGGTGACCCTGAGCCAGGGGAACATGCACTGCTCCCACCCCATCAGCCTGTGCCCTCCCAGCTCTGGGACTCTCTCTTTCCACGGAGGGCATGGCCTCTCTGGGTCGGGAGCCACAAGCCTCAACCTTTCCATCCCGGTGGGGGGGCTCCGGCTCTCTCTCTCCCGATGGGCTGGAAACACCAGCACTGGGAGACTGGCGTCCCTCAGAGAAGCTCGCTGTCTGTTCCCTGCCTATTGAGCAAAGCGAGCCATGGCACTGATTAGTCATTTCAGTTTCCTGTGGTCGTGGTAACAAATTACCATAAACTGAGCGGCCGAGAGAACAACACAAATTATTATCTTGGGGCTCCCAGATGGGTCGGCAGGGCTGTGTTCCTTCCGGAAGCTTTGGAGACAGTCCGTTCCCTGCCGTTACCAGCTTCTAGAGATGCCCATCCTCCCTGGCCCACGGCCCCACGGCATTGCAGCGCGGCTTCTGCCCCCACACCTCCTCTGACTCGGACCCCGGCTCATCCAGGACCACCCCATCTCAGCATCATGCTTTAGTCACCCCTGCAGAGTCGCTTCTGCCAAATGAGGTCACACATACACAGGACACAGGCATCCTGGCGGAGTCACCGTTCCACCCACCGTGTAGTTTGTCTGAGTCCCTGCCTCCCTGCCTGGCGCGCTGGACCCTACCCTTGGCTTTCCCTCTACTGAGTCTGCACCTTTGGCCTCTCCCTGACCCCTGTTTAGCCCCGATTCCAGGGATGCTCCTGGCCTCCCTCCCTCCATTAGTCCCTCCTTCCCTCTCTCTCTCTCTCTCTCTTTTTTTAAGATTTATTTATTTGAGGCGGGAGGGGCAGAGGGAGAGAATCTCAAGCAGACTCCACTCTGAGCGCAGAGCCCAACACGGGGCTCCATCCCAGGACCCAGAGATCATGACCTGAGCCAAAATCAAGAGTCGGCCGCTTAACCAACCGAGCCACCCAGGCACACCACCACCCCCGCGCCCCCCCGGCCTCCCTTTCTGCGTGGACTGCTTGGCAGGGCCCTTTGGCCAGCTGGGCCTCGCTTGGCTGAGCCCTGACCAGGCCCCTAGTTGGCCCCACAGCAGCTGCTGCCTCCTCGCGGGCCCCACAGGGCCGTGCCGTGACCTGGCCCACTGTCCAGCCACTAAGTGCTGGCCTGTGAGCAGCCCCTAACTGGCGGTCTCTCCTAATTCTATTTCGGGGGACTGGTTTGGGCAGAAGTGTGGCTGGAGAAGCTGAAATTCCTAAAAAGAAATGTGTCGATGCTCAGAAGCATCTGGCCTTGCGCCCGCATTTCAGGGACAGGCTCGTCGTCTGTGGGGTCCCCTTGGGATGTGGGGTCCAGATGGGGCTGGCCGCGTCTTCCCGGCCCCGGCTCTGCAGCCCTATCTGCTGTCCGCTGCCTGCAGTGGAAGCTGCGGCCCCCGCGGCGTGAGCTTGGGGAGGGGGCAAGGCTTGATTAAAGAGGACAGGATGCGGTTAAGAACCGTGTTTTCTTTCCCCCGGAACACGATTGTCCAGTGTTCCCATGTTGGTGTTGTGTCAGTGAGGCTCTGCATTATTTATCTACCAGTGTTTGAGTCTTAATCATCAAAGAAGGATTAACCTGAAATTTTCACCAGGAGTAATTCATCTGGTTTTCAAATTAAATACACTTGTCAGCTTCATCCAGGAACCAGGGGTTTGGATGATCTCACCCTGACCATGAGCTTCCGGTTCTCAGGAACCTTGGGTTGGGGCTCATCTGGGGCTGGAGGAGGGGTGGGATGAGGGCAGGTCCGTGGGGCTTGCCCTCCCCTGGCCCCTAACGCCTGCGGTGTGCTGTTGGCCGAGAGTGTGCCCAGGATGCCCTGATGTGCCATGTCCCCCATTCCTTTGCATCCTTCCAGCCGCCGCCTAGTTTTTATAAGTCAGCGCTGCAGCCTGGACGCTGTCAGACCCTTTGGTGAGTGAGTGAGAAATATGTGTGTTCAGTAAGTTTTTCCTTTAAGTTAATGTGAAATTGATTTTCGGTGCACAGGTTGCCAGTCCGAGCGCACACGGTACTTTCATTTGGGGCTGAGCTCACTGTAATTGGGATGGACACAGACTGAGAGTCCTTGGCAGGTCCTGGCAGGTTTCCGGTTATCAGGCTGCAAGTAGGACTGGGAAGGCTCCTAGTTTTTCCTGAGATGGGGGGACACTGGGCTTTCCCTCTTGCTGTGCCCCCTGAATGAGTGCCCCCACTCCCAAAGCTCCTACAGCTTCAAGTGGAAACAAATGAAATAAAAAACGCTCCAAAACCCTGCGTCACCGCACCCCAGTGTGCACACAGTCCCCTGGCGTCTGCGTCGGGCATGAGGCCGGCCGCGGTCGGGCGGGCGTCTGTGTTTGCTCTGCGCGACATGCCGTGTGTTCGGAGGTCTTACCAGTGTACGATAGGTGTAAGTTGGTTTTCCTGCGTGCACGACTGACTCTCGCACTGCTCTGTGCGGCATTTACAACGTCAGCACTTCTTCTCTTACTTGGCATTTGTACCGTTTGTTTTCCTAGTGGCTCCACACCAAACCACATTTTCCTCCATCATTTGTAATACATTTGTCACGTCGGAGCAGGAACCTCTTCTCTGTGCTGGCATGTCTTTGTAATACAAACAGAAGAGCTTTTAAAATTAACAGGACATCAGAGACTGAGGTTTGTTGTAAAATTTCTCCAAGAACACAGGCTGTGCATACCAATGCCCGGGCTCCGGAGTCGGTGTGGCGGGCACGGAGCGGGGCGTTTACCTACTCTCTCCCTTAACCCAGTGGGAGTTCAGGGTGGTTGGTGCCAATGTTTGTTTTCTCCAGGGAGCAGGGTAAAAGCCTTGCAGAGAAAGGCAGGCTCGGAGCCAGGCTGGATGGGGGGCCTAGCATCCTCTGAGCCGCACGGGGGCCAGCGAGGCCAGCTGAGTGCAGGCAGGTGACGGTGACAACAAGGACTTCACCGAGTATTTATCGTGCGCTCACCTCGGTGCTGAGTGCCTCCCTCTGTCCTCTCCTGTGGGGCGGAGGCTGCTCAGGGGTGGGCTGTGGGCCCGGCCAGCAGGTCAGGCCAGCGGCAGGAACGATGATGCTACATAGCGCTGCCCGCAATACGAGCTGCTGGGAGTAAGGAAGACGTTAGTGCGGGAGGCACGTGGGTGCTGGAGACTGCAGCCGAATCCGCGGGCAGACGTGGCCAGTGGAGGGACCGGCAGCCTTCATCAACCGAACCTGGCTGGGGCTCTGCAGACCCGGCCATCTGCGGGTCCTGGAGGCTGTCAGGCACGTCTAAGAACAAATTCAGGGGAAGTGTTTCTGGCACCAGTGGGTGCCCCCTGCAGGTGCTCTGCGTGTCACTTACGTCTTGTGGGCACTTGCACCAAGCACTGGCTCCAGGTTTCAGGTAATGAGGTCTGCAGATACCTGTAGCTGCCCCAAACCCCGCAGGGTGACCTATTTGGGGACTTCACAATGCACATTTTCACTTGACTGTAGGTCATTCCAGACAAATGGAAATCAGAGTTGAAGAAAGCACCGTGTGATAACGCGTGCACACCCAGCAGTGGTCGGACTGTGATATGTGCGCATCCCACGAGTCGAGTTAGGCAGGGTGGCCCCACGTAGAAAGAACAGGAGCCCCTCAGCCACGGTCTCCAGGAGACACCTGGCCTTGCCCCCAGACGGTGCGGCTCATGTGGGTACCTTGGCGCCCAGGCCTGTGGTGGCTGCCTCCTCCTCGTGATGACGTGGTTGCCCCGTCCCACCATCTCCAGCGCGGGCCTGTCAGGTTCCCAGATGCTGCTGGGTGGCCTGGGTGTTGTGTAGGACGTTTTGAAAATGAATGAAATGTATTTCTCTGCAGGGTTAGACTTTCTGTAGGGCAGAGGGTTTACAGAGGAAAGATCTGGAATCTTGCCTGTCAGTTAAGCTTGGGAAAATGAAGTCTAGATCTGCACAAGGACACAGCCAGTTGGAGCTCCAGGAGAGTCCAGGTGGGAAAGGGTGTGTATTTAGTGCAGAGAAAGAGGCTCATAGTTAGTGAATGGTAAGTAGACATGCAATCACTATGATCCAGCTCATACGATGTAAATCAATATGAAATTTTGAAATTCTGGAAGGCTCTAAGCCAAAACAAGAACGGTGACTGTCTCTGGGTGACAGGTAGAGTTACAAGTGATTGTGTTGCTGCGGTTTATCTGTATTCTTAAGAATTTCTGACACCGGCCTGCATTTAGGAGACAGAGGGGAGGCCTGTGAGAACGAGGAGAGCTTGTGGGAAAGCCGTGGTCTCGCTTGCTGAGCCGGGAGGAGGCTGAGCTGTGTTTGCCGCGGTGAATGCTGCTTCAGCTCTCCCCTGCCCCAGTGACCTGGTTTCCCCAAGTCCGGTTGTCCAGACTGGCCACTTGGTGACCCAGCCACTCAGGGGCCACCCCCTGTCCTCATCTGACCCTGCCAGCTGGACTTCATATGACATGTAACTAGGAACCTGTGCATTTCATATTCATGCGCCCTGATGCATGCCCCGGGGGCAGCCGAGGAAGGATCATTCACTGAGTAAGGGGAGATCACTACCCCTCTTGGCCAGAGCAGCCACCCCACCTGCAGTTAGGTCTACAAGCAGATGGCTTTCAGAGCTCTCAGGGTGGACGGCGGGCCCTCCCGCGGCCCCTCTCCACTCCCGTGTCTGCGGACAGGATGGGAGGGCTGACTCCTGTGGCCAGGGGATGTCCTATGCTACTCTGGGCTGTAATCCACAGCATTTCTGCATTTGCTGTGGGCTATGGATTAGCCAGGCTAGGCTCTTATTCGCTCATTCTGCAGGGTGTGTGCTCTCTAGGCTCCATTTCTGTCTTTTCCATGGTCACTTGGGAACCAAGCAGTTGGATTCAGGTGAAGAAATCAAGAGTGGATAACTTTATTACAGGCCTTCTCTGAAGCCCACGTGTGCTGGGCAGCTTTGGAGGGTGTGGACATTCAACTCAGCATAGGCCTGCCCCTCTTCTGTGCTGGATCTCGTGCTAGGCGCTGGGGACACTGAGGGCGGGACCGTCCTTGTCTCAGGAGCTTACGGTCTGGATGGGAGACTGGCAGCTAAAGCCCTGCCCCTCAGGAAGAGAGGAGGGATGGGGTTCAAGGGTGAGGTGCGTATGTGTCTCTGGCCCTACACTGTGGACCTCGCTGGTCTCTGAGCATAATCAAGGTCACGGTCACTGTGAGAACTCACCATCCCTTGGCCCTTTGCTGCGAGCTTAGCCTTGCCTCTGGCTCTTTGCTTTGGCCAACGTCCCCCCTCATTACTTTCCCAGCCCCCCGCATGTCCCAGGGTGCTCACAAACATTCCTCTGATATCCTTCTCTGGCTTCCTGTCCCTGGTAGCCTGGAGTCTGCAGAGACACTCGGGCATGTCATTCCACCTGCTCTGCCCTGGACAGGTGCCCCTGGTCCTCACTGCTAGGTGCTGCCCCCTGGGATCACCCTGAGCCATTGACCAGTAAAACCCCAGCTCACAGTGCAGTCCCTGCCGAGATCAGACGCCTCCCCAGTACTCGCGGGGCCCCAGGAATAAGCTAGTGCTGCAGGAATGGGCATCTGTCACAAACGTGGCCCTGCCCCCTAGAGCTCACGGCCTCAGGGGCCTGTGGCTGGCCCAAAGTTGGCAGCAGAAACCCACATGCGAATCAGCTCAAGCACATGGCCTCCTCTGGCCTGTCCCTTGACCAGGTGGTTCTGACGTCCTGGAGTCCCATGCTGCGCACAGCCCAGCTCCAGGTCCAACTGCACGGCTTTCCAGGGACCACCTGTTCTGGGCCAGGTGTGCTCCTTCCCTCATGGAGACCTGGGCACTGCCTCCCGGCCCCACACTGACCCCGACCTAGCCCCCCGCCTTGCTTCAGGGACGTCTGCAGCCTGGTTTCCCTGCAGCTGGGCCTGGCTTCCCTCCCTACCTGTGACACCCGTAGCTCTGAGAAGATGCACAGCCCAGACCAGCATCTGCACCGGAAGAGAGAAGGGCGCCTCTTCAGCCCTGCCTGCTGCACCCGGGCTCTCCTTGGTCGGCCTGTGCTCACCTGGAGGCTGGGGGCAGTGTGGCAGCCACTGGGGGAGTCCTTCCAACCAGCAGGAAAGAGGGGACGGGAAACCGTGGAACACCGCCGCCCTAGAATACCCCTACCATGTCATCTCCCTCCTTCCCCCCACCCCCC